>NC_057802.1:110619334-110856979 GCF_018294505.1 Triticum aestivum
TGCCCCGCCGCCGCCCCGCCCTTCATCGTGGTGAGTTTTTTTTCTATTTTTTAAGATTTAGTTTGTATTTATTTAGTGTAGGTTAGTTTAGTTTAGTTTAGGTTAGTTTAGGTTAATTTAGTTTATTTTAGGTTACATTTAGTTTATAGTTTTTTTAGGTTTTTTCCTGTTTTTAAGAATAATCAAGAAAGATGAAAAAAAGAAAAAGAAAAAAAAGAACAATAAGTAGTAGTAGAAGAAGATGATGATAAAAAGAAGTAGAAGTTGAAGATGAAGATGAAAAAAACTAGGAAAAGAGGGCGCCCGGGGACGAGCGGGTTAGGGGGTTCCTCGGTGTCGATGGAACCCTAAATAGCAAGTATCGTCGGTGCGAGGTACATGTGGCCGTCGGTGTTGAATACTACATCCACGTCCCACAAGTGACGCCGACGTCCGGCGTCCCAAAGCAATTGTTCTCGGCGTCGATGGCGGTCGAACACCATTGCGAATTTGTCTGGTAGCCTCTACAATGACGATTAAAAGGCAAGTGTTGAAACTTGAAACACCCAAACTGACTCAAGTCGGTTTGGTTGTTTGAAATTTCAAAACTTGGGTTCAATCCTCATCGCAGAGGCTGTCAGAAAAATTCGCGAAGGTGTTCGACCGTCATCGACCACCAGAACTATTGTTGTGGGACGCCGGGCACCGGCTTCACTTGTGGGATGTGGATCTAGTGTTCAACGCCGACCGCCTCATGTACCTTGCACCGATGGTAGTTGCTATTTAGTTTACCGGGGGACGAGCGGGTTAGGGGGTCGCTATGTTACTCATCTTTGGATTTAAATGTGCAGTTATTTCGTCACTGCGAGGGTCTAGTGTTCGATGAGCTCCGCCCCTGCGTTCGTTGGTGAGCACAAATGACATCTCCCGATGAAACTTGCTAGCTATAGGTGTCAATCATCAGTATGCGTAACCACTATGCGTCTCCCGTTCGAAAGGGTTACATTTATAAATATGCATGCATTTGCATATTTATAATCGTGATTCTTTCGAATTGTCCAACGTTATCCATGGACAACCCGAGTATGTGTAGATTGGGTTCGTTTTCCCATATGCTCAGCTCCGGATCCGATGCAGAATTTCATCAGTTCCTCCCTGTTGTTCTCCGGGTACACATTCTCTCTGCTTATTGCCGAGACGTGTATCAGGAGAACAGCGGGGAGGTGCTGCCGAAATTTTGCGTCGGATCCGGAGCAGAGCATGGGAAAACGAACCCGATCTACACATACTCGAGAGGGATTAGGACCTATCTTTACCTATTAGCGTGTAAGTTGCATGGACGTAATAAAACTGACAAACTCCATTAGCTGATGGATATGGTTTGCTTAATTATGTACATATTTCTTGTGTGTCCAGTAGGAAGTCAATATGAGTGATCGTGCATGGATGTACACCGGTTACACTAGTCAAAAAGTTTGGATCGAGGAATGGTTAACAAAAACCAAGGGGTTTGTTAGAGCCGCATTTGCAAATGGCCAGGAATTTAGCTGGTGCCCCTGTGCCCGTTGCGACAACTATAAAAAGAGGGACGAGCTTGAAGTGAGTAAAGACCTGCAGAAGTTTGGTTTTACGCTTGGTTACACGGTCTGGACATTACATGGTGAGTCTGCCCAACGTGTCAGAGCCGAGGTTCGTCGTCGCACCGACGAGCATGGTACCGGGACCGCAGACATGGTGCAAGACTTTGACGATGCTCGGGACTCGGACGAGGAGATGGAGGAATCTGCAAAGGCCTTCACTGAAATGTTGGAGTCCTCAAAACGTCCTCTCCACGAGCACACTGAGCTTTGTCAGCTGGATTCCATCTCACAAATAATGGCTTTGAAGGCTCAATTCAACTTGGGCAGAGAATGCTACGACGCGATGATGACAGTATTCGGACGATTTCTACCCAAAGGCCATGTGCTACCTCCAAACCTATACCAGTCAGACAAAATCCTCCGTGCTCTTAAGATGCCCTATGAGAAGATACATGCCTGTGAGAAAGGATGTGTCTTATTTAGGCTTCAGTATGAGGACTTGAACTATTGTCCCATTTGCAATTCTTCCACGTATGTTGTGGTAGACAACGGTATGGGTGAGAAGACACAGACCAAAATACCCATTAATGTTCTTCGGTATATGTCAATCGTACCAAGACTTCAATGTCTTTTCATGGTCAAAGAGACAGCCAGACAGATGACATGGCACAAATCGGGCAAAAGAACCGAACTAGATGCAGATGGGAATGTGATGATGGTGCACACATCGGATGGTGAAGCGTGGAAGCGCTTCGATGCATTACATAAGGAAAAAACGCCAGATCCAAGGCATCCTCGAGTCGCCGTCAGCACAGATGGGCTCAGTGTGTTTGGTTAGATGGCAGCCCCATACAGCTGTTGGCCCGTGTTTGTCATTCCACTCAATCTCCCCCCCGGGCAGATTATGCAATGAAAGAATATTTTCCTGACGTTGATAATTCCAAGGCCCAACTATCCGGGGAAGAATATGAATGTGTACATGCAGCCGCTTAAGGACGAATTGCAAGAAGCTTGGAATCATGGGTTCAAGACATACGACGCCTTTAGCAAACAGAACTTCATAATGCTTGCCTAGTACATGTACTCGACGCATGACTTGCCGGCGTATGCGCTATTCGTTGGCTGGTGTGTGCAGGGAAGGTTCCCGTGCCCCACATGCAAGGGAGCTCTTGAGTTTCGTTGGCTGACGGCAGGGCGCAAGTATAGTTGCTTCGACTTGCATAGACCGTTTCTACATCCTGGCCATAAGTTCAGGAAAGACAAGAAGAACTTCATCAAAGGTAGAGTTGTCAAACACTCTGCACCACCTGCATTGACAGGCCAACATACCCTAGATCAGTTAAATGCTCTCGAGCCAGATCCAGAGCGTCCAGGGTATTTCAAGGCGTATAATAAGGAACACGCCTGGACTCACGGGACATGCTTCTGGGATCTGCCTTACTTCAAAGACCTCCTTTGCCCACACAACATCGACGTGATGCACACTGAAAAGAATATCGCCGAAGCCATTTTTGGTACATTGTTCGGCATAGAGGGGAAATCAAAGGATAATACTAAGGCTAGAGTCGATCAAGAGGAGCTATGTCATAGACCGTTACAAAACATGAAAGAACCAAAAGGAAAGGGGATCAACTGGACGAAGCGAAAGGCATGGTTCAATCTTGGAAGGCCAGCTATGAAGGAAATTATTTTGTGGGTGAAAATGTAGTTGATGTTCCCCGATGGGTATGCAGCAAATCTAAAGAGGGGAGCGAGTCTTCAAAAATTGAAAATATTTGGTCTAAAAAGTCATGATTGGCACATATGGATTGAGCGGATAATGCCGGTGATGTTGCATGGCTTCATCCCTGAGGATGAATGGCTAGTACTGGCAGAGCTGAGCTATTTCTTCCGTGTTCTTTGTGCGAAAGAACTATCGCCTGGCCTCCTAGAAGAAATGGAACAGTTGGCGCCAGAGTTGATCTGCAAGTTAGAGAAGATCTTTCCGCCAAGCTTCTTTAATCCAATGCAACACTTGATTTTGCATCTCCCGACCGAAGCACGATTGGGGGGGCGTGCAAAATCGTTGGTGCTACTCAACTGAGAGGATGCAGAAGACGCTTCGAGCAAAATGTAAAAATAAACGTAGAATAGAAGCATCGATGGCGGAGGCATTCATCACTGATGAGGCGGAAAACTTCATGACAGCACACTACGAAGCCAAAAATCGTCATTTGCATAATCCGAAGCCTCGGTACAATGCTGACGAACCTCAAAAGGGTCAATACAACCTCAGCCTATTCAAAAGGAATCTCACACCAGCCAATGGTTGGAAACCAGTAAGGTTGGATGTTGAAGAATGGCAGACCATTTCGCTGTATCTCTTCAACAACCTAACAGAAGTGCGGCCGTACATCGAGTAAGATCTCGGTACATTGTTTCACAACTTCTAATTCCTTTGAACTTCTCTTATCCTAGATATTTGATGCAGTTGATACGTCGCCATATTCTCATATGGAGCGGTGATCCAAAAGGATTCCGTCGAAGAGTATGAGCTTCTAGCAAAACAAGGAGCCGGATATCCCGGTTTCATCTCTTGGTTCAAAAAAGGGTAATTTCCATTAGACCCTTTATTTTCTTTGGCTAATTTGTGACTAATGCAACAATCCTTTAGTATTAAACTTGTAGGCTAATTCAGAGATTATGGATGCCGAATTAAGACAAGTAGCTAATGGTTTTGACTATAAGGTCCGTTCATTTGACAAATACGACATCAACGGGTATCTCTTTCGTACCTATGGCAAAGAGCTATCTATGGCCGAACGAAAGTCTACAAATTGTTGTGTCTCTACTATCGGCGAAGGAGGTATCGAGTATTATGGAAGAGTTGAAGCAATTTATGAACTTGAATTCTATGGTGAAAACCCACCAAACGTCGTAGTCTTCAGATGTTATTGGTTCCAGCCGAGGGAGACTAGAAGGACTCATGAACATATAGGGCTAGTCGAAATCAAACAAAGCACCCATTTTGATGTTCCCGATGCCTATATTACGTCTCAATAGGCAACCCAAGTTTTCTATCTACCGTGGGCCTGTCAAAATGATCCAAATCTCAGTGGTTGGGACGTCGTTTATGAAGTGTCGCCACGTGTTAGACCACCTCCCCCCAATGAAAAGGATTATGAACCTCACATTAACGAGGACACATATGACGAAGGAGAATTCTTCCAAGAAACACGTCTTTCCAAAAAACGTTTCGAGAACCGCTCTACTCCACCCCAGAACATTGAAGTAGACAACGATAGTGAATCCGACTTCACCCCTGAGCCGGAACAAGAAGAGCCGGAAGAAGAAGAAGTTACTGTTGCAGATGACCTGTCAATGCTTGAACGATTACGTAAAGGTGGCCTTCCACATGATGATGCATTTATTAATGATGATGATGAGCACGTCATTACCGATAGTGATGATGATGATGCTTTTATTAATGATGATGACGAGCACGTCATTACCGATAATGATTATTAGGTATTCAATTTTTTATGCTGTACTTGATTTATATAGTTATTTGTATGATTGTATGATTTATATAGTTGGTATTTATAATTTTCTTACTTTGTATGATTGTTTCTTATACATAGTGCCATGGTCTTGATTTCCGTCCCGGTCGGCCCTCGCTCGCTTTATGATTCGGATGTTGTAAATTATATTTCATAACTATTTGTTGCATTTCGCATTTATGCAAATTATGGCCATCAAGTTCACATAGAGATATTTTAATCTAGGAGGTGTGTGAACCGGAATTTGAAACGGACCCTCTTGTCGAGAAGTTAAATTTAGTTGAAAAAGAAAATGAGTATTTGAAAGAAAAAATTAAAAGAATTGAAGAAGAGAAGATGACATTGGAGTTGTATGTTGCCGATGCCATCGATGATCACAAGATGAAGATGAATGCAATGCGCTTGAAGATGGATGCAACGCGCCTGAAGCTTAAGAAGATTAGAAAATATGCCATTGATAATGAGGCTTGGTATCATTATGCCGTTGGATCAATTGTTACCTTAGTTGCGATCTTCATCACATTTGTTGTGATGAGGGTAAGTTTTCTCTAGTGTTTTGCTTTACAAATGGATACTTAGCTTATTTTCCTCCTAAATGGCATAATTACCTAAGTTAGATAAAAAATAAGCTATACTTAGCTTATTCAGTTCATTTATGACGTACTTAGCATACTTAGGTAAAAAATGGCATGATAATCTTTGTTAGCTCCAAAATGATATAGACTTAGCTTATTTTCCTCGAAAATGACATAATAACCTTACTAAGCTCCAAAATGACCTATTTACCTACCTTAGCTCTAAAATGACCTACACATAGCATTTTTACCTAGCTTAGCAATAAAATGACATTTTTTACCTACCTTAGTTAGAAGAAGAAGATAAAGAAGAGGAGAGGAGAAAAAGAAAGAGAAGAAAAAAATCTTCTTCTTCTTCTAACTACTCTTCTTCTTCTTCTTCTAACTAGTCTTCTTCTTCTAACTTTCATCTTTCCAATTTGCAGATTTGCTTTACATGAGGAAGCTTGGATTCATGGAGTGTACTATTCTGATTATGTTCAATATGTATGCATGGATATGTTGTTGGAAACTAGTTTCTGGTTATGCATGTATATATGGATATGTTGGACTTTGTTGAACTATGTTGGATTTGATGAAATATGATGTTGGATATATATGTTGTTGGATTTGATGAAATATGATATTGGACTTGCTATTATATGTTGTTGGATATGTTCCATATGTATGCATGTATATCTGTGTTTGAAACCCTGTCAAATTAAATGGATTAAAATAAAATCAGGGGATACGTAGCCTCTTTGTCGTCTGCTAACGGACGGCAAAGAGCTTGGTCGTCCGCTAGCAGATGGCAAAGAGGACACATGGCAGTCACCTGTGCAAACTGGGAACACTGGCTGCCTATTTGGTCATTTTGCCGTCTGCTGGCAGACGGCAAAGTGACCAGCTATGCCGTCAGCCAGCAGACGGCAAAGATTCATATCTCTTTGCCGTCTGCCGGCGGACGGCATAGCTGCACATGTGGCAGCATCCCAGTTCTGCCTAGCTGAGCTCTTTGCCGCCCGTTCGCGGACGGCAAAGAGCGCTGTTAAACCCCTAACGGCTCTCACACCACCGCACTGCCGTCCGTAGTCTTTGCCGTCTGCTGGCCTCGGATGGCGGACGGCGCAATCTTTTGCCGTCCGTTTCTGGGAAGCGGACGGCAAAGAAGGCCTTTGCTGGCATGCGTTCATCCGGACGGTTTGCCGTCCGCTAGCGGACAGCAAAGAGTTTTGCCATCCGTGAACCAAGCCTTTGCCATCCGCAATGGCGGACGGCAAAAAAGCTGATTCCAGTAGTGCATGCAAGAAATGGGAATGAAATTCAGACATCCGGGAATCGTGGCTCGGCCGAGAACATTGAGAAACTTGGTTTTAAAATTCTTGTAAATCCAAAACACGCCTGAAAATCATGAAACTCGGCATGGTGTCATGTCATGGTACTACCATGCTGTGGTAAAAAAAATTAGCCGAATAGGAACAAGTTTTGGTATAAGCTTCTAGCAAAGCGGGGCTTCTCTCAAGAAGGCTCGTAGTTCTGAGAGGGAACGTGTCACCTTTGTGTGCATAATTCAAATTTAAAATACAAGCACATGCTCCAGTGCACCAAAGTTGGTTGAAAAATCACATGTGTGTCCTCGGGTAAATTTCTAGGTCCCATGGAAGAAATGGGAATGAAATTCAAACATCTGGGCGTAGTGGCTCGGCTGGAAACATTGTGAAACTTGGTTTTTTAATTCCTGTAAATCCAAAACACGCATGAAAATCATGAAACTTGGCTTGGTGTCATGACATGGCGCCAACATGCTGTGGTAATTTTGTTGTCCGATTTGCGAAGGCGCACACATTAACAATCAACAAAGTCATTTTGGAACAAGTGTTGTCACGTTACAATTGGAAACAAAAGTATTATTGAAACCGTGGGCATTCTATTTACCATTTACGTGCAGCCACGTGTCCCCTTTTTTTATTAGCTAGGAGGCGCCGTGCAGGGAAGCTATTTGAGTACGGGAGGCGTGCGATCAGACCCCTGTGCGTGCTTATCGGGAGGAGAGCCCTTTGACCTCCATCTGTCGTCCACCTCTCTCCCAAGGTCTCCATTAATGGCGCCCGAGCCTGTGTTTGATGGCGTGGCTATGTCTCCCTCGACTGAGATTTAAGAGAGAGAAAAGAAAATCTGAAAAGAAATTTTTGCACGGATCTTGATGTAAGATCCGACGGACCTATATAGCATCTACTGCGACTTATAGCAAGACTGATGAATATATAAGGACAACGATAGTGCATAATAATTGTCTTACATAATTAGGAATATAATTAAAAAAGCCACATGCGGCTACGCCCAAAGGGCAAAAGAAGAAGGAAGACAATGATCTGGCTCGCTGATCTCTACTTTCTTGATGCGTTGCTGCAGGCCACGGGAACTAGTCTCCGCGGTGAGCGGCGATGAGCTCTGTCGTGTCCTCAAGATGCTGCTTGAGAGCATCCACGGATTCCTCCACCAGCCTTTGGTGCTCGATGCGGAGCATGTCATTCTCGTCCAGAAGTTTCTTGACGATGACGCCGGTCCTCTTCAACAACGCACTGGTCTCCTCCTGCTGCTCTGCACTTCAGACGATCTTCGCCCTCAGCAGGTCACGCTCGGCCCGGAGCCTCTCATTGCCCTCCCTTAGTTGCCGGATGACGCCGGTATCCTGTTCAAACGAGGCTTTCATGTCGTCCTGCAACCTCGCCCAGCCGGAGATCTGATCCATCTAGCTATGGACGATCACATGCATGCGCCTGTAAGAGTCGTCGCCTGCCCGCGAGACATTTTCCCAGGCCGCCACGGCACGGCGGGACATCTCTGCTGCATTCGCGGCGCGGCAGGACATCTTTGCTGCTTCCGCGGCACGGCCGGAGTAATCTGTTGCATCGACGGCGCGGCGGAACCTCCGTGCTACTTCGGCGGCGTGCCAGGACCTTGTGCTTCTACTTCCGTGTGGCGGGACATGTCGGCTGCTTTCGAGGCGAGGCGGGACATCTCTCGTGCTTCCTCTTCCATGCTCGCCTCTCCCTGGTGGTAATCTCTCAACCCAGAAGTCACGCTGGCCATGGCAGACGCAAGTGAAGGATGCTGAATGACTTGTTTGTTTTTGTGGATGAGGAGTTGAGGAGGAACGTGCAGTCATCTTGGCATAGTAGTGTTTATAACCGAGTACTAATACGCTCCTAAGTGGGGAACCGTTTACTCCCTCCGTCTAGGTGTGTAAGTCATCTTACGAAAACCAAATAATCCCAAAACACTTTGGCGCGGTGCATTAACTTCTACCTCATTTCTTGTTTCTTGACATATCAACCAATAAGAGATGTAGGTGTGCATGCTTTTAATGACTTGAGACTACCAAACACGACATGCAGTGGTTAGTTCATTGCATGCAATGCTATTAATTAGAAAATAAACATTAAGTTCTCTCGTTTTCCCCTCCTTCTTGGTCACGGTGACGACGAAGGGAGTAGGTTGTGATCGGTGTGAACATGCTTGCAATTAAATATCGCGTGGTAGTAGTAGTAATTTGGAATGTGACGAGACACACTCAAAATTTATTGACGGTTTAGTTTCGAAGTGCGGCACTATTCCGGGATGGCGTAACGTGGGCACGTGTTCTCGGTCGTGGTGTAGCATATGCGATGGTACTAGTTCTTTTTCTACTGTTGTGTACGTGCAATAACTGGCACCGTCGGAATCATATCTTATGCTTATTGGGGTGTTCGACAGGAATAGCCTCGTGGCGAGCTATAGACTAGTCTTTTTTTCAGACGCATTACACCTATCTCTCGGGACTTCTCGCACGCACCATCTCTAGCTCCCTAGGTCGATGCCACCCACATACACTTGTACTCTGAGTTTAGTACGTTATACAGGAAGAGAAGAGGTGCACGCACGCACTTGTCCTCTCTCACACATGCATCTATAGCTACGAATTGTAGTGTTCTCAACCATCCGATTGGCTCTATCATAGGTTTCACGTTGCTCCTTGGCCTTCAGATAGTACTAGATGTCTTCGTTTATTACTTTGTAGACTCATTTTGCATTGGAAAGCGCTATGTGATGGTAACATATTATGTTGCTCTATTTGCCTCTCTCCTCATTAATTACTTGCCACCTCATCATTTTTGCTTATGTAGCATCTATGTTACTACCTATGTTACTCCCACTATGACCAGCCTTATGCGCAGAGAAATTAGGATCGGAGGGAGTACTACTAGTAGTAGTACTACTTTAATGTGTCGCATCAACTCGCACAAGTATGAAACACTTCATGAACTAACAAGCATATAAGCTGTTATACTTACTTCTTATAAGCTGTTATACTTCTTACCCAAAGGATCTTCATATCCAACAGATACAAAATATCGGTTCGACTGTTGGAAATTACTTTAACTGCTGATCTGATGTCGAAGTAATTGCTGCATCGCCACCAAAGCCCACCGTCTCTTAAGCTAAAGTAGACCGAGCTAACCCCTATATTAGCATATTAATAAGATAAACCGAAGGCAATGTAGAATCATTTAGGATGTGAGCTTGTCAATCTGAATGTGGAGGGACACCAGCTTAGCCCCGGCCAGTAGCTTGGGCGGAACTATGAAGAAGGTCAGCTCGTGCACGGCGACGTCGCCGGGATCCTTGCTTCTTGTCACCTCCATTTCCACCTTGGTGGCGTCGGTCCTGCCTTTGGGCTCCCCCGGCGGGCCGTTCACCCATAGCTTGGCCACGTAGTGCGGCAGTGGGGATGATCCCGCTCTGATGCAGACGACCGACACGGCGATAGGCGCGCCGATGTCGAGCACGCCACCGACCAAGAAAAACGTGCAGCCGTCCTCCTCCGCGAACAGCAAGAGCCGTGGCTCCGACAATGGCACTTGTAGCTGGAGCACCTTGCCGTACTGGATCCTGTGCACGGGCATGGGATGCACGGTGCTGATGTGGTGGGAGAGCGCCGGCGGCGGGCCTTCGTAGCCGTAGACGGGCATGGGGCATTTGCAGGGCGCGAGCGGACACACGCTCTGGTGATCGGCGAGCTTGTGGTAAGTGACGTAGAGCCCACAGCCTTCGTGCGGGCACTCCACCCTCACCATGGAGAGGACAGCGTCCACCGCCGTGTTCCGCACATCGAAGCCACCGCCGCGCTCGCACTTCTGGCACTGCCGCTGGTTCCCGGGGCGCTCGACACGGCAGTCCACGTAGGCCAGGTGCCCACCCTTGCACTGCACAAATCAATCGAACAACACATCAATCAAGAAACCTGCACCTTGCTCGATCAGCCGAATGGACGAGGTGTATTCGAACCTCATACACTGGTGGCTTCAAGGGGCGGAGGCACAAGGGGCAGTGGAGCAAGGTGAGGTCCATCGAGACCATAGAGAGCTCCATCGTCGGGTCTTGTTCCGTCTGCATGATCTCTCCCTCCTCGTGCACAACCATCTCTCGCTTTATTAGGGCCGAGGCATTACAAAGCTTTACCGTCACATATTCATACTACTTCAAGGTGCATTAAATCAACACATGCAAGTATCAAAAGGAGAGTCACGGCATGCATGCATGCGTTGTAATTAATGCATCGGTAAACACAAATTATTGAAATATATCTGTAGTGCTTTGATGTGTCGCGTCAACTCGTACAAGGCCGAGAAGTTTGATTACTACAATGCCCTCTCGCCTTAACCGCACCTGCATTTGGCTGCTTGACAGGTGGGCCACCCACCTGTTGGGCCCACCTGTCATACACGCAAAGGCACGAGCAGTAAGTCAATGAAGCTGCATCCCTCCCTCGCCCATGAGCGTGGTGGCTGGCAGGACTAGGAGAAGCTTTCGTTCGCTACACGCTCTCCCTCCCGCACGTGGTGGACATGCAGCAGTTCAATCGGTGTCAGATGGCCAGAAGCATACTATAGTACTCCTCCACTACAGTAGTACTCCATCATTGTTCGACTTCCCGAAGAGGCGAAGAGCCAAGGGCAGCCCGGACGCTCGTGTGGCAATTTCATGTGTAGAGTAGTCTAGGATAGCGTGTGCCGTGCCTGTAAGCTTAAAATCTTTGGGGTTGGCTCCATGCTTTTTTTATTAAAATAATCTTCTGGCCCTACCTGTCATCCTGGTGATTGTAGTTTGCATGCTCATTTGGTCAAGACAGGAATATATATTTTAATTTGTGGGGGGGGGTAAATGTTAGAGGTTGCAGCAAATGGAGTATTGTACACTGCGGGTCTTTCAGCCAAGTTTAGAGGCAACCATGTTGGGCCAGTGCTATGATGTGTCGCATTAACTCATACAACGAGGAGAAGCTTGATTTTACTACTACACGCCTTCACCCTCGCCCATGCGCGCGGTGGCTCACAGACAAGGACAGGCTTTTGCTTATAGTACTACAACAAGCTATCCCTCCCGCTCGCGGTGGACGGACATGCAACAGTGGATTCAATACTATAGAAGCAGTAGCAGTAACATCATTGTTCGTCTTCTCGAAGAGGCGAAGAGCCAAGCGCAGCCCGAACATGGCAGTTGCGAACCTTGGAGCATGCATATAGCCAGGCTCTTGCATGAGACAAAATTGCTATGTGAGCCCACTATTACTTGCTAGTATAGCCCTGTAAACCAGAAAGGAGTATTTGCCTTTCTAGAGATTTCAACAAGTGACTAGACTACACCGAGATGGAGTACATATGGAGCAAAATGAGTGAATCTACACCGTAAATAAATACGTAGTTCTCTCGCTTTCCTCTCCGCCTTGGTCGCGGTGCACAATATTGAGTATACTAGTACTATCATCTTGAAACTTACGAAGTCACCATAGGCATCTCGTCATCGACGGGAACGTCTCCTGACACGCGATAGACGCAAGCGGCAGTTGCCTCCATAGGTGCTTGAATGCTAAGGAGGGAGAAGGTAGCGGTTCCCCAGACGTTGAACGGTCAATGATGCATCCTCAAATTACATGTAGAGGGAATTAATTGGAGAAGCATAATAGAGCCAGCATGGTGTGAATGCAACAGAGTTTGGATTCTCATATAAAGGCGCCCCACCACTCCAATCCATCTACTCCTAGTCTCTGTGCAACACTGCTCACTCCAATCCAAGACCAAGTGACCAGAAGCAAGAAGCACCTATGGAGGCGATGGACGCGAGCGGCAGTCGGCTGTGCCAAATCATCCAAGGTGTCGGCCTGTGGCCCCGCACCGTGCAGCGTTTCCAGACGGTGCTAGAGACCGCCGGTGTCATAGCCCTCGCCGATCCTAGCTTCGCCTCTCGCATGGACGACATGATGGTCAACTCCATCCGCAAGTTCACTGCCGTCAAGAAGCGCGCGGACGACCTTGCCGTACTGCTCCAGCCCACGCGCCCAGGCTCCTCATTACCTGCCAGCATCATCAGCCTCCATGGTGAGGAAATCTTTCAATCCCTTGTGGCTCTACAGGTGCCGGAGGTCGCGACGAAGAATGTGCACCTCGAGGCCACGCTTGTCGCGCAGCACCTCGCCATGCAAGAAACCGTCCACCTGCACATCCACGTCTACGAGGAAATCATCTACATAGGCCACTACAAGGCCAGCGAGGACAGAAAGACGTTGGCCTTCTTCCATCGGCTGGAATCTTTGGACGCCATTGTTCAGAAGCACGTCGACCTGGCCACGAAAAGCCGTTGCTACTTAGCCATCGTTCGGTGGGCCGGCGCCCTGAGTCGAGGAGGTGGACGTCGTCGATGGTTGCATCTCTTCTTCTTGCCTCCTGTAACCAGCACTGCATCGCCTCGTGGCCTTAATGTTTTATTAGTATAGGAGTATATGGCATTTTTATTCCAGTCATAACGTTTCCACTGTGAGGTGGGGCCGCAGTTGAGCAAACCGACCATCGGCAAATCCCCACCCCGCCCACCGGGAGTCGGCTGAGTTTAGAATTAGAAGAGAGAAACGAGGGAGAAGAGCTAGCTGTAGCACGGACGCTGTTGTCAGATGGGACTCGCGTTGATAGAATAGGAGTATTGAGCACTCGTACCTCTTTTTTTAGGGAAAAAGTAGTCGTATGTCTAGTACTACCACCAGTTGGGTGCTTGCGACCTATACCTGTCATCACTTTAGGTCTCCTTTTTGAACCGCAGCTACGCTTCACCGTACATATTTTTTCACGCATTTATCCTCCTATATGTACTCCTAGGCTATTTCCGCGTGCTCCCTTTCGCCGACATGTGGGACACAGAGCATCTGGGTCGTAGTGCATGCACGACTCGGAGCATATGCCGAGGTACTTTACATTTCAAACCTCACGAATTACATGCAAAACCCCTGCAAGAATAAATAAATCAATAAATCAATTACTACATGAAACCGGATTATTTTCATAGAAACTGGAGCACGTTCATTAAATTTTGGACATAACACGTTTATAAAAAACTATCGGACCTAAACCAGTCTAAGGGCCTCTTTCATTCGCAGGATACTGAAAACACAAAAATGGGGAAAGTATGATGGCGATGAACCGAGATGAGGAGAACTCTAACTCAGTTAGAGGTTAGAGTTAGATTCTAACCCTGAACTAACTCTAAACCAAAGAGGTGTATGGATGGCAGGGTTAGATTGACAATAAATGTTCTTTCTCAATCATTTGACTACTTTGGACCCTATTTCCTGCCGGATTTGGTGTGTCGGCTCTTGTGTGGCCTCCTCCCGCTCACAATTGACATAAACGAACCATCTTTACAAATCAAGCATGCAAAACATGATAAATTTTACTTTGTCCATACAATTGAGATATCCCACTTAAACATACAAGTCCTCAATCAAGCTTCACAAAAAATACACTCCATGAAACAAAGCATGAGCTAACTCATCACGGAAGTCATTCACGATAGGGAGGGAGCCCGGAGCCCCTCACACACCCAGGAAGGAGCTCGTCGTCATCGCTCTGGAGGAAGGATCTATAGAGCCCAAGGCCCGGGAACCCCTCCGACGCCAGCGCTTGCGAGTTGAGGTCGACACCGGCATGGGTAGCAGGGCCACTTGCCGACGACTGCGAACCGAATCTTTGGGCCTCTAGAAACAATGCAAGCCTGAAACTGAAATACCTAGAAAGGTGAACTGAATCTTTGGGCCTCTAGAAATAATGCAAGCCTGAAACTGAAATACCTAGAAAGGTGAACTGTATCTTTGGGCCTCTAGAAATAATGCAAGCCTGGAACTGAAATACCTAGAAAGGTGAACTGATTCTTTGGGCCTCCAGAAATAATGCAAGCCTGAAACTAAAATACCTAGAAAGGTGAACTGAATCTTTGGGCCTCTAGAAAGATTTATTACCTCCTCAAGCAGCATCAAACAATTCCATGTGTGCACCACAAATCTATACCAAGTTTAATCAGGATCTACTTTTCCAAATCAGAATTAGCGCTAGAGCGAGAAAGATTGATGATATGGTTGTGAGACAGAGAAGGAACGAACAAACTCACTGCTCTCGCAACCTCCCTGGTAGATGCGTCGCCGCCGCGCACGACAGAAGGAGAAAAACGACCAGTGAAGGGGCGCGGGGCGAGCTTTGAAGGTCGGAGGGAGAGGGCGGCCGGAGGAGAGAGAGGGCGAGCGACCCGATGGGGAACAACGAGGAGTCATGTGAGGGCGGGGGGCGGAGGGAGCGATCTGGTGCGGGCAGGGGAGATTTTTTTTAGTTCTCTTTTAGTGGGCCTGAGGAGAACTAACCCAATTAGAATCTCTCCACCGGGCTAGTTTTTTTAGCTGGGTTAGAGAAAACTAGCTCAAACTGACCCCTCCTATTTGGATAATTTGAGGCTATTTCAACCCAAACTAGCTCTAACTCAGGGATCCAAACAAAGAGGAGTAGTACTGTACATGCTACAGTCTAGACCGTAGCACATTGTTTTTATGGCCATATCAGCACATTGTTTTCTACTGCTGATTCACTGGGCTGCCGTGGTTCCTAAATATAAGTCTTTTTAGACATTTCAAATTGACTACAACATACGGATGTATGTAGACATATTTTAGAGTGTAGATTCACTCATTTTGCTCCATATGTAGTCACTTGTTGGAATCTCTAGAAAGACTTATATTTAGGAACGGAGGGAGTAGTATATACCGCATGATTCTTTGCTCCTTCTTACTACTACGTAGTACTTCGCCGACATGTGGGAGAGCCAGCATCTGGGTCGACGTACGTGTCATGCACCAGATTAGAGTGCGGAACGGAAGGGGGGCATCACCCCGGTCATACCGCCAGTAATTCATGACTATAGTGAGTAGTCATATCACAAGTCTTTCCGGCAGTAACACGCCGTCAAAATGCACAGCCCGACCTTTCCAGTAGTAAGTAAGTTGAATCCGCTACTCCCTCACCCTCCTTGCCTCTCTATCAAACCGCCTACGCGAAAACTGCCGCGCGTACTGCCCGGGAAAAGCCCCGCCCTCAACTTTTAACTACGCAAAAATAGTTCGAGCTTGTTCGTTCTACTTAAATACTAGTACTGTATGTTTATTCACCCGTGGGGTTGTTCAATGAATGGAGGGCCGGGGAGCACAAGTGAACAATACTACTACTAGTAGTAGTAAGTAGGAGTCATACAGTTAGTCACCTTAAATAGAGAGTTTTTTTCATTAATGCCACGTACACAAATTGAAATACTTGTTGTGGAGAGAAAAAGATAATCACTCCACTATATATGTACGCAGGGGCCTGAGCACTTGCTTTACTAGGGTTGCTCTCTTCTCTCATCCTCTCCAGATCTAAACAAGACAGCGGTAGCAACATTTTCTCTCTGCTCACCGCTGGTCACAGATCCGGCCGGATCTGGTGTGTGTAGAGGACTAGGTGCATCGTTCACGTGGTCATCGCCAGCGAGGGAGGAAACCCACAGCTGCCGGAGGGGCCCGATACTCTACCCGTGCCATTCTCTCAGACACAGCGCCGGCTCGGGAGGTCCTCCGACCCTTCTTCTCCCTGCTGTATTGTGCGCAGATCCGACCTGCCGCCGCCGACATCCCGACGACCTTCAGGTATAAGTTCTTAGAAAGCGGCCTTGCTCTCCTGCCCCAGCTCCCCACGTGTCTGCATGTGCATCTTTTTCTACTCCCATCAGCTCTTCCAAAGCCACCTAAAATTTTAGTATTATTAGAGGTAAAGCTACTTCATGCATTCGAATCTAGGACTTGGTGCAAACAACGAAGAAAGGGGGAAAGTTGTAGCATGAATCTAGGACTTGATTCAAATAGGAAATAATATGGTGAAAGTAGTAGAGACCGGATACCCAACCGGTCTCTTGGTTGAAAAGGGAAATAATGGGAAAACGCAGTACAAACTGGATAAGGAATAGATCTATTATTGGTTGAAAAAAGGATAGAAAGTGGTTGCTGGTGGACAAGTCAACAGAGTATGTCCAGGATTAGATTTGTTGCCCTCACATAGTAAAAGGTCTCCAGGATTAGAATTGCTACTCTCACATAGTAAAAGGTCTCCAGGATTAGATTTGCTTCCCTCACATAGTAAAAGGTCTCCAGGATTAGATTTGCTTCCCTCACATAGTAAAAGGTCTCCAGGATTAGATTTGCTTCCCTCACATAGTAAAAGGTCTCCAGGATTAGATTTGCTGCCCTCACATAGGAAAAGGTCTCCAGGATTAGATTTGCTGCCCTCACTGAAGGAAATATGCCCTAGAGGCAATAATAAAGTTATTATTTATTTCCTTATAACATGATAAATGTTTATTATTCATGCTAGAATTGTATTAACTGGAAACATGATACATGTGTGAATACATAGACAAACAGAGTGTCACTAGTATGCCTCTACTTGACTAGCTCGTTAATCAAAGATGGTTATGTTTCCTGGCCATAGACAAAGAGTTGTCATTTGATTAATGGGATCACATCATTAGGAGAATGATGTGATTGACTTAACCCATTCCGTTAGCTTAGCACTTGATCGTTTAGTATGTTGCTATTGCTTTCTTCATGACTTATACATGTTCCTATGACTATGAGATTATGCAACTCCCGTTTACCGGAGGAACACTTTGTGTGCTACCAAACGTCACAACGTAACTGGGTGATTATAAAGGTGCTCTACAGGTGTCTCCGAAGGTATTTGTTGGGTTGGCGTATTTCGAGATTAGGATTTGTCACTCCGATTGTCGGAGAGGTATCTCTAGGCCCACTCGATAATGCACATCACTTAAGCCTTGCAAGCATTACAAATAATGAGTTAGTTGCAGGATGGTGTATTACAGAACGAGTAAAAAGACTTGCCGGTAACGAGATTGAACTAGGTATTGATATACCGACGATCAAATCTCGGGCAAGTAACATACCGATGACAAAAGGAACAACGTATGTTGTTATGCGGTTTGACCGATAAAGATCTTCGTAGAATATGTGGGAGCCAATATGAGCATCCAGGTTCCGCTATTGGTTATTGACCGGAGACGTGTCTCGGTCATGTCTACATAGTTCTCGAACCCGTAGGGTCCGCACACTTAAAGTTCGATGACGGTTATATTATGAGTTTATGTGTTTTGATGTACCGAAGGTAGTTCGGAGTCCCGGATGTGATCACGGACATGACGAGGAGTCTCGAAATGGTCGAGACATGAAGATTGTTATATTGGACGACTATATTCGGACACCGGAATGGTTCCGCGGTTACCGGATATATACCGGAGTACTAGGGGGTTACCGGAACCCCCCCCCCCCGGAGGTTATTGGGCCTCATGGGCCCAAGTGGTGGAAGAGGAGAGGCGGCCAAGGGGCAGCCGCGCCCCCCCCCCCCCCAAGTCCGAATTGGACAAGGAGGGGGTGGCACCCCCCCTTCCTTTCCCCCTCTCTCTCCTTCCCTCTCCTCTCCTACTCCAACATGGAAGGGGGAGTCCAACTCCCGGTGGGAGTAGGACTCCTCGTGGGGCGCGCCAAAGGTGGCCGCCCCCCTCCCCCCTCCTCCACTCCTTTATATACGGGGAGGGAGGCACCCCCTAGAGACACAACAATTGATCCCTTGGATCTCTTAGCCGTGTGCGGTGCCCCCCTCCACCATAATCCACCTCGGTCATATCGTAGCGGTGCTTAGGCGAAGCCCTGCGTTGGTAGAACATCATCATCGTCACCACTCCGTCGTGCTGACGGAACTCTCCCTCAAAGCTCGGCTGGATCGGTGTTCGAGGGACGTCATCGAGTTGAACGTGTGCTGAACTCGGAGGTGTCTTGCGTTCGGTACTTGATCGGTCGGATCGTGAAGACGTACGACTACATCAACCGCGTTGTGCTAACACTTCGGCTTTCGGTCTACGAGGTACGTGGACACACTCTCCCCTCTCATTGCTATGCATCACCATGATCTTGCGTGTGCGTAGGAATTTTTTTGAAATTACTACGTTCCCCAACAGTGGCATCCGAGCCAGGTTTTATGTGTTGATGTTATATGCACGAGTAGAACACAAGTGAGTTGTGGGCGACACAAGTCATACTGCTTACCAGCATGTCATACTTTGGTTCGGCGGTATTATTGGATGAAGCGGCCCGGACCGACATTACGCGTACGCTTACGCGAGACTGGTTCTACCGACATGCTTTGCACATAGGTGGCTGGCGGGTGTCAGTTTCTCCAACTTTAGTTTAACGAGTGTGGCTACGCCCGGTCCTTGAGAAGGTTAAAACAACACTAACTTGACGAACTATCATTGTGGTTTTGATGCATAGGTAAGAACGGTTCTTGCTCAGCCTGTAGCAGCCACGTAAAACATGTAACAACAAAGTAGAGGACATCTAACTTGTTTTTGCAGGGCATGTGGTGATGTGATATGGTCAAGGCATGATGCTATATTTTATTGTATGAGATGATCATGTTTGTAACCGAGTTATCGGCAACTGGCAGGAGCCATATGGTTGTCGCTTTATTGTATGCAATGCAATCGCCCTGTAATTGCTTTACTTTATCACTAAGCGGTAGCGATAGTCGTAGAAGCAATAGTTGGCGAGACGACAACGATGCTACGATGGAGATCAAGGTGTCGCGCCGGTGACGATGGTGATCATGATGGTGCTTCGGAGATGGAGATCACAAGCACAAGATGATGATGGCCATATCATATCACTTATATTGATTGCATGTGATGTTTATCTTTTATGCATCTTATCTTGCTTTGATTGACGGTAGCATTATAAGATGATCTCTCACTAAATTTCAAGATAAAAGTGTTCTCCCTGAGTATGCACCGTTGCCAAAGTTCGTCGTGCCCAGACACCACGTGATGATCGGGTGTGATAAGCTCTACGTCCATCTACAACGGGTGCAAGCCAGTTTTGCACACGCAGAATACTCAGGTTAAACTTGACGAGCCTAGCATATGCAGATATGGCCTCGGAACACTGAGACCGAAAGGTCGAGCGTGAATCATATAGTAGATATGATCAACATAGTGATGTTCACCATTGAAAACTACTCCATTTCACGTGATGATCGGTTATGGTTTAGTTGATTTGGATCACGTGATCACTTAGATGATTAGAGGGATGTCTATCTAAGTGGGAGTTCTTAAGTAATATGATTAATTGAACTTAAATTTATCATGAACTTAGTACCTGATAGTATTTTGCATGTCTATGTTGTTGTAGATAGATGGCTCGTGCTGTTGTTCCGTTGAATTTTAATGCGTTCCTTGAGAAAGCAAAGTTGAAAGATGATGGTAGCAATTACACGGACTGGGTCCGTAACTTGAGGATTATCCTCATTGCTGCACAGAAGAATTACGTCCTGGAAGCACCGCTAGGTGCCAAACCTGCTGCAGGAGCAACACCAGATGTTATGAACGTCTGGCAGAGCAAAGCTGATGACTACTCGATAGTTCAGTGTGCCATGCTTTACGGCTTAGAACCGGGACTTCAACGACGTTTTGAACGTCATGGAGCATATGAGATGTTCCAGGAGTTGAAGTTAATATTTCAAGCAAATGCCCGGATTGAGAGATATGAAGTCTCCAATAAGTTCTACAGCTGCAAGATGGAGGAGAATAGTTCTGTCAGTGAGCATATACTCAGAATGTCTGGGTATAACAATCACTTGATTCAACTGGGAGTTAATCTTCTGGATGATAGCGTCATTGACAGAATTCTTCAATCACTGCCACCAAGCTACAAGAGCTTCGTGATGAACTATAACATGCAAGGGATGGATAAGACGATTCCCGAGCTCTTCGCAATGCTAAAGGCTGCGGAGGTAGAAATCAAGAAAGAGCATCAAGTGTTGATGGTCAATAAGACCACCAGTTTCAAGAAAAAGGGCAAAGGGAAGAAAAAGGGGAACTTCAAGAAGAACAGCAAACAAGTTGCTGCTCAGGAGAAGAAACCCAAGTCTGGACCTAAGCCTGAGACTGAGTGCTTCTACTGCAAGCAGACTGGTCACTGGAAGCGGAACTGCCCCAAGTATTTGGCGGATAAGAAGGATGGCAAGGTGAACAAAGGTATATGTGATATACATGTTATTGATGTGTACCTTACCAGAGCTCGCAGTAGCACCTGGGTATTTGATACTGGTTCTGTTGCTAATATTTGCAACTCGAAACAGGGACTACGGATTAAGCGGACACTGGCTAAGGACGAGGTGACGATGCGCGTGGGAAACGGTTCCAAAGTCGATGTGATCGCCGTCGGCACGCTACCTCTACATCTACCTTCGGGATTAGTATTAGACCTAAATAATTGTTATTTGGTGCCAGCGTTGAGCATGAACATTATATCTGGATCTTGTTTGATGCGAGACGGTTATTCATTTAAATCAGAGAATAATGGTTGTTCTATTTATATGAGTAATATCTTTTATGGTCATGCACCCTTGAAGAGTGGTCTATTTTTGATGAATCTCGATAGTAGTGATACACATATTCATAATGTTGAAGCCAAAAGATGTAGAGTTGATAATGATAGTGCAACTTATTTGTGGCGCCGCCGTTTGGGTCATATTGGTGTAAAGCGCATGAAGAAACTCCATACTGATGGACTTTTGGAATCACTTGATTATGAATCACTTGGAACTTGCGAACCATGCCTCATGGGCAAGATGACTAAAACGCCCTTCTCCGGAACTATGGAGCGAGCAACTAATTTATTGGAGATCATACATACTAATGTATGTGGTCCAATGAATGTTGAGGCTCGCGGCGAGTATCGTTATTTTCTCACCTTCACAGATGATTTAAGAAGATATGGGTATATCTACTTAATGAAACATAAGTCTGAAACATTTGAAAAGTTCAAAGAATTTCAGAGTGAAGTTGAAAATCATCGTAACAAGACCCCGGATCATGGAGGAGAATATTTGAGTTACGAGTTTGGTCTACATTTGAAACAATGCGGAATACTTTCGCAACACACGCCACCCGGAACACCACAGCGTAATGGTGTGTCCGAACATCGTAATCGTACTTTACTAGATATGGTGCGATCTATGATGTCTCTTACTGATTTACCGCTATCATTTTGGGGTTATGCTTTAGAGACGACCGCATTCACGTTAAATAGGGCACCATCAAATCCGTTGAGACGACGCATTATGAACTGTGGTTTGGCAAGAAACCAAAGTTGTCGTTTCTTAAAGTTTGGGGCTGCGATGCTTATGTGAAAAAACTTCAACCTGATAAGCTCGAACCCAAGTCGGAAAAATGTGTCTTCATAGGATACCCAAAGGAAACTGTTGGGTACACCTTCTATCACAGATCCGAAGGCAAGACATTCGTTGCCAAGAATGGATCCTTTCTAGAGAAGGAGTTTCTCTCGAAAGAAGTGAGTGGGAGGAAAGTAGAACTTGATGAGGTAATTGTACCTGCTCCCTTATTGGAAAGTAGTTCATCACAGAAACCGGTTCCTGTGACGTCTATACCAATTAATGAGGAAGTTAATGATGATGATCATGAAACTTCAGATCAAGTTGTTACTGAACCTCATAGGTTAACCAGAGTAAGATCCGCACCAGAGTGGTACGGTAATCCTGTTCTGGAGGTTATGTTACTGGACCATGACGAACCTACGAACTATGAAGAAGCGATGGTGAGCCCAGATTCCGAAAAATGGCTTGAGGCCATGAAATCTGAGATGGGATCCATGTATGAGAACAAAGTGTGGACTTTGGTTGACTTGCCCGATGATCGGCAGGCCATCGAGAATAAATGGATCTTCAAAAGAAGACTGACGCTGACGGTAATGTTACTATCTATAAAGCTCGACTTGTTTCAAAAGGTTTTCGACAAGTTCAAGGGGTTGACTACGATGAGACTTTCTCACCCGTAGCGATGCTTAAGTCTGTCCGAATCATGTTAGCAATTGCCGCATTTTATGATTATGAAATTTGGCAAATGGATGTCAAAACTGCATTCCTGAATGGATTTCTGGAAGAAGAGTTGTATATGATGCAACCGGAAGGTTTTGCCGATCCAAAGGGAGCTAACAAAGTGTGCAAGCTCCAAGATCCATTTATGGACTGGTGCAAGCCTCTCGGAGTTGGAATAAACGTTTTGATAGTGTGATCAAAGCATATGGTTTTATACAGACTTTTGGAGAAGCATGTATTTACAAGAAAGTGAGTGGGAGCTCTGTAGCATTTCTGATATTATATGTGGATGACATATTATTGATCGGAAATGATATAGAATTTCTGGATAGCATAAAGGGATATTTGAATAAGATTTTTCCAATGAAAGACCTCGGTGAAGCTGCTTATATATTGGGCATCAAGATCTATAGAGATAGATCAAGACGCTTAATAGGACTTTCACAAAGCACATACCTTGACAAAGTTTTGAAGAAGTTCAAAATGGAACAAGCAAAGAAAGGGTTCTTGCCTGTGTTACAAGGTGTGAAGTTGAGTAAGACTCAATGCCCGACCACTGCAGAAGATAGAGAGAAAATGAAAGATGTTCCCTATGCTTCAGCCATAGGCTCTAACATGTATGCAATGCTGTGTACCAGACCTGATGTGTGCCTTGCTATTAGGTTAGCAGGGAGGTACCAAAGTAATCCAGGAGTGGATCACTGGACAGCGGTCAAGAACATCCTGAAATACTTGAGAAGGACTAAGGATATGTTTCTCGTTTATGGAGGTGACAAAGAGCTCGTCGTAAATGGTTACGTCGATGCAAGCTTTGACACTGATCCGGACGATTCTAAATCGCAAACCGGATACGTGTTTATATTAAACGGTGGAGCTGTCAGTTGGTGCAGTTCTAAACAAAGCGTCGTAGCGGGATCTACATGTGAAGCGGAGTACATAGCTGCTTCGGAAGCAGCAAATGAAGGAGTCTGGATGAAGGAGTTCATATCCGATCTAGGTGTCATACCTAGTGCATCGGGTCCAATGAAAATCTTTTGTGACAATACTGGTGCAATTGCTTTGGCAAAGGAATCCAGATTTCACAAGAGAACCAAGCACATCAAGAGACGCTTCAACTCCATCCGGGATCAAGTCCAGGTGGGAGACATAGAGATTTGCAAGATACATACGGATCTGAATGTTGCAGACCCGTTGACTAAGCCTCTTCCACGAGCAAAACATGATCAGCACCAAGACTCCATGGGTGTTAGAATCATTACTGTGTAATCTAGATTATTGACTCTAGTGCAAGTGGGAGACTGAAGGAAATATGCCCTAGAGGCAATAATAAAGTTATTATTTATTTCCTTATATCATGATAAATGTTTATTATTCATGCTAGAATTGTATTAACCGGAAACATAATACATGTGTGAATACATAGACAAACAGAGTGTCACTAGTATGCCTCTACTTGACTAGCTCGTTAATCAAAGATGGTTATGTTTCCTAGCCATAGACAAAGAGTTGCATTTGATTAATGGGATCACATCATTAGGAGAATGATGTGATTGACTTGACCCATTCCGTTAGCTTAGCACTTGATCGTTTAGTATGTTGCTATTGCTTTCTTCATGACTTATACATGTTCCTATGACTATGAGATTATGCAGCTCCCATTTACCGGAGGAACACTTTGTGTGCTACCAAACGTCACAACGTAACTGGGTGATTGTAAAGGTGCTCTACAAGTGTCTCCGAAGGTACTTGTTGGGTTGGCGTATTTCGAGATTAGGATTTGTCACTCCGATTGTCGGAGAGGTATCTCTGGGCCCACTTGGTAATGCACATCACTTAAGCCTTGCAAGCATTGCAACTAATGAGTTAGTTGCGGGATGATGTATTACGGAACGAGTAAAGAGACTTGCTAACAAGATTGAACTAGGTATTGAGATACCGACGATCGAATATCGGGCAAGTAACATACCGATGACAAAGGGAACAACGTATGTTGTTATGCGGTTTGACCGATAAAGATCTTCGTAGAATATGTGGGAGCCAATATGAGCATCCAGGTTCCGCTATTGGTTATTAACCGGAGACGTGTCTCGGTCATGTCTACATAGTTCTCAAACCCGTAGGGTCCGCACGCTTAAAGTTCGATGACGGTTATATTATGAGTTTATGTGTTTTGATGTACCGAAGGTAGTTCAGAGTCCCGAATGTGATCACGGACATGACGAGTCTCGAAATGGTCGAGACATGAAGATTGATATATTGGACGACTATATTCGGACACCGGAATGGTTCTGGGGGTTATCGGATATATACCGGAGTACCGGCGGGTTACAGGACCCGCCCCCCCCCCTGCGGAGAGAGGCGGCCAAGGGGCAGCGCGCGCCCCTCCCCCCAAGTCCGAATTGGACAAGGAGGGGGGCGGCGCCCCCCTTTCCTTTCCCCCTCTCTCTCCTTCCCTCTCCTCTCCTACTCCAACATGGAAGGGGGAGTCCTACTTCCGGTGGGAGTAGGACTCCTCATGGAGCGCGCCAAAGGTGGTCGGCCCCCTCCCCCTCCTCCACTCCTTTATATACGGGGAGGGAGGCACCCCCTAGAGACACAACAATTGATCCCTTGGATCTCTTAGCCGTGTGCGGTGCCCCCCTCCACCATAATCCACCTCGGTCATATCGTAGCGGTGCTTAGGCGAAGCCCTGCGTCGGTAGAACATCATCATCGTCACCACTCCGTCGTGCTGACGGAACTCTCCCTCAAAGCTCGGCTGGATCGGAGTTCGAGGGACGTCATCGAGTTGAACGTGTGCTGAACTCGGAGGTGCCGTGCGTTCGGTACTTGATCGGTCGGATCGTGAAGACGTATGACTACATCAACCGCGTTGTGCTAACGCTTCCGCTTTCGGTCTACGAGGGAACGTGGACACACTCTCCCCTCTCGTTGCTATGCATCACCATGATCTTGCGTGTGCGTAGGAATTTTTTTGAAATTACTACGTTCCCCAACACTCACATAGTAAAAGGTCTCCAGGATTAGATTTGCTGCCCTCACAGAGCATGAACAAACTCGGCATCACCACTTTATGCCTCATTGTAGGTACATTGTGCTGATGCGTCCACTGTCGCATGTCCTTATACCAAACTTTTGCTATTGTTAATGTAAGGGCGCATGTAAAATGAAGCGATCACACTGTTACCTTAGGGACATGTCTAACCAGTGTTATTGTTAATCTAATTCCTCCAGTGATATGATGCAATTAAACTGTGTTACAAATGGTACTCTTGCTGTTTTCCCCAGTATGATAAGTAAGTTGCTTCTTTACGCTGCTGAGTGTCCTGGTGTCCCCACGGTCCAATGCCCTTAAACCAACTCTTTAGCTGATGTTGATTTATTGTATCTGGTAAACAAGCAATGCCACCATTAAAGTAATCCCATATTTGACGAATGTCATTGTTGATTGTATTGCTTCCGGTAACATGAAGCGTTGCTGACATTTTAAAATTTCTACTGTCCTTGCGTGATTGCCATGAACATAATTAAGATGCTTATTTTCATTTCGTGTATGTTTCGTATATTCTTATTGACCAGCAATTGTTTACTTTCTATCTTTTTGTGCAGATAGGGATATCCATTTCACCTTGTAGCTATTGTGACCTTTTGGTGAACTGCACAAAACACTTTTTATTTGGAATGAGTGTCTTGTGCAGTTCAACTAAAATGTCACGTGGGCAACATCTCTCAATTTTGGTGGAACTGCACAAAATGGTGATTGTAGTTTCCAAAATCTCCGTCAAATTCTGTTGGTAATCTCGTGCAACATTTTATTGGCCTTTGCAAGATGAGCCGTCACTGTCACCACAATGGCACTTTATTTTAGTGGAACTGCACAAAAGGATAAGCAAATTATAGTTGCACCTTACATGAGCCGGACAGCCAACCTTAATGTTCCTCAGTTTTAGTGCAACTACTAAAGAAGAACCTGCCAGCTCACGAGAGCAAGTACTTCTTGCTAGCTGAATGATGCAATCTTTGCTTCATTGCAGGTGAACTACAGAAAAAGGCACATGAATTGAATCATGGAACTCTAGGCAGGCCTCATCCGAGTGGAGCTGCAGGTTGAGATCAAGGAGTGCCACTATTATAGTAATCAGGCTCTTCTTATTTGTGTTGTGCAAACAGGAATACTCAAGTACAGATGTTGTGACAGTCAAGAGCATTCGCCATGTTCTTCGGTTGTATGACATGGCTAGCCAAGATGGATTTAATCCCGATATTCACTTTATCAAAAGGCTCTAATGGGTTGGTTCTGAAACTTGCAAGCTGGGAATCAATGAGATGTGTAGGCATATTTGTTGTACTTATTATTTGAATCTTATTTGTTGGTTATGAATCTTGCAAGCTGGGAATCAATGAGATATGTAGGTATCTTTGTTGTACTTATTATTTGGATCTTATTTGTTGGTTCTGAATCTTGCAAGCTGGGAAACACGACATGATGATGCAGAGGACAACAACCATAACAAACAGTTCAAACTTGGTAGTATTATCTGTGTGAAAGTGCGACAAATGTGCTGATCGTGTGCGTCCTGAGAATAATAATTCTAATTGTTGTGCATGTTGATCCTGTGGCACTGATAGAATGAGCCAATGCTTGCTTGTTTCAAGTATAAATTTCTATTAAAGCTAATTAAATTGAAGTAAAGTGACCACTAACTCTTGTTATTACAGTACCAATACAGACCCGCTCGTGAACCGACGTGTGGCTGGAGTAGGTTTCTTAATGGAGGCATTTGAATGCGCCGAGGGTGCATCTTCTGTCGGGCGTGCAGCGGGCGAGGGAGGGGTAGTAACTGTTGTCGCCTATACACACTCAGTTTACTGTTGAATCCAGTTCCCCAAGAGCTGAAAAAAGAAATGCTGCCGCCGCCTACCCACTCGTTCACTTGAAGAGACTCCAATGGCGATCCGAGGGGTGAGCCTGCTGGATATGGACTTCAACAAGGAGTTCCCCTTTGAGTTCGCTGTTCAGTCCTATGGCTGCACCAAGTTGAATGTGATGTACACCAACGATCCGGACTCGGTGAAGCTCTGCCTCGCCGAGTTCAAGCAGTACCTATAGGATGAGAAAGCACAAGGTCACAGGACTAGACCTTGTGCCCATCCATTCGTCTCCTGACAGGGACCAGTGGATCGCCGCCGCCCAGGTATGTGTGCGGGACGAGGTTCTTGTCTACCACTGTTGTAGGGCCATCAGAGGTTCTGGAGCATTCGCCCGTTTCATCGACAGCGCCGACTGCACCTTTGCTACGGTGGAGAGAAGGAAGAACGCGACGATTCGGCCATCTGGTGCAACAAGCTTGTCGACATGCAGAAGCAATACAAGGTCATCGGCAACGGGCAGGAGAAGTACTCCGTGGTTGACCTCGCCGAGACCATAGTCGACCCCTGATACGCCAACATGAAAGAAGACAACGATACCAAGGACCTGAACACATGGTAGGTACCTCTGAATCTAGCCTACATAACCTACGCGGCCAAGGACGCATACGCATGCTACGACATGTACATGCGGATCTTGGACATGAGGGCGTGTCTGCTTCCCGTAACCGACGAGTACACGGACAGCCCCAGCGTCATGATCAAGCGTGCCAGGAAGGTCTAGATGTTGTACTTTATCTGTTTATAAGCACCTTTATCATCTGAGTGTTTCATGCATTAGCCTATGTGTCGTAATTATCTATTATGCCTGAAATATTTCTTTTAAGAATCCATTAACCTGTTTGCTTTTTTTAGTGGCTATTTGCTTATGTATGTAACTAGTTCACTTGTCCGTTTAAAAAAATAGTTCACTTGGCTGCCGTGCTTTGAATCTACTTCCTCCCAACATATTCCCCTTCTCAGGTGGACCCAGTAGGTCTCGTACACAGACATATGGGAACAACCACCTATCCATTAGTATTTCTTTATTTTGTTCAATCTTTCGTCCTCTTCCTATACAGCGGCTGGCCATCATAGCCTATGGCGTTGGCCAGGCCATCCCTCTACTCCCACACATTATCCGCCGGCGGCAGCTCCACCAGCCCACCCTGCACCCGAAGAAGTCAACCCTCGTACTCCCCTCCACCGGCGTCTTCCCCCGCTCTGGTTCGTTCGGTCCGAGGTCTCGACGTTGTCCTCTGCCTTGGTGCTCTCGCCGTGGCGCCGCCGTCTGTCGTTCCCAACATGATCAGCAAAACAAGAGGAATTGGGAGACAACTGTTCGTCGAGAGGCTGACAGTCCCGGGCCAACCAGGTCCATGGCCTAGGTTTTGTTGTTTAACATGGGCAACCCACGACATGTTTCAACATTTTTTGGATCCAGCAGGTATCAGGCGGCCTCTGGGCCTCCCAATCTAGCTTGTCTATAACATCAGCAACCCAAGTTATGTTTGTTTTTTCAAGACGACGCACAACTCAGTTCTATTTTTCTATAAGAATGCAAAACTGAACCTATATTTATATCTTATTTTATTACATATATATATATAATAGAAACAACATAAGGTTCCGTTAAACCTGTCGTTCGTCCAACCATTTTATAGACCTTCCCACTTTCTTTATTTTTTTTCATTAATCCGATATCTGAATTTTCTCCCACTTTCTTTTTCAATGTAAACTGAGTTTTCTCCCAGTACTTTTCCCTAGAACCAACTCAACTGTCCCACGTCTAGCCTAAAAATTAATAATACCCCACGTCCTATTAACTCATCAAATTAAATGATATTTTATTTTGTCAGTTGAAAGTTCTTACAAAATAATAATAATAATTGTTTATATATAACTTGGCAAGTTAACTCCTAGTGATTGCGTACATAAGCTTGCAAAGATTTTACTGACCAATGCAGTAATAGACGTGCAATCATGTGTTTATATTTTTATAACATTTGTCCACACAGCCCAACATGATATTTTCACCCAGCCCAGCAAATCCGTGGATTTAGAGAAAAATGCAAATAGGCTTTAAATTCTACCATATATATAAACGGGCTGCATAGATGCTACATCATTGTTTTACCCAGCCCACCAAATGGACTAAAAAAACAAATGGACTGGCTGACATGTGGGCCAGTAGGTCGAAGACTAAGAAGGCGTTGGATTTACATCCAACGGCCGACATTCTTCTTCAATCTCTCGTCTTCTTCCCCCAGCGCTGCTGGGACCGCCTGCTCTAGCCTCCGGCGTCCAGCGGTGTTGTTTTGCGCGCCTCAGCGAAACGCTACCCCGCCGATGGCTAGGCCATCCCTCCACTCCGCACCTCCTATTATTCTCTACCGAGTGTAGGCCCACCCCGCACCCGAACCAGTCAAGTTTCGCACTCCTCTCCGTCTGCGACTCCACTTCCACTTCTTCCCCATCTGCGAGTCGTTCCAGTCTAGGGCCTCGCTGTCGTCCACCGCCTCGTTGCGCTCGGTGCGGCATGATCAACAAACGAGAGTCATCGGAAGAGGACTATACGTGGAGAGCCTGACGGCTGGGACCCGTGAGGTCCATGGTCGCACGCAAGGAAAGTTCCTCCTTATTAAGTTGTTTCCTCCCCCTGACGGCTGGGACCCACCGGCTGTATCTTCGCACGGAAGGAAGTGCCTCCTTGTTATGCGAAAAAACCATTCCTCCCGATGACAGCTGGGACCCGGCAGATTTGGTGGCTGACTTGTGGGCCTACTAAGCAGACGTGTACGCAGGGCTTTGTCAACTTAATCAACAAATGATTCTAGCAGCTGGACTGTTGGATGTTAATCCAACAGCCATGCTCCTTCTTCAACCTCTGTTCTTGCTCCTGTCTCCCATGGGCGGTAGTGCTGCCTCACACCCGAACCAGTCAATTTTCCCACTCCTCTCCATCTGCGACTCCACTGTCGCGTCTTCCCCATCTCCGGGTCGTTCCAGTCCGAGGCCTCGCCGTCGTCCACCGGCCTTGGTGCGCTCGGCAAGGTGTGGTCAACGTGGTCAACAACCGAGAGTCATCGGAAGATGATTGTACGTGAGAGGCTGATAGTGGGGACGCACCACGCCCATGGACACATGCATGCAACTGCATCCTTTTTACCCTAAAAATAATGTTTTCTCCCCCTGACTGCTGGGACCCACCAGCTACATCTTCGCACGCAAGGAACTGCGCCCATATTACGGGCAAGAAAAATGATTCGCCCCCTGACTGCTGGGACTCACCAGCTACATCTTCGCACGCAAGGAAGTGCCTAACAGTCGGGACCCACCTAGTCGAAGCGTACGTAGTGTTGTCATTCTGGTCACGAACGTGTACGTACATACGATCGGTTTGTCTGCAGGCTGCAGCGATGAACCGTGGCCATGTAAGGAAGGGCACATGTCGTAGTAGAGGCGCGCACGTGTGTCGTAGTAGAGGCGCACACGTAGTATGTACACGTACGTACATCGGACAGGGTGCAAGAAAGAAAATACGACCACGTACGTACATACGGGCGGGGTCTCGAACGCCTACTCGTGCATACGTACGGCCAGGGCTCATGTATATGGCTGGGTGGGAACGGAGAAACTGCGTCGTCGTCATGTTCATGGGGAGGCAACGGAATGCATCGAGTTCATCGGGAGGCAACAGAACGCGTGCTGTTCATCGGGAGCCAACCGGCTTGGACGGAACAGCCGATGGAAACGAGGCCTGGCATACCGCAGAACGGAGGAAACGGCCTTGTGTTCGACCCGCCACGGTCGAAACGGGATCCTGTTCATCGGGAGGGGTCTGGCGTACTGCAAAACGGTCGAAATGGGGTCCTGTTGATCGGGACGGGTGTGGCGTACCACAAAACAGAGGAAACGGACTTGTGTTGGAGCGCTACGGTCGAAACGGGGGTCCTGTTCATCGGGAGGAGTGTGGCGTACCGCAAAACGGGACTCCACGGGATACTATTCATCTCCACCGTCGACTGCCTCCACGGGCTACTGTTCAACCAGCGTCGATATATCTGGCCATGGGCCGGGCCGGGCTGGGCTTGGGCCGGGCCTAAAAAAGCCCATGACAAAAAACTGAGGCCCATGCCCTCCCAAACCCTACCATCGGGCCTACTTTTCAAGCCCAAGCCCGGCCCATCTAGTAAAAAGCCCTGAAAAGCCCTTAGGGCTTAGGCCATGGGTCGGGCCTCTTCCTTAAAATGCCAATATGCCAAGCCCAAGCCCGTCCAGGCCCTGCTGGTGGGCTCAAAACTCAGGCCCAAGCCCGGCCCACGGGCAAGCCCATCAGGCCCAGGCCCTGGATTTTAGGGCCGGGCCTCGGTGGGCCGACAGGGCCGGGCTTGAGATGGCCAGGACTAACCGTCGACCTCTTTCAGCCTCCACCTGCGACTGTTCATCCACGGGCTCCTGTTCATCAAGCCTCCACCGCGCGCTCCTCCACCAGCTACTGTTCAACTAGCCCTCTCCACGGGGTCCTGTTCAACCACCCCTCCACGGGCTACTGTTCATCCAGCCCTCCACCGGGTCCTGTTCATCCAGCCCTTCATGGGGTCCTGTTCATCCACCGGCTCGATCGATCGGGGTACTGTTCATCCAGCGGCAATGGCCTCTACTACCACGGGGTCCTGTTCATCCAACCCCCCACCGGGAACTGTTCATCAACACCCCCCCCCCAACAACACTCACTATTCATCCAGAGGCAGCATCGATCGGCTTCAGTTAGTAGCAGTAGTGAAGGAATCACTCGGGTCCAGTTAACAGCAAGGGATCGATCGATCGCTCGGGTTCAGTAATGCGTAGCCTGCAGTGCAATCGCTCGGGTTCAGTTAGAGCCCAACGCCTCGCTCGGGTTCAGTTAGAGCCCAATGCCTCGCACACACGCACGTACGTACGAGAGAAACGTGCATCGCTCGGCCCCCGACCACCCACCGTAACCGGGAACTCCCCGATATTTACCTCGCCCTCGCTTCTACCACGGTTTTTTTCATCATGGACAGCCCAAAGAATGTCATGCAGCTGCGTCTCTAGCCCGCCCAGGACGAAAATCCCATTTTCTGTCATGATTTTTTGTCATAGAAGTAGGAGCGCACCACATATATAATGATACCGGGTTTTGTCACAATTATCGTCATAGAAGTGTCATAAGTATGACAGAAAAAATTTCGTTTGGCCCAAAATGTCACGGATGTGTCTTTTTTTGTAGTGCCTCCACCCCCTTCTTCTCATTGAGGAGAGCCATCAGAACGTGCCTACACTTCTACCATTCATTTTCTAAGAGAGAACCACCTACTCATGTGTTGAGACCAAGAGATTCCAATCCTACCATTTGAACCTTGATTTCTAGCCTTCCCCAAGTTGCTTTCCACTCAAATCCTTCTTCCACCATAGCCAAATCTGTGTGAGAGAGTTGAGTGTTGGGGAGACTATCATTTGAAGCACAAGAGCAAGGAGTTCATCATTAACACATTGTCTATTACCTTTTGGAGAGTGGTATCTCCTAGATTGGTTAGGTGTCGCTTGGGAGCCTCTGTCGTGATGTGGAGTTGAACCAAGAAGTTTGTAAGGGCAAGGAGATCACCTACTTTGTGAAGATCTACCCGAATGAGGCAAGTCCTTCATTGACGATGGCCATGGTGGGATAGACAAGGTCGCTTCTTTGTGGACCCTTCATGGGTGGAGCCCTCCATGGACTCGCGCAACCGTTACCCTTCGTGGGTTGAAGTCACCATCAACGTGAACGTACGGTAGCACCACATATCGGAACCACATCAAAAATCTTCGTGTCTCCATTGTGTTTTCCTTCTCCAAATCCCTCCATTTACCTTCATGTGCAATGTTTTATATTCCGCTACTATACTCTTAGAATTGCATGTGTAGGTTGATTGCTTGCTTGACTTGTCATAATTGCTAAAATCTGCCCACAACTAAAATTGGGGAAATGATAGATTTTTATTTGGTCAAGTAGTCTAATCACCCCCCTATAGACATACTTTTGATCCTACAAGTGGTATCAGAGCTTTGGTCTCCATTATCCTTGATTTCCATAGCTTTGGTGATCATAGCATTGGTTTCACAACCTAGGAGAGTATGACGTGAAGAGACCACGGAAGAATTAAAGATGTTGCAATACAATCCTCAAGCTTGTGATATTCTCTTCAATGGATTGTGCCTCGAAGAATTCAACAAAATTGGCCGCCTTGAGAATGCAAAGGAAATTTGGGATACTTTGGTTGATATGCGTGAAGGTACTGAGTCCGTCAAGGAATCCATGTTGGATGTGCTTCAAAGTCAACTTGACAAATGCAAGATGAACTATGGTGAAGGAGTCACCGAGATGTACTCTAGGCTTGATCTCATCACAAATGAGATTGCTGACTTAGGAAGTGAAGAGATGACCAAACAATTCAAGAACATCCTTAGAGCCTTGGATGGAAAATATGATACCGTGTGCATGTTGATCCAAATGATGCCCAATTACAAAGATCTCAAGCCCACAGAAGTCATTGGTAGAATTTTTGCTCATGAGATGTCACTTAAAGATAAGGAAGAGTTCGACAACAAGTCAAGTGGTGCATACAAAGCTTCAAGTGATGCTCCTACAACATCAAGTGACAAGCTAGTCTCCAATGAATAATTGAGCTTAATGGTGAAGAACTTCAACAAATTCTACAAGAGTAGAAGCAAAGAGAGAAGCTCCTAGTCAAGGTCCTACAATGACAATAGATCTTCTAGTCATGATCATAATTGCTACAATTGCGGAAGACCCGGACAGTACTCAAATGAGTGTATGGCTCCCTACAAGAAAAGAGAAGACTCGCCAAAAATGAGAAGTATAAGAGATGAATCACCTCCAAGAGAGAGGAGTAGAGATGATCGTTTTGAATGAAGACCCTCTCGAAGAAACAAAGATTCGGAAAGAAAGGACAAGTCATCAAAGAGCTATACAAGACGAAGTCATCAAGCTCATGTTGGTGAATGGGTCTCCGGTTCCGACTCCAACAACTATTCCGAGAGAAGCTATCAGTCCGACCCCGAATATACTCAAGATGAAGGTGTTGCCAGTCTTGCACTAGTGTCATCCAACTGCCATGACATATTTGACTCACAAAATGAAGGAATTGGAAGATGCTTCATGGCTAAAGGCCCCAAGGTATCACACCCCGAGTATCTTGATTTCAATAGTGATGAAGATGATTTGCTAGGTGATGATGATTTACTTGTTGACAAAACTAGTGATGAAAACTATGATGAATTTGCTAGTAATCATGCTAATCAAGATGAAACGAATGACAATGATAGGAAGGAGATTGAGCGTCTTACTAAAGAACTAAACACTCTTAAGTTAGCTCATTAAACAACTCAAGAGGATCATAGAGAGCTCCTAAGAACTCATGAGAAGCTACGCTTCGAGAAGCTAAATTTAGAGCAAGAGCATGAGTTCCTAAAAGCTATGAATGATGATCTTCGAAAGAAGAGTTCTTCTTACATTGCCAAACGTCTCCTCTTGTCCACTTATATGCCACAAGTAAAATCTAGCAACAAGAGCAAGAAAGATTCTTCTTCTAGTAGTAACAATAACCATGCTAAATCCAATATTGTGGCTTCTAGTAATTCTCTTGATTCCACTAATGATTTTCTTAGCCAAGTTACACTTGAGCAAGAAAATAGCTTATTGAAGGAAATTATAGTGAAATGTGTTTACAAGAGTCTTGCCGGGAGTAAGCCATTTGAGGAAATTGTACGCAAGCAAGGAAAACACCGGAAGAATCAAGGTGTTGGTTTTGAACGAAAGTTTAATGCCAATGGAGTCGAATGGGAAGAAGATTAATACCCCAAGACGAAGTTTGTTCCTCAACAAGAGAAGTATGACCCCACTTCTTTTGAGGGACCACAAGCTCAAGATGGTTTTCCACCACAAGACCACAAGCTAAAAGGCAAGGACAAGCTTCAAGAAGAGATCGACTCATTTGAAAAGCTCCTAAGGCCATGGTCAAGTGGGTTCCCAACACTACATCAAGCTCTACTTGATCAAGTTAAACTACAATTCCAAGGATTCCCATCAAGTTGATGTGGGTCCCAAAGAAGAAGAACTAAAGTGTTCTTGAGGGTGACTCCTCCAACATACTTCACTCATATTCATTTTGGCAAGGACTTGTGCAATCAACTTTCATATCTTGCACTAGTTCATGGAGTCACAAACCCTCTTGTTGGTAAGACAAGGGACAAGGTAACCTAATGCTTTCATGGACATCATCATATGTGCAATTCACTCAATGTCTATTGATGTCCTTGTATGTTCCTTGTTGGACTAACCCATGTAGGTATTAAAAGTGCAACTGTAACACCCCGTTACGCCTGGCGGGATCAAGACTGGCTCCACAGACCAACACTAGTCTTTTCTGCGCACTCTGTCCTCACTCGTGCGCACCCGGGACCAATTTCTCGGTCAGTCACCCATCTTAGAATTACCCCAAGCCAAGCATGCTTAACTTTGGAGTTCTTTTCGAATGAGCTCCCGAAAAAGAAGGAATTCCTTGTTGATATGAGTAGTCTATCATTCCTATTAAGTCAGGCTCTCACAACAACACTCCAAAGGATTGCTCCAAATGATCTACATCAACATTGAGCATCCACATCTTCACTATCTACATGAAGTCATCATCGACAAACCCAAGGTTAGTCCATCCCTCTTTGGGGGGGATATCACATCTAGGGGGAGCTTTGCTCTAAAAATTGAGCTAAAGTAACTCTAATGGTGTGGACACATTAATGCTTTATGTAAGTGGTAACCCCACTTGTGCTTAAACAATGAGTATGACCTATGATCAAATGTCTCATTTGACTCCTAAGTCAATATACTCATATACAGATGACCTAGTCATCGCCAATTGCTTGATAGATGCTAGAATTGGTTGTGCATGCTTTGCCACATATTTCATTCGCTATCTTATTGTGTGAGCATGTTGGTTACATATTTTCTCCATTCGAGGACATCCACTTGTTCTTTTGATTGTCTTGGTTTTTGTTGGCCACTTGCTGGGGCTTCAGGAGGTCAGCCCTATGAAGTGGAGCTCAGCTACTTCAGTTAACGATTGGTGGGTTCGGATCGCCCAATCGAGTGCCCCTTTAAGGTCTGCGATCACCTCCCTTTTGGTGTTCGTCTCTTGGGAACTTTGGAAGGAGCACAACGCGAGAGTCTTCCGCAACTCGGCGACCCCCACCACGATGCTAGTGCTCATCATTAAGGAGGAAGTTCGATTATTGGTGATGGCGGGAGCAAAAAACTTGGGTGCTATAATGCCCCGAGAGTGATGGACTTTTATTTGCCCTTTGTTGGGATCCTTGTCTTAAACCCTCTTCCTTATCAATGAAAATGGCAAGCCTTTTGCCTTGGTTAAAAAAACAATCTTTAGTGTAACAGTATCAAACGATTCACCCATGAATTTTTACAGAGGGAGTACTTCGGTCATTATAACTGACTGGTATGGTTGCACATGAAGCCCAGACTGAAGAATCCCCGCGAGTATAGCGTGGTGAGCCCAAGTTACGACAGCTCCGAATGAAAGGAGAATAGGGCTATTCTAAGCATCTACAACCAGGCGCCCCAAACCTTCCTCAAACGCCCGAGCGGCCCCCCGGTCACTGACCGGTCATGAAAATTCGACCCAGATGGACGCCTTAATCGGGTCTCAAACGCCCGAGCTGACCGACACCCCGCATATCCAGCCCAAATATGGGGTGGATATGGGGGCGCACGGGCACGCCCCGGGCGCGTTCGCCACATCGGACCCGGCCCATGCTGGTCCACTCGACCCCACATATATATGTCCCCATCAGCTGGTCGGACCAAACCTTAGCCACTTCACACTCCTCTCCCCTCCACTCCCTCCGCCACCCTAACTCACGTCCGGCAATTTCCGGCCGTCTAAGGCATGTCGGGCAGCGGATCTGATTTCGACCAGTCCGGACCCGTCGACTTGGGTGTCATCCCATGCGGGTTGGAGGAGGCAATGGCGGTCTGCATTGCACTCCGTCGCTCCCGGGAGGACAGCGCCCGACCGACGGGCAGATCTGTCTGGCGCAACTCCATTGCGTCGGCTCAACGGGCGCTCGGGTCCTCTGGGGCTGGATCATCGCGGTCCCGGCAGCCGGAAAATCTCTCCTTCCCCATCACCGGTCGGGCAGACTATGAGTCACACTGGGAATGGGCAGCCCGCCGTGGGAAGGACAGGATAAGGGCCGCCGAGACCCGTATCGCGGCGGAAATGGCGGCGATGGAGGGTGCATTGGCGTGCGTTTGAGGGGCTGGGTTTGCAATGTCTAGGTGTAGATGCTCTAAGAGAAGGGATTTCCCCAGGATCTAAAAACCCAATCCGTTTTGCGGGCCAAATAGCTCCAATCTCTACCGTAGGTGCCAAATAAGACTTCAGCAGAGTGGAGATGAGCGCCATCGCCACCTCACACTCCATTGAGTTGCTTGTGCAACTAATCCAAGTGCCGAGTGAGTGGTTCACTTTTGGCCTCTGTCGCTGCTGTTACCGATGTACTAAACCAGCCAGGAAATGCTTGGACGAACCTGCAAGATCTAAGGCCATCTCCACCGCGCGACCCTGTCCTGTCCGGCCCCGTCCGTTTGGGGTAAAAGGGACAAAACCAACGACCCAACGCGGAACCCCATCTCATTTTTCTGTCTGTTTTCTATCCGTTTGACCCCATTCACGACCCAAACTTGAGCTGGCTTTGGGGTAAAGCGGACACGAAATGGACGTCTCTGTGGCGTCCTCGTCCGCTGCATGTCCCCCCGGCCCCATGTGTCATCCCCACCTCTCTCTCTCCTCCATTTCTCTCTCCGCCCGTGGACAAGCACCGACAGCTCTCGTTGTGGACGAGCGTGGCGAGGTGCGGCCGGCGACGAGGCGGGCGGCGGCGCGGCGGGCGCGTGCGGGGCGAGGGCGGCGGCGAGGCGAGCGCGAGCGGGGCGGGGCGAGCCGAGGCGCGAGCGGTCGGGTGCGGGGCGTCGCCGGCGCGGCGGCTGCAGGCGGGGCGCAATGCGAGCGCAGGCGCGAGCGCGAGCGCAAGGCAGGGCGGGGCGAGGAGGGCCGGAAACGCGGGCCGAGGCGGGCGCGGGCAAGGCGGGGCGAGGGGAGGCCGGCAGCGCGGCGGGCGCGAGTGCGGCGAGGCGGGGGCAGGCGGGGCGAGGCGGGCGCAGGCAGGGCGGGGCCAGGCGCGTGCGGTGGCGCGACATGCGCACGCGCGGCGAGGCGGGCACGGGCGGGGTGGCACCGCGGGCGTGCAGGAGCGAGAGGAGGCGGCGGCGCGGGCGCGGCGTGCAGGGGCGGCGGGGCGAGGCGGGCACGGGCGGGGCGGAACCGCGGGCATGCAGGGGCGAGGCGAGGCGGCAGGCGCGGGCGCGGCGTGCAGGGGCGGCGGGACAGCGCGGGCGCGGGCATGCAGGCAGCGGCGGGGCAGCGCGGGGGCAGGCGCGGGCGTGGCGTGCAGCGATGGCGGGGCAGCGGGGGCGCGGGCGCGGCGTGCAGCGGCGGCGGGGCAGCGCGGGTGTGCATGCGGCGACGGCGGGGCAGCACAGGTGCGGCAAGGCGCGGCGCCGGCTGCGGGCTGGACAGGAGCAAGGCGTGGGAGAGCGCCCGGGTCAGCGAGCGCGAGCGGCCACGGCGGACACGGACGGCAGCAGACGTTTTGGGATTAGTTGCTGCGGTGGGCGCCTCGAACCCAAACCGGACACGCATGTCCGTTTTCATCCCTATCACCACCCCAATGAATAAAATCCGGACAAAATGAATGTCCGTTTGGAGTCGTGCAGTGGAATTGGCCTAAGCTTCAGAGGAGGCGTGTTAATACTATAATCAATCAGGCCTAGTGCCAACCTAACGTGTAAGGTTACGAAGAGAGATACTATAAACAAACGGGCTCTCTTATCCTTTACATGTGCCAGCCAAGCGACATGGCATCGCACATCAGCCTCACAATGTGAAACTTTACAATACAATAAAATTGGCCGTCCCGTTTTCCCACGCTAGTAGGCCCTCGCCCATTTTGTGCTTCTTGAGATGATCCGGTACTAAGAGCATCTCCCGCCGTTCAGCCTCAAGGGCATCGAAAAAGAGCTGTCTGAGGGCGAACCGGCGCTAGCTTGGCGCGTGGGGGTGACTCTGTTCCCAGTCGTTGCTCGCCAGGTCACCGCGAATATCGCGCGAGCTCGACAATATTTCGTACAAATCTGTGCAAACTCGGCGATCCGACACGAACTCGGCGAAATTTCATTAAAATTTATACAAAAAAAATAAAACATGCAAACTACGCCTACCGCTACGCCAAACTACGCTTAGCCACTGCACCGCGTGCACCGCCCGCCATCTACATGCCGAGAAGTCTGTACAAACGGGTATAGTCGCCGCCACCACCGTCGTTGTCGTCGTCGTAGTCGCGCGCCCCGCCGGAGCCGCCCTCGTCCCTGCTGCACCCCTGGCCAGGGTCGCCGGCGCGCGGTGGGGCGCTGGACGGCCCGGCCTCGTCCTTCTTGTCGCTGTCGAGGACGATGACGCCGCCCTCCTTGCGCCCGCGGCGCCGGGCCTGGAGCTCCGTGTACGCCCGGCGCTGGCAGCGCACCTGCTCGTGGACGTAGTCCTCCTTCGCCCATTTTAGGGCGGCCTCGTCGCCGGGGGCCACCAGGTCGACGTGCTCCGGCTTCACGGGGAGCAGGCCCGGCTCGGGCTTCGGCCGGACAGGCGGAGGGAGCGCGGGGAGGGGCGGGCACCCTCGTTGATGACGAGGGCGCTGCTGCGGGTGCGTGTCTCCTCCGGCTCCGGCTTGACGGGGTGGAGCGTCGGCGAGCCAGAGCCCGACGACGAGGACGTCCCCGGCTCCATTTGCCGCGCCGTCCAGGAGCTGCCACGGTGGCGAGAGAAGGACGGCCGCGGCGGGTACTCGAGGCGCGGCACGTTGCCGATCTCGATGTGGTCGAGGACGGCCTTGAGGATGCGGCCTGGCACACCCCACCACTCGCGCCGCCTGTCGGTGTTGAGGCGGCCGCAGGGGATGACGCCATTGACAGAGGCGATCTGCTCTTGGCGGCGGTGCTCGAAGTACATCGTCCACAGCGTTTCGCTGTCGGTGGCGTACCTCGGCTCATTCCGCTGCTCTTCCGTCAGGGATGCGCGGATGCGGGCGATCTCGGCCCGCTGTACCGCCCTTTCGGGCACCGGGACGCCGCCGACGCTCAGCCTCCACGCCCACGACACACGCATGTCCGGGGGCGCTGGATACTCGGCCTCGTAGAAGAGACGTGCCTCCGGCTCTTGGAGATGGCGGCGGCCGAAGCCGTTCGCCGCCGCGCCGTCACCTGGAAACCTCTCGGCCATTTGCTCGTCGGTGGGAAGGGGGGAGAGTATTGCTTTGTGCGGCGGATGCGAGGGGGGCGGATGTGAGCTGTGGTGTTCACCGGCGGGGGAGGTCGCCTTTTATAGCTGCAGCGGGCACGGCAAGAGGCTGCATGCCGGGCGAGGCATGGGTGGAGCGGGCGGGACACGCGTCGCCGCGCCTTCACTTCGCCGCCCGTGAGGCATCAATGGAGGCTGACCGGCGCGGCAGCGCGGTGGCCTTGGCATTGATTCCCGCGGGAACCGAGTCGATGAGGACGACAAAGCGGCGTCTCGCTGACTCGACGGGCCCAGCCTCGTTCGCGCCAAAATCGCGTTCTCCGGCGCCCCCAAGCGCCCCAGCGCGCCCGGTTCGACCTGGGTCCGCCGGCGCCAATTTCGGCCCAAACCAGCGAAAAACGAGCTCCTGTGACGCGACTAGACCGATTTTAGAGCACCGGCACGGAAAAATCATCTAGGAGAGGCCTGTTGGGGGCACGGCTGGAGATGCTCTAAGAGCAACTCTAGCAGACCCCGCATCCTCCCTGCCCGCAAAACGTGCTTGCAGGTCGCGCAAAAATGCCTTTGCGGGCCGGCGCGGACGGCCACAGTTGCAGACCCCGCATAATGGAATATCCTTTTTTACGGGTTCATTATGCGGCTCCTCCCGGCCCGCAAAACTTAGATTTGCAATTCAAATTGATCTAGCATAATGCATTTCTTTACTTTTGCAACAACATTAGATACAAAAGTCATCACCAAATCTTTGCTAGAATAGCAAAACCAAAGAAAACAAGAACCATAAGTATGCATTTCAGAAGATTTCCAACTTCCATAACTTCTCCCACAAGTTGGACTAATATCTTCTCCATGCATTCATTGTTGATCTGCGGATTCTTAATTTTGTATTCTTCTTTCTTCATCTTTGGTTCGAAAGAAGTAGATGTTGCTTCCCCTCTAGTTGCACATACAGTCGCATCATTGCCTTCGATTGTACTAAGGAGTGCACTAACATCTATTAAGTTTCTTTCTATCAACAAATCAATGTATTGGCCTTCCCAAAACCAAAATGAGCATCCATTGTCCTACACAAAAGAATGAGCAAGCTCGAAGTGAGCTACCGCAATTGAACTAAAGAATGAGCTATGAAATGAGCTACCGCAAGTGCACGTAGCCCGTCGTTTTCGCATTTGAAGAACACCCATCCGGGGTGCTTCGGCGTACCCGAAGTGAGCCGCAGCACTTTCCGCGTGCAGTCGTCGCACTCTATGAGCGGCATCGGCAAGCCACAAAGACGCTGCACGAGCGCCGAGCCCGGTGGACGGCCGGACGAATCCATGCCCGCAAACATTCGGCGGCGGTGGGCGGACGAACCCGTACATGCATGCGGCGATGAGCCCTTGCCTGGGCTATGGGAGAGGCTCCCGACCACTCCATCGCCTGGGGCAGCAACCGGCGGCCGGAAAAAGCCAAATCCGGCGGCCCGCGATGAAGTGCCGCAGATCTGCAAAATCCGGCGCCCACCGACGCAGGGGGGAAGGGAGGGGAGGCCTCGTGCGCGTGGCGGCCTTCCGGCGTGCTCCTTTTGGCTGCTTTCACAGGAATCTTGGGCGGCGGCCGGCGGCGGCACGAGTGGGGAGAGGAGAGGTGGTTGGTGGGCGAAAGCGCGGGATGAAATGTCCCCCGCCAACCGCTACCGCTTATATGCAGGACACCACAGCCGTGAGGGGGAAGCCCGCGTTTTCCCGGATTGGGGTCAGGATTTTGCCGCGCCCTCTAAATATTTTTGCGGGCCGGGGTGGGATGCGTGATCTAATTGAGCTAGTTTTTTCGCCCCGACCTGCATTTTGACGGTTATTTTACGGGTCGGGACGGGATAGAGGGCCTGCTAGTGGGTAGGCTAATTAGAAGCTGTTAGAAGAACTCCAGCAAAGCCGTCCAGGAAAGGTAATGCCAGGATTCATTCGCTCATCGATGATTGGTGGCCAACGTGCAGTAAATCCAGTACGTAGGACTTCTTCTAAACTAGGAGAAATAGGGAGAAAAGTGAGCTCCAAGGGAATCAATTCCAAGTCGCCTCGGCAGTGCAAGGTGCTCTAGTGGTGATATAGTAGGCGCAGCCTAATTGAGGGAAAAGACCAATTTTTTTATCTTTCTCTGTTTTTTATTTGGTTTTCTTATTTCTTCTCTGGTTTTCTTTCGTTTTCTTTTATTTCGTCATTATACCTCTTTTTTGTTTTTCCTTTTGTTTCTATTTTGGGTTCTCTTTGTCTCTTTAATGGTCTTTATCCATTTTTCTTTTCTTTTTCAATTTCCTTATTTTTTTCTCCAGTTTTTTTGTTTATTTCTTAGTTTTCACCTTTTTGTTTTTTCTTTGTTTATTTATCAGTCTTAGCTGATTTTTCATTCTTTTTGCATATACTTTTCTACATAAATTTTGAAAAAAAAATCAAATGTTTGATTAACATTTTTTATATACATGTTTAACATTTTCAAATAGATGGTAAATATTTTTTACACACATTTTCAACATTTTTCAAATGCTTAATTAACATTCTTTAAATACAAGATTATTTTTAATACATGGTCAACTTTTTTATACACACAGTTTTTTTTCTAAAAAATTCTTGATTAACATGTTTCAAATACAAGAATAACATTTTTTCTATACACATTTAACATTTTCAAAATGCTTGATTAACATTTTTTTCAAATGCAATAATAAATTTTTTTCAATACGTGGTCAATATTTTTTCTATACACATTTAACATTATCAAATGCTTGATTAACATTTCACAAACACATTTTTAAATTTTTTATACAATACAAGATTAAAACTTTGGAATACCTTGTCAATATTTGTTTATACAAATTTAACATTTTTCAAATGCTTGATTAAACATTTTAAAATATTTTTTAATTTTTTTCAAATGCTTGACTAACAATTTTTAAATACATGATCAACTTTTTTCCACACATTGTAATTTTTTGAATATATTTTTCATACACACATGAAACATTTTTTCTATACACATTTAACATTTTTAAATACTTGGTTAACATTTTTTTTTCACTACAGACTTTTAACATTTACAACAAACACTTTGCACAACTTTTTTGATAAAATGTTAATCAAGCATTTGAAAAGTGTTCAATGTGTATAGAGAATATATTTCTCATGTATACAAAAAATATACAATATGTATGAAAACGTTGATCATGTACTTAAAAAAACTTAATTAAGCATTTGAAAAAAATGTTAGAACATGATTTAAAAAATGTTAATCAAGCAGTTGAAAATTATTAAATGTGTATATAATAGTGTAGATTATGTATTTAAAAAATTTAATCTCGTATTTGAAAAATCTTAATATGCATTTAATTTTTTTAATGTGTATTAGAAATGTAGATTATTTATTAATAATGTTAATCTTGAATTTGAAAGATGGTAAATGTGTATTAAAAGTGTATTAGTTATATACCAAAAATATACGATGGGTATGGAAAAAATGTAAACATAGAAAAATATAGTTTTAATATAATACTAATCATTTGTTTCAAAATGTTAAACGTGTATATAACAATGTTTCTGATGTATACAAAAAATGTTGAATGTGTACTGAATAATTTAACATGTGTTGGACCAAAAAGAACCTGATAAAATCAACAAACAACAGAGAAAACGAAGAAACCCAATAAAAACCAAAAACACAAAGAAAACAAAACAAAGAAAATTAATTACCGAAGAAACCAATGCAAAAGAATGAAAACGGAGGAAACCGAAAGAAATAAAGAAGTTTCCAAGAATGCTTGGGTCTCCAAGATCAAGATTTCCGCCAGTTTCACTTTTGAGCACATCTATCAATTTATGACCTTGTGGACAACCATTCACGACTTTCACATTGAGGAGCTTGCCGAGGACGAGATATTCTGGAAGCACACGAGTGATGGGCAATACTCCACGGCCTCCGCCTACACGACACAATTCCTAGTATCCTTCTAAACAGAGGAGATAGAATAGAAAAAAGTGTAGGAACAGGGTGGAGGACAAAGTCAAAACCTACAGGCTTGAAATTGGAGGAATTTTTTTAACTAGTGGTGCTCGGAACGCAGGAAGCCAGTGTAGCTGTACTCGAGATAGAATGCGCTAATGGCTGGACTAAAAAAAATCAAGGGCAACCTGCTGTGCATGCGACTGGGCGAATCGTTGTTACATGTGAACATAGACCACATGCACCACCACCGTTTTAGCAACACAGGTCCATGCATGGTCCATGTAAACCAGGTCTACCCCACTTCTGGAGCCAGACATGTCAAATCCAGTACTCCTGCACTGCGCCAGTTTGCCTCGGGTCTACGCGAAAAATGATCTTCCGACGGATGTTTCAGTTCCCGTGAAAAGCGCAGGCTAAGAAGCCTTTCCTTTGGAATCGGTTAGGCTGTTTCCTTTGTACCGAACGCTCCTAAAGAAAAAAATACCGAAGGAAAGGAAACCACCACAATTCCCGTAAAATAACATGCCCCCCCCCCCCCCCCCCCCCGAGTTAAGTTCTTCGCATAGTTGGCCATCCAAGATAGGCTCTGGTCTCTGGACGGCGATAGATTGGCCTAGCGCGGCTGGCCAAATTGTGATTCTTTCCAGCCTTGCAAGCGGATACGGATGTGTGGAGAGCACCTCTTCTTCAAATATCGCTACACATTACGTCTTTGGAGCCTGGCGAACGAATGGCTTCACCTTGAGAGCATCGACACCTCCTCTGGGCACCTTGAGAGATCATCAAAGATTGGTGGATCAAGCGGTCCGACTCCTCATCACCAATAGAAAGGCCATGGCATTACTCATCATGCTCATGTGTTGGTCTATTTGGAATGAACGAAACGCCTGCTTATTCCACCATAAGTGCACCCCGCTACCGATCCTGCTCAACTCCAATCATTTCGGGAGAGTAATCCTTTTGTATCTAGGCCTCTAGGGGCTTGTATTTCACACTCTATTCTCCTCTTAATTAATAATGTATGAGGCAAATATTTTGCTTACATTCAAAAAAATAATCCAGAGTAGGCTATTCCTCCAACACCTTGCAAATACACAAGTTTTTTTCCACATGAATCTTGACACTAATTGGACCGTGATCAGGTAAACAAATAAGATTTAAGAAATTCTCAGTCGCCTCCGTACATAGAAAACCTCGTGAAGAATTGGCAAGCCATGAAAACAACATAAAATCCATTCTTGACGCGTGTGTATCGGTGATTAATAAAAGTTGTAAAATATACAAATCCGCGTATCCAGTTACTACCAGGGTTTGCAACTGTTTATGCTGTTTAGCCAGCCTTTGGCAATATAGCGGTGAGCTGCCTCAGTGAAATGGCCGTCCCAGTACAGATATTCAGAGGGGTCGTCGCACACCGTGGCGCCTGGCATGCCACAGCCAGCGCTGATGTTGAAGTTGTACTTGCCACCTCCACCGCAGCAGCAGCTCAGAACGTCCGTGGTAAGCCCTACAGATTGTAAATAAATCAGAATAAACTTCTGTCAGAACAAGCGATGCCATCTTGATCAGCTTGGATGAACAAAATGGCAAGAGATTGGCCAAATTTGTCAGAATGTCAGTAGATTTATGACCGGTTACTGACCGAATTTGTGAGGAGACTCCACCATCTCGATGACCGGGGTGAAGAAATCGGCGTAGATGACCAGGGCATTTGGGTGGTTTGCCCGGACCTTGTCGAGGGCCTTCTGCAGCTCCGAGTTGTGGTGCCTGGCGATGTCGTTGAGGCCCTTCAGGCATCCGGTGCTAGGCTCGTAGCCCGCCGACTCGTTGCTGGGGAAGAAGACCAGATTCGGCGGCATGCATCCCAGCGGCGGGATCCCGGGCACCACCACGGTCTTCGCGCCCTGCCTGAGCAGCACCTGCTCGGCATTTACAGAGTCGCGTACCATGAGCAGCACCGGGCAAGTTCAGACAGAGTTGTTCAGACTGATAGATTCGGCATGGTTGCTGCAACGGTTACCTCAGTGGCCGCGGCGATGGTTTTGACGACGTCTGGGACCATGGATCGGAGCTGTGGCAGGGTCATTCCGAAGATCGCGAAGCTGTAGTCGTTGAGGCCAATTTCGCCCATGAAGAAGAGCGTCTTGTGGAAGAAGCCCGGGCACTCTGCAACACTCACACAGCGTACGTAAGTTCACTGTCCCAAGGATGTCATATCAAATCAGTCAATACATATGATTTAGCTTGGAATTGGATGTGCTAACTGATCACCTTGGGCAGGGCTGCACAGCGACGGCTTGAGCGACTCGAACCACCCCAGCTGCACGCTGGAGCTGGTGTTGAGAACAAACGAGCCTACGAGCGGGATGTCTCTGAAGAAACTGGCGTTGAGAGCGGTGGCGCCGGCCACGGCGAAGTTGACGCCCTCGCGGAAGCTGCCGTTGTGCGAGAGGAACGGCGGGACGAACGGCAGATCGAGCTTCTCCGCTGCACGTACGCCGGCCAAGCAAGCACAGATGCATCACCACGGGAACAAGGAAGTAAAAGTGTAAGTAAGAGCGGCCGAAGGGCGTGCGTACCGATGAAGTCGATGATGAGGCGGCCGTTGGAGTAGCGGCCCGTGGGGCGGCCGAAGAACGTCATGCCGTAGGGAGGCTGCACCGTAGGGTCGAAGCGCGATTTCTCCGCCAGGACGACGATGGCGTTTCCGGTGTCGGTGAAGGAGTCGCCGAAGGTGATGATGGATTCGTAGCGCCGGGGGGATGACGAGACGGCGGGCTCCACGGACGCGAGGGCGAGGACCACCGTGAGGATGCAGAGCAGCTTCATCGTCGTTCCTCGCCCTGGGAAGCTCGGGCCAGCGGACGGGGGAGGAGATGGAATTAATGGAGTACGACTACGAGCGTAGACTCTGCGTGATTTATACTTCTACATGTAGGACATGGTCGCCGGCAGCTAATGGCAAGTTGGCCACGCCAAAATTAGCGCGTCAACGGGGTTTTAGATATAAGTAGTAGGGAAAAATGACTCTTCGTGGCCGAGAGAGAAACTTGTCATAAATACAAGTAGAGAACACATGGTTGCAGGACGCAACGTTGCAGAAACAGCCACTTGACTGGACCACAAGAGAGTCGTATCGATTCTACACGAACGAGTGAAGTGAGATACGTACTGGAGTAGATATTGACATTTTTATGAAACTCAGGGTATGAACATGCAATAGATAGGGATTTGTGCTTTTTGATTGAAAGTTTTTTTTTTCTCGAATGTGGCGATTGAAAAGTTTTGTGGGTATGTTTCAGAATTATGATCCTATATGCTTGACGTCAGTTTTCTTTCAAGAAAACGAGTAGGAAATATTAATACCATAGGTTCGTACTCCCTCCGTCACATAATATAAGAATATTATGGGACGGAGGGAGTAGTTGTCAACATGTTGGCACGTCCGTGATATAGTTGAAATAACTAGTTGAATGGTCTTCAATATGACAAATAGGCTAAGAAAACGGAACACCTTATCTTTTTCGCGAATACGCAAAGCTTGCGTATTTTTTTATAGAAGAAGAAAAAATGAATACAATAATGGATACAACATATGACATGAACACACATGAGCATGGAACCCAAAGCAGGGAGAGGGATGCTCAGCCCGAAAAGGGAAAAGACACAACAAAACTCACCAAACCTAAAACTCGAGAGGCAGACCGAATGAGCACAACATCAAACATCTTCAGAGCCAACACCGGGGACACCGCGAGCAAGCAAGATGGCGCCTTCAAGAAGGGAAACGACATTGTGACGCCGTCGCCATCCGATTTGATGAATCGGACCTAGAGTTTCCCCCAAGCTCAAAGAGGGGCACGATGAGAGGCCATGGTAGCGCCTCCAACAAGGAAAACGACACCCACGAGTGTCGCCGCTGCCAGCATTGGCAAGCCGAGCATGGATTTCGCCAAGCCTGTGTCCGTGCAATCCCATAGCCACCAGGTGAGGAACTAAAGATGAGGAAGCCCGCCCGCCGATCGATCGCCACCTCATTGGGGGGGGGGGGGGGAAGGGGTGGGGCTGCATCTGCCGCCAAAAAACACAAGCTTTGGAGCCGACATGGCGTGTAGGAGGATGGTGTCGGGGAGGCAGCAAGGTAGAGAGCCGACGCGGATGGGTAGGGGTGACGATCGGCGCCGTCGGCAAGCCATGAACCGAAAGGGGTCGCAGTTCCGAGCTGCCGAGGCCGGAGAAACCAGAACACCGGCGAGCCAGAGAACCTAGAAAGGACGCAACAACCCAAGCGCCGGGGCCGAAACCACGCCGGTAGGACGCCTACATGCCATGGACGCCGTAGAACGCAGGTCCATGACCGCCGGGACCGGAGCGAGCTGGCAAGGATCCACCGCGAAGCTTCAACTGCTGCCAATAAAGACACCCGTGACCTCACACCTGCAGATGTCGGTGCCGCAGCTCGAAGGAGACGCCGTCAGTGACGGAGAGTGGCCTGCACGGGGCAGGGCCAAGCCTCGGACAGCCCGGCCACCTCCACCCAAGGGCCTTGCGCATGCCCCCACAAACAGCAGCTTGAAGAAGAAGGGTTGCGACGACGGAGGAGGCAAGGGTGGCCGGGAAGGAGCACCAAGGGCGTGACCGCACTGCCGCGCCGGACAGGCAGGGGAGAGGGCAGTTGTTAGAGGAGGGAAAGGCCGCGGTGCGCCAGATCGGATCTGGGGCGGCGGGGAAGGGCCCTCCGGCACCAGGAGACCAAAAACCCGCCCTTCCGCCACCATCCCTAGGCGCGGCGCGGGTTCCCCGGCCGGCCCTCCGGCAGCGGCTAAGTAGCGGAGGTGGTGGAGGGCGGGGCTTCTGCCAGCGGTCGAGGTTTCCCCGTGTCGCCAGGTGCGGGCGACGCGGGGGTGAGGCTGTTTCACTTCTACCTGTCAATGCACGGAACACCTTACCTCTAGATGTGATGCTACAAATCAACGATCATTCTTCTATTACCTAATCAGTTCTTCATGTGTGCCAACTTGCTACAAATTGGACGACAACGTTTCGGCAACCGTGCTCAAATAGCAATTAATTCAAAATAAATAGCAAAAGAATCTGATTTTAAACTAAATTTTCACAAAAATTCCCTGAGAGCTTTATTTTCTACCCGAGCTCCCCCCCCCCCCCCCAATGTCATATTGTCATAAAAGTTTGCACGCACATAGATATTTGTTTTCATCTTTGATGTGCACAAATTGCACTTTTCTTAAAAGATGGTACTGTTTTGTCCAATTACTTGAAATGGGCACAAGTGGCTGTCCTCCCGATCCCCGCCCTAGCGTCGTCTCCTCGGGAGGCCGCGGTGCATGCTCCCTCCCACTATTTTCTGCCCCAACCCCCCATGTCATATTTTCATAAAAGTTTGCACGCACATAGATATTTGTTTTCATCTTTGATGTGCACAAATTTCAGTTTTTTAAAAAGGTGGTACTGTTTTCCAATTACTTGAAAAGGGCACAAGTGTCTGTCCTCCTGACCCCCCGCCCTAGCGTCGTCTCCCGGGAGGCGGCCGGGGCGGCACATGCCCCTTCCCACTATTTTCTGCCCCAGACCCTCCCCACAATGTCATATTGTCATAAAAGTTTGCACGCACATAGATATTTGTTTTCATCTTTGATGTGCACAAATTTCAGTTTTTTTAAAAGGTGGTACTGTTTTTCAATTACTCGTGATATTATTATGTTGCCTGCACCTGCTTTGTTTGACTCTCATGCCAGGAACGAATGCACCGTCTTGCCACCGGACATCGTTGCTTACCGGAACGCGTTAGCAGAGGCAGAGGACGAGGCCCAGGACTGGGGCGCTCAAGTGTCGCCGCCCCAACACTTCCATATTGGACCAGATGGCTATTACATATGGTGATTACCAAGCTAGGCAAAAGCCTAAGCTTGGGGGAGTACGTATTTTCCACCGACATTACATTCATGTTCACACATTCCATTTCACTTGTCGGTGTTCATCCTCTTTCACTGTATAATACATGCTAGTTTTATTTTTTCTTTCTTCTTGTGTGTTTCAAAAACTTTAAGAAAACCCAAAAAAATTCTCACTTCTTTTTGTTTTTTCTTTCTGGTTTAATTAGTTGTAGTATTAAAAAGAAAATCCAAAAAAATCTCGTTTCTACTTTTGCTTGTTGGGAGCTTTCCAGTGTAAATAGTTTTTCTCGTTTTTGTTTTTCCTTCGTCGATTTTCTTTCTTCAAGTAAAACTAAAAACTTCAAAAAAAATCAGTGTGTTTCTCTGATTTTTTTTCTATTTTTGTTGATTCGTCGTAAGGGGAAGACCACGATGAAAATGTTGAGTGGCTCTCATATGCATTATTGTTGATCTAACAAAGTGCCCATATTACCTTGTCTTCTCCTTTAAATAAAATGTTTGTAGATTCCAGCTTAGTCCACGACACTCTTGCACTATTATTATTTTCATATCATTCGATCGTGCAAGTGAAAAGCAATAATGACGATATTTGATGGAGTGACTGTGGCAAAGAAAAGCGGGTATGAAGTCAACTTGTTTTTGTTTTTGTGAATATGTTTAACTCGGTATCCATGATTCAACATAGTACGAGTAAACATGCTTATGATGACAATTATAAATTATAGTTGCTCATGTCATGCTTAAGTAGCTAGGAGTGGATAATATTTATCTTGGGTGTCAAGATGCATTAAAGTGGTTATGATGTAGTATGTTGGTATGGTATCCTCCTCTGAATGTTTCAAGTGGCTAGACTTGGCACATGTTCATGCATGTAGTTGATTCAAAACCAACACAACCTCCACGATATTTATGTTCATGGTGTTTATATCCTACTCATGCTAGTCTTCAATGTTAATTATTCATAATGCATGTTTATGACAGTTTTCGCTTTCTAGTTGGTCGCTTCTCAGTCTATTTGCTAGCCTTCGCCTGTACTAAATGGGAAAACTGCTTGTGCATCCAAATTCCTAAACCAAAGTTATTCCAGACGAGCCCACTATATCTACCTATATGCGGTATTACTCTACCATTCTAAGTAAATTTGCATGTTCCACCTCTAAATATTCAAATGAACATCTGTTTTATGTGCCCGTACCGCTCATGGCGCGACAGGGGGCGGTCAGTATCTTCCATGCTAAGTGGATTATTCTCATGATAAGTGTTTATTCACTTGTTGTTGCACGACAGGGGTTGGTATTCGGGATGCCCAATCCCATGATCAAATTGCAAAATAATGAAACAAACTCCCCGACAAGTTGTTGGTATGGAGGGCACCCGAGGATTCGGTTAGCCATGGCTTGTGTCTGTTGGTGAATAGGGAGTAAACTTTACTTTACCGTTTGGGAACCGCCGCTAATGTGTTTAGGATGGAAGATGTTGAAAACTCTCGGCCGTGATGTTGACAGGAAAGGCACGCCTCTCAAAATTATATTTATCTCGGATTTAAGCTTCGAGCTCTGGCACCTCTGCATATCCATGCTTCCCTCTACGAAGGGCCTATCTATTTACTTTTATTGTTGAGTCATCACCTTCTCAATCAAGCACCAGTCCTAAGAGCACTATTGTCATTCTTATGCATTGTGTACAGTTAATATTGTGTGCATTATGACTGGATCTCTTCTACCATGAATTACAATGTTTAGTCGTTGCTTGAACATTAGAGGTGCTCTGCATTTATGTTTTGCAGTCTCAGAAAGGGCTAGTGAGATACCATGTTGTCATATTATATCATGATTGTTTTGACAAAGTGTTGGCATCTGAGATATATTATTATTGCTCGCTAGTTGATTATGTCATTGATATGAGTGAATATAATTTCTAAGAATTATCATTTGCATGGTTAGTTCTGATCCTTGCTGAAAACTTGGATACTATTTAAGCTTACATACGGGTACAAGAACAAAAGAGTTCGTATAGTTTTCTTTATCACTTTCAGTTTGTCAACTGAATTGCTTGAGGACAAGCAATGAGTTAAGCTTGAGGGAGTTGGTACGTCTCCGTCGTATCTACTTTCTAAAACACTTTTGCTCTTATTTTGGACTCTAATTTGCATGATTTGAATGAAACTAACCTGGACTGGCGTTGTTTTCAGCAGAACTACCATGATGTTGTTTTGGTGCAGAAATAAAAGTTCTTCGAATTGGACAAAACATTTTGGAGATTTTTTATGAAATATATAAAAATAATGGAGCCAAGACCCACCACAGGGGGCCACCTGTTGCCCACAAGGCACCAGGACACGCCCTGGTGGCTTGTGGGGCCAACGTGGCTCCGTTGACCCTAATCTCAACACTATAAATTCAAAATTCTCGAGAAAAAAATAAGAGAAGTTTCAACGTGTTTCACGATATGGAGCCTGATACGTCTCCAACGTATCTATAATTTTTGATTGTTCCATGCTATTATATTATTTGTTTTGGATGTTTTGTATGCATTAATAAGCTATTTTATATTATTTTGGGGACTAACCTATTAATATAGAGCCCAGTGCCAGTTTCTATTTTTTTTCCTTGTTTTGAGTTTTACAGAAAAGGAATATCAAACGGAGTCCAAACGGAATAGAACTTTTGCGATGATTTTTCTTAGACCAGAAGACATCCACAGAGCTTGGAGAGGAAGGCAGAAGATGGCCGAGGAGGACACAAGCCTGCTAAGCGCGCCCCGGGGGCGCCCTAAGGGCTTGTGGGCCCCTTGGAGGTCTCCTAACCCTAATTCTTGCTCTATAAATTCCCAAATATTCCCAAACCACCAGAGGCGTCCACCAAAATACTTTTTCGCCACCGTAACCTTCTGTTCCTGTGAGATTCCATCTTGGGGCCTTTTCCGGCAATCTGCTGGAGGGGGATTTGATCATGGAGGGCTTCTACATCAATCCTATTGCCCTACCGATGATGTGTGAGTAGTTTACCACATACCTACAGGTCCATAGCTAGTAGCTTGATGGCTTCTTCTCTCTCTTTGATCTTTAATACAATGTTCTCCTCGATGTTGTTGTAGATCTATTCGATGTAATACTTTTTTGTGGTGTGTTTGTTGAGATCCGATGAATTGTGGATTTATGATCAGATTATCTATGAATATTATTTGAGTCTTCTCTGAACTCTTTTATGCATGATTAAGATATCTTTGTATTTCTCTTCAAACTATCGATTTGGTTTGGCCAACTAGATTGGTTTTTCTTGCAATGGGAGAGGTGCTTAGTTCTGTGTTCAATCTTGTGGTGTCCTCACCCAGTGACATAGTAGGGGTAGCGAGGCATGTATTGTATTGTTGCCATCGAGGATAAAAAGATGGGGTTTTCATCATATTGCTAGAGTTTATCCCTCTACATCATGTCATCTTGCATAAGGCGTTACTTCGTTCTTATGAACTTAATACTCTAGATGCATACTCGATAGCTGTCAATGTGTGCATTAATAGTAGTAGATGCAGGCAGGAGTCGGTCTACTTGTCATGGACGTGATGCCTATATTCATAATCATTGCCTTGGATATAGTCATAACTTTGCGCTTTTCTATCAATTGCTCGACAGTAATTTGTTCACCCACCATATGATTTCTTTTAAGAGAGAAGCCTCTAGTGAAACCTATGGCCCTCGGGTCTATGTTCCATCATATATTTAGATCTATAAACCAAAAAACCCAAAAATACCTTGCTGCAATTTAAATACTTTTATTTTGTTTTATGTTTTGTAATCTTTTATATCTATCTCTATCGGATCTCATCCTTGCAAGTGACCATGAAGGGATTGACAACCCCTTTATCGCGTTGGGCACAAGTGTTTGATTGTTTGTGCAGGTCCATAGATTGGAGACTTGCTTGTACCTCCTACTGGATTGATACCTTGGTTCTCAAACTGAGGGAAATACTTATCTCTACTTTGCTGCATCACCCTTTCCTGTTCAAGGGAAAAACCAACACAAGCTCAAGAAGTAGCAGGAAGAATTTCTGGCGCCGTTGTTCGGGGAGGTCCTACATTAAGCCTACCAAGTACCCATCATAAACCTTCATCTCTTGCATTACATTATTCACAATTTTTCTCTCATTTTCCTCTCCCCCACTTCTAAAATGTTTTCAGAAAAACACAAAAATATTTGCCTTTTTATTCGCCCTTCTTTCGTTCGTCTTTTCGTTTGCTTTTTGTTTGCTCATGTGCGAGATTGCTTGATTTGTCACGATGACTCAAGAGAATACCAAGTTGTGTGACTTTTCCAACACTAATAATAATGATTTTATTAGTGCTCCGATTGCTCCCGCCACTAGTGCGGAATCTTGTGAAATTAATGCCGCTTTGTTGAATCTTGTAATGAAAGAACAAATTTCCGGCCTTCCTAGTGAAGATGTCGCATCCCATCTAAATACTTCCGTTGAGTTGTGTGATATGCAAAAGAAAAAGGATGTGGATAATGATATTGTTAAATTGAAGCTATTTCCGTTCTCACTACGAGATCGTGCTAAAACTTCGTTTTCATCTTTGCCTAAAAATAGTATTGATTCATGGAATAAGTGTAAAGATGCTTTTATTTCCAAGTATTTTCCTCCCGCTAAGATCATCTCCCTTAGGAACGATATAATGAATTTTAATTAACTTGATCATGAAACATCTTGCACAATCTTGGGAGAGGATGAAATTGATGATAAGAAATTGCCCTACTCATGGTTTAAGTTTATGGATGATTATACAAATTTTTTATGCCGGACTGAATTTTACATCTAGAAATCTCTTAGATTCTGCCGCGGGAGGTACTTTTATGGAAATCACATTAGGATAAGCTACTAAACTCCTATATAATATTATGGAAAATTACTGTCAATGGCATACCGAAATATCTTCCACTAGTAAAAAAGTGCATGCAATTGAAGAAATTAATACTTTGAATGGAAAGATGGATGAATTAATGAAATTGTTTGCTAGTAAGAGTGCTCCTATTTATCCTAATGATATGCCTTTGTCTTCTTTTATTGAGAATAAAAACGAATCTATGGATGTGAATTTTGTTGGTAGGAACAATTTTGGTAATAATGCGTATAGAGGTAATTTCGACCCTAGGCCGTTTCCTAGTAATTCCTCTAATAATTATGGTAATTCCTACAACAACTCTTATGGAAATTATAATAAAATACCTCTGATCTTGAGAATAATATTAAAGGTTTCATAAATTCTCAAAAGAATTTCAATGCTATGGTAGAAGAAAAATTGCTAAAGATTGATGATTTGGCTAGGAACGTTGATAGAATTTCTCTTGAGATTGATTCTTCGAAGATTAGATCTATGACACCCAAGCATGATATTAATGAATCTCTAAAAGCTATTAAGATTTATATGGATGAATGTAGAGAAAGAACCGCTAGGATGCGTGCTAAGCGAGATTGGTTTGTAAAAGCGTGTTCTACTATTTCTTGTGATAGTAATGATGAAGATCTTAAAGTGATTGGTGCGAATCTATTGAATCTTTATTTGCTAATATAAATCTTTATAAAGATGGGACTGGAGATGGGTCAACTTTAGCCAGAAGGCGTCCAATAATTTGGAGTTTAAAGATCTTAATGAAAAAATTGATAAAAGTGGAATTGGAGAGGTCAAAACTTTAAGTAGCGATGAACCCACTCTTTTGGATTTCAAGGACTTTAATTATGATAATTGTTCTTTGATAGATTGTATTTCCTTGTTGCAATCCATGTTGAATTCACCTCATGCTTATAATCAAAATAAAGCTTTCATAAACATATTGTTGATGCTATGATGAAATCCTTTGAAGAAAAACTTGAGTTGGAAGTTTCTATCCCTAGAAAGCTTTATGATGAGTGGGAACCTACTATTAAGATTAAAATTAAAGATTATGAGTGCCATGCTTTTTGTGATTTGGGTGCTAGCATTTCCACGATTCCAAAAACTTTATGTGATGTGTTATGTTTCCATGAATTTGATGATTGTTCTTTGAATTTGCATCTAGCGGATTCCACTATTAAGAAACCTATGGGAAGAATTAATGATGTTATTATTGTTGCAAATAGGAATTATGTGCTTGTAGATTTTATTGTGCTTGATATAGATTGCAATCCTACATGTCCTATTATTCTTGGCAGACCTTTCCTTAGAACGATTGGTGCAATTATTGATATGAAAGAAGGAAACATTAGATTTCAATTTCCGTTAAGGAAGGGCATGGAACACTTTCCAAGAAATAAAATTAAGTTGCCATATGAATCTATTATGAGGGCTACTTATGTAGTGCATACCAAAGATGACAATACCTAGATCTATGTTTTATGCCTAGCTAGGGGCATTAAACAATAGCGCTTGTTGGGACGCAACCCAATTTTGTTTTTATGTTTTTATGTTTTGGTTCTATTTTTCAATAAATACACATTATTACCTCTGCAGTAATTTTGTTTTGGTGTTTTAGTGTTTGAGCCAAGTAATACCTTTGGGATGGCTTACGGTGATAGTTGATTTGATCTTGCTGAAAAACAGAAACTTTTGCCCAGTAAAACAATTTTAGAAAATTACAGAAACGTGCTTTTGATCTGAACTTTTTACACATATTGATATACAAATTTCCCAGGTTGTCCTAATTTTTCAGAATTTCTGGAGTTACAGAAGTATACAAAAATTCCAGATTACTACAGACTGTTCTGTTTTTCGACAGATTCTGTTTTCTATGTGTTGTTTGTTTATTTTGATGAATCTATGGGTAGTATAGGGGGGTATGAACCATGGAGAAGTTGGAATACAGTAGATATAAGACCAATATAAATTTAGAATGAGTTCACAACAGTACCAAAAGTGGTGATTTATTTTATTATACTAACGGAGCTTATGAGTTTTCTGTTGAGTTTTGTGTTGTGAAGTTTTCAAATTTTGGGTAAAGATTTGATGGACTATGGAATAAGGAGTGGCAAGAGCCTAAGCTTGGGGATGCCCAAAGCACCCCAAGATAATATTCAAGGACAACCAAGCATCTAAACTTGGGGATGCCCCGGATGGCATCCCCTCTTTCGTCTTCGATCCATCGATAAATTTACTTGAGGCTATATTTTTATTCACCACATGATATGTGTTTTGCTTGGAGCGTCTTGTATGATATGAGTCTTTGCTTTATTAACTTGTTAGTTTGCCACAATCATCCTTGATGTACACACCTTTGAGAGGGACACACATTAATCGTGATTTATTAGAATATTCTATGTGCTTCACTTGTATCTATTGAGCTAGGCAATTTGCTCTAGTGCTTCACTTATATCTTTTTAGAGCACGGAGGTGGCTTTATTTTATAGAAATTGTTGAACTCTCATGCTTCACTTATATTATTTTGAGAGTCTTAAACAGCATGGTAATTTGCTTAGGTTGTGAATTTAGTCCTAATATGATGGGCATCCAAAAGGGATATAATAAAAACTTTCATATAAAGAGCATTGAATAGATGAGAAGTTTGATTCCTTGCATTTGTTTTGAGATAAAAGATGATGATATTAGAGTCATGCTAGTGAGTAATTGTGGATTGGTAGAAATACTTGTGTCAAAGTTTGTGATTCCCGTAGCATGCACGTATGGTGAACCGTTATGTGGTGAAGTCGGAGCATGATTTATTCTTTGATTGTCTTCCTTATGAGTGGCGGTCGGGGACGAGCGATGGTCTTTTCCTACCAATGTATCCCCCTAGGAGCATGCATGTAGTACTTTGTTTTAAAGGCTAATAAAGTTTTGCAATAAGTATATGAGTTCTTTATGACTAACGTTGAGTCCATGGATTATACGCACTCTCACCCTTCCACCATTGCTAGCCTCTCTAGTACCGGGTAAGTTTCTCCCGTGCATACAACCACCATATAGCCTTCCTCAAAATAGCCACCATACCTACCTATTATGGCATTTCCATAGCCATTACGAGATATATTGCCATGCAACTTCCACCATTCCGTTTATTATGACACGCACCATCATTGTCATATTGTTTTGCATGATCATGTAGTTGGCATAGTATTTGTGGCAAAGCCACCGATCATATTTTTATACATGTCACTCTTGATCATAGCACATCCCGGTACACCGCCGGAGGCATTCATATAGAGTCATATTTTTGTTCTAGAATCGAGTTGTAAGTAAATAAAAGTGTGATGATCATCATTACTAGAGCATTGTCCCATGTGAGGAAAGGATGATGGAGGCTATGATTCCCCCACAAGTCGGGATGAGACTCCAGACGAAAATAAAAAAATAAAAAAAGAGAAAAAAGAAAAAAAGCCCAAAATAAAAAAAAATGAGAGAAAAGAGAGAAGGGACAATGTTACTATCCTTTTTCCACACTTATGCTTCAAAGTAGCACCATGATCTTCATGATAGAGAGTCTCCTATTTTGTCACTTTCATATTCTAGTGGGAATTTTTCATTATAGAACTTGGCTTGTATATTCCAATGATGGGCTTCCTCAAATTGCTCTAGGTCTTGGTGAGCAAGCAAGTTGGATGCGCACCCACTTAGTTTCTTTTTGAGCTTTCATACACTTATAGCTCTAGTGCATCCATTGCATGGCAATCCCTACTCACTCACATTGATATATATTGATGGGCATCTCCATAGCCCATTAATTTGCCTAGTTGATGTGAGACTATCTCCTTCTTTTTGTCTTCTTCACAACCACCATATTCTATTCCACCTATAGTGCTATATCCATGGCTCACGCTGATGTATTGCGTGAAAGTTGAAAAAGTTTGAGAACGCCAAAAGTATGAAACAATTGCTTGGCTTGTCATCGGGGTTGTGCATGATAAAATATTTTGTGTGATGAAGATGGAGCATAGCCAGACTATATGATTTTGTAGGGACAACTTTCTTTGGCCATCTTATTTTGAGAAGACATGATTGCCTTATTAGTATGCTTGAAGTATTATTGTTTTTATGCCAATATTAAACTTTTGTTTTGAATCTTATGAATCTGAATATTCATGCCACAATAAAGAAGATTGCATTGAGAAATATGTTAGGTAGCATTCCACATCAAAAATTCTATTTTTATCATTTACCTACTCGAGGATGAGCAGGAATTAAGCTTGGGGATGCTTGATACGTCTCCAACGTATCTATGTTTTTTTATTTTTCCATGCTATTATATTATCTGTTTTGGATGTTTTATATGCATTAATATGCTAGTTTATATTATTTTTGGGACTAACCTATTAACCTAGAGCCTAGTGCCTGTTTCTATTTTTTTCCTTGTTTTGAGTTTTACAGAAAAGGAATATCAAACGGAGTCCAAATGGAATAAAACTTTCGCGATGATTTTTCTTGGACAAGAAGACATCCACGGAGCTTGGAGAGGAAGGCAGAAGATAGCCGAGGAGGCCACAAGCCTGCTAGGCGCGCCCCAGGGGGCGCCTTGAGGGCTTGTGGGCCCCTCGGAGGCCTCCTAACCCTAATTCTTTCTCTATAAATTCCCAAACCACCAGAGGCATCCACCAAAATATTTTTCCGCCGCCGTAATCTTCTGTTCCCGTGAGATCCCATCTTGGGGCCTTTTCCAGCGATCTGCCGGAGGGGGATTTTATCATGGGGGGCTTCTACATCAAACCTATATATTGCCCTACCAATGATGTGTGAGTAGTTTACCACAGACCTACTGGTCCATAGCTAGTAGCTAGATGGCTTCTTCTCTCTCTTTGATCTGCAATACAATGTTCTCCTCGATGCTCTTAGAGATCTATTCGATGTAATACTTTTTTGCGATGTGTTTGTTGAGATCTGATGAATTGTGGATTTATGATCAGGTTATCTATGAATATTATTTGAGTCTTCTCTGAACTCTTTTATGCATGATTAAGATATCTTTGTATTTCTCTTTGAACTATCGATTTGGTTTGGCCAACTGAATGGTTTTTCTTGCAATGGGAGAGGTGCTTAGTTTTGGGTTCGATCTTGCGGTGTCCTCACCGAGTGACATGGTAGGAGTAGCGAGGCACGTATTGTATTGTTTCCATTGAGGATAAAAAGATGGGGTTTTCGTCATATTGCTTGAGTTTATCCCTCTACATCATGTCATCTTGCTTAAGGCGTTACTCCGTTCTTATGAACTTAATACTCTAGATGCATGCTGGATAGAGGTCGATGTGTGGAGTAATAGTAGTAGATGCAGGCAGGAGTCGGTCTACTTGGCACGGACGTGATTCCTATATTCATGATCATTGCCTTGGATATCATCATAACTTTGCGCTTTTCTATCAATTGCTCGACAGTAATTTGTTCATCCACCATATGATTTCTTTTAAGAGAGAAGCCTCTAGTGAAACCTATGGCCCTCGGGTCTATGTTCCATCATATATTTTCAGATCTATAAACCAAAAAACCCCAAAATACCTTGCTACAATTTAGTTACTTTTATTTTGTTTTATGTTTTAGTAATCTTTTATATCTATCTCTATCAGATCTCATCCTTGCAAGTGACCGTGAAGGGATTGACAACCCCTTTATCGCGTTGGGTGCAAGTGTTTGATTGTTTGTGCAGGTGCATAGATTGGAGACTTGCTTGTACCTCCTACTGGATTGATACCTTGGTTCTCAAACTGAGGGAAATACTTATCTCTACTTTGCTGCATCACCCTTTCCTCTTCAAGGAAAAAACCAACGCAAGCTCATATCAGAGCTGCCGCCACCTCCTGTTCTTCATTTGGGGGCCAGATCTGGAGTTCGTTCAGAGCTCCAGCGAGGGGGATTCGTCGCCATCATCATCACCAACCCTTCTTCATCACCAATTTCATGATGCTCACCACCGGGAGTGAGTAATTTCTCCGTAGGCTTGCTGGACGGTGATGGGTTGGATGAGATTTATCATGTAATCGAGTTAGTTTTGTTAGGGCTTATCCCTAGTATCAACTATGTTCTGAGATTGATGTTGCTATAACTTTGATATGCTTAATGATTGTCAATAGGGCCCGAGTGCCATGATTTCATATTTGAACCCTTTATGTTTTCATGAATATATTTGTGTTCTTGATCCTATCTTGCAAGTTATATGCACCAATTACGTGTTATGATCCACATACCCCAAGGTGACAATAATTGGGATTCTTTCCAGTGATTACCATACTTTGAGGAGTTCATGTATTCACTAAGTGCTATTGCTTTGTTCCGGCTCTCTATTAAAAGGAGGCCTTAATATCCCTTAGTTTCCTTATGGACCCTGCTGCCATGGGAGGGTCTGACAAAATATGTCATGCAAGTACTTATCATAAGCATGTATGACTATATACGAAATACATGCCTACATTACATTGATGAATTGGAGCTAGTTCTGTGTCGCCCTAGGTTATAACTGTTACATGATGGATGTCATCCAACATAATTATCCATCAGTGATCCAATGCCTACGACTTTCGCATATTGATCTTGCTAAGTTAATATTGCTGTTGCTGCTGCTATAATCACTATAAAACTTCTACTGCAACCATTACCACTACTATTGTTACCACTATTATCGAACTATCATACTACTGTGCTACTAATCACTCTATTGCAGATACTTAGTTCTCCAGGTGTGGTTGAATTGACAACTCAACTGCTAATACTTGGAAATATTCTTTGGCTCCCCTTTTGTCAAATCAATAAATTTGGGTTGAATACTCTACCCTCGAAAATTGTTGCGATACTCTCTACTTGTGGATTATCAGCCATTAGGCAAGAAGTTCTTCTCTAGAAACAAAAATGTAAAGTTAAGGCAACCACTGGTGCCAACGAAAATGCAGGATATTTTCATCTATCTACTTCTTAACGATACCAGAAAAACAAAATCGTTGTCCATGGTGATGAAGGCATGTATTTCTTTTCCCATGAAAAAAACTCTATCTTAAAATCCTTCTTCCCTTCCCAATTGTGCAATGATACGTCTCCAACGTATCTATAATTTTTGATTGTTCCATGCTGTTTTATTATCAATCTTGGATGTTTATAATCATTTTATAGTCATTTTATATCATTTTTTGGTACTAACCTATTGACATAGTGCCAAGTGCCAGTTGCTGTTTTTTCCTTGTTTTTTACATCGCAGGAAATCAATATCAGACGAAGTCCAAATGCCACGAAACTCCACGATGATTTTTTTATGGGCCAGAAGGAAGGCGATGTTGGGGAACGTAGTAATTTCAAAAAAAATCCTACGCACACCCAAGATCATGGTGATGCATAGTAACGAGAGGGGAGAGTGTTGTCCACGTACCCTCGTAGACCGATAGCGGAAGCGTTATCACAACGCGGTTGATATAGTCGTACGTCTTCACGATCCGACCGATCAAGTACCGAACGTACGGCACCTCCGAGTTCTACACACGTTCAGCTCGATGACGTCCCTCGAACTCCGATCCAGCCGAGTGTTGAGGGAGAGTTTCATCAGCACGACGGCGTGGTGACGATGATGATGTTCCACCGACGCAGGGCTTCGTCTAAGCTCCGCAACGGTATTATCGAGGTGTAATATGGTGGAGGGGGGCACCGCACACGGCTAAGAGATCTCAAGGATCAATTGTTGTGTCTCTGGGGTGCCCCCCTGCCCCCGTATATAAAGGAGCAAGGGGGAGGCAGCCGGCCAATAGGACAGGCGCGCCATAGGGGGGAGTCCTACTCCTTTCCTTGTGGGAGTAGGAGAAGGGAAGGGGGAAGGACAAAGAAGGAAGGGTGCGCCCCCCTTCCCTAGTCCAATTCGGACCAGATCATGGGGAGGGGTGCGGCCACCTTTTGAGGCCTTTCTCTCCTTTCCCGTATGGCCCATTAAGGCCCAATACGAATTCCCGTAACTCTCCGGTACTCCGAAAAATACCCGAATCACTCGGAACCTTTCCGAAGTCCGAATATAGTCGTCCAATATATCGATCTTTACGTCTTGGCCATTTCGAGACTCCTCGTCATGTCCCCGATCTCATCCGGGACTCCGAACTCCTTCAGTACATCAAAATTCAATAAAACTATCATCGTAACGTTAAGCGTGCGGACCCTACGGGTTCGAGAACTATGTAGACATGACCGAGACACGTCTCCGGTCAATAACCAATAGCGGGACCTGGATGCCCATATTGGCTCCCACATATTCTACGAAGATCTTTATCGGTCAGACCGCATAACAACATATGTTGTTCCCTTTGTCACCGGTATGTTACTTGCCCGAGATTTGATCGTCGGTATCTCGATACCTAGTTCAATCTCGTTACCGGCAAGTCTCTTTACTCGTTCCGTAACACATCATCCCGCAACTAACTCATTAGTCACAATGCTTGCAAGGCTTATAGTGATGTGCATTACCGAGTGGGCCCAGAGATACCTCTCCGACAATTGGAGTGACAAATCCTAATCTCGAAATACGCCAACCCAAAAAGTACCTTTGGAGACACCTGTAGAGCACCTTTATAATCACCCATTTACGTTGTGACGTTTGGTAGCACACAAAGTGTTCCTCCGGTAAACGGGAGTTGCATAATCTCATAGTCATAGGAACATGTATAAGTCATGAAGAAAGCAATAGCAACATACTAACCGATCGAGTGCTAAGCTAACGGAATGAGTCAAGTCAATCACGTCATTCTCCTAATGAGGTGATCTCGTTAATCAAATGACAACTCATGTCTATGGCTAGGAAACATAACCATCTTTGATTAACGAGCTAGTCAAGTAGAGGCATACTAGTGACACTCTGTTTGTCTATATATTCACACATGTATTATGTTTCCGGTTAATACAATTCTAACATGAATAATAAACATTTATCATGATATAAGGAAATATATAATACTTTATTATTGCCTATAGGGCATATTTCCTTTAGGCGATGGGCCCTGGTTGCACCTGGGGGGTGCCCCGAGGGGGGCATGTAGCGACCCGACCCTATAAGAGTCGACGTCTCTGTGCTTACTATGCTAGTCCCTGGATCGACTTGCTAGCACACACAGTACTTGATGAAATAACAGAAATAACACACATCTCTTTATTACATTGATAGTCCAGGAGCAATACATTTATTACAAAATAGGGCATAGAGCCAATAAACAAATACTGCGGAAGCAAAGTAGTAAATGAGTCCAACTCCACGAGCAAGGTTGAGTGTAGAACATCGACCTATCGCACCTTAATCCTCGTCGGATATATCTGGAACGTGATAAGTTGCAGCCATATAGGTCAGTACATTGAATGTACTGGCAAGTCACATCATAAGTGTAATGAACCTACTTGTACATGCAATTTGGTTGGTGGAAAGCTCTAAGTTTAGTTTTTTTTTGCATAAAGCTAGTTTCTCCCTATTAGAAAAGATGTTATTCTACTACTACACATTTGCATAGGATGAGTTGGCAAACCCAACTCCATCCGTTCCCAAGTTTCATTTAGAACCCAACTGTTTAATTAAAGGTGAGGAGATCTCCCGGCATTTCCACTACTAGATGCTCAAGATGTCCGTAACCGGGGACACGGCTAATCGATTAGGTTGACACTCTGCAGAGGTTGCACACTTTTCCCCACAAGACTTGACCACCTCCATGATCGGAAGATCGAGACATAGTCTTTCGAAAATGTTCCCCCTTAACCCACGGATAGGCCGGTACACCTACATCATTCTACATCTGCTAGCCCATCCCGGAAGGGGTCACACTAACTACTCAACTAAGCCAGAGCCCATATTGGCTTGTGGCTGCACACGTAAGCTTCTAGACATGAGAATACGATTGATCTCTTTGAGCCTGAGCGGACGGTCCACTAGTGGTGCGCCACCATGGATTTCCCATGCGTGCCCCACTGTACTTCGCCACCATTCCAACAAGTTTCCGCCCAGGTAGTTCATTAATTATCTTAGGTCCTATTTACTACATTGTCACTCATACTTTACAATGATCACTCCCCAATCCACGTCTACTTAGCGAAGCAACATAATGTAAAACGATGGCGACAATGTTGTAAGGTTCAGACCTACCTCAATGAACTACTGTGTGTAAGCATAGTCATATGACATCAATTCCTACCATGCAGTCCTACTGCAAAGAACTAAGTGCATGATAAAAACATAGGTAACGAAAACATGATCAAGATGCAACTTGCCTTGGTACTGCTGGTTGAATTCTAAAGACTGGTAATATTCGGCTTCGCACTCCGGGCAATCTATCACAAAGAAGATAAACAAACGTAAGCAAACATTTCAGAGAACCAAGAAGAACATGCAAAGCAAGAAGTCTCGGAAAAACCAAATGAACAAACAACACACTTAACTAGCACAAAAATATTCTAAGTGCAAAACCACATGGGCCTATGGTTCAAGAAGTGATGTGAACTATGGTGCATACTATGCATACTAGTAAAAATATTAATGGATAGATTCTAGTGTGTGAAAATTATTGTGACAAGGTCCAGGTGATAGGGTTTGGCTACGGTGAGAAAGTGCAAAATATCAACTTAATTGGAGCTTCGGTTTGGGAGATATGGTCATTTGAAGTTCGAATTCGAATCTGAATAAATTCAAATTTGAATCTGACAAAAGTTTGCAAAAAGGATACCACTGGATAGATCTAAACATGACGAGGAATTTGCCGTTGGTTTCATCGAGTTTGGATCTACGGTTAAAAAGTTGTGGCTACTCGAATTTCAGGGACTAATCTTCTAATTACAGGGACTAAACAGAGAAAGAACTATCGCAAACAAGTCCCTGGCCATGTGGCGACTCGTGGCTGGCCGAGCAGCGTCCGCTGCGGAGGCTATACGGCGAACGTACGCTAAATAAGAAAACAACGGCGGCGGCTAACTAAAGAAAAACTGACGCTCGGTTTAAATAAAACCACACGGTCTAAGGGAACCACGGTTAACCGCGTACCTCTTCGCAAAATAAAAAAATGAACCTAATCTAATCCGGGCCGTCCATGGTAGATCGAATGGGCGAGGGTAGGGTGTGGCTCACAATGGGTGGTGGTGGTGGCCGGCGACGATGAAGATGGCGGCGCGGCATCGGTGACGGAGGGGGCGGCGGTTGCGGTGGTCCTCGCCGACGGGGAAGAAGACGGGGAGGTGCGGCGCGTCGAGGGTATCGCGAAGGTGGTGTTGGCGTTCGGCGGCGGCGTCGGGACGGGGCGAGGCGAAGACGGCGGGGCTCGGTGCTCGAGCGACTCCGGCGTCGACGGTGCGGCGGCTCCGACGGTACCTAGGGGCAAAAAACGTGTCAAACAGATGCGCGTTGTCGCGGGGATCCAATTGACAAAGAAAGGAGAGCTAGGGGGTGTCACAGACGACGAAATGGACGATGGAGTGGCGCGGCTCCGGCGAGATGCGAACAGCGACAGCAAGCGGTAGGGGCGGCGTGGGAAGAAGCAAGACGGCGGGTTTGGAAGAGGGGGTCGAGGGGCTTTTATATGCGAGGGAAGAGGGCCCGGGGTCGACGGATAAGGCCTCATCCACGAGAGAGCCGAGTGGCGGTTGCGGGAGCGCGGCGAGGATGTTTATCCCGTGCGGTTCGGGAGGTTGGGGATGGCCTGACGGGCGGGGCCCACCTGGCACCGGCAGGGAGAAGAGGCGAGGGCGGGCGCGGAGCGGTCGACCGATGCGGGAGGCTTCGGGCACGCGGGCGGCCTTGGGCCGAAAATGGCCGGTGGGCTGGCTGGCCTGGCATGGCTGGCTGAGTGCGCGCGTCCCTGGGCCGAACTGGTTTCGGTCCAGGCGGGTGAGTGCGTGCGTGCATGTCTTTTTTTAAACCGAAAACTAAAGTAGCCCTAAACAACTCAAATAAATTAATAAAAACACCACAATAATTTCTAAAATAACTATACAATATTTAGAGCCTAATTAACATTAACTTAAGCACAGAACATTTTGAAAATAATTTCCTAATGCAATTAATGTACTTTTTGCAAATAAAATAAATACCAATAAACTCCAAAACTTCAAATAATATTCAAAATAAAATTTTCCACTCCTTTATAAGTTTGAGGAAGTCATCTTATCCCCTCTCATTTGTTTTTCTCGAGTGGAAAAATATTATTTGAATATTTTAAAAACTCCAAAATGCAAAGAAATATGATATGCATTGAATGATTCTATTAACATCCAAATTTAATAAAAATTGGGATGTTACAAACCTACCCCCCTTAAGATGAATCTCGTCCTCGAGATTCGGGTTGGCCAGCAAAAAGGTGTGGATGGTCCTGCTTGAGATCTTCCTCTCGTTCCCAAGTAGCTTCCTCCTCGGTGTGGTGACTCCACTGAACCTTGCAGAACTTGATGATCTTGGTACGAGTGATTCTCTCTGCAGTCTCAAGAATCTTAATAGGCTTCTCCTCATAAGTCAGATCATTCTCCAACTGAATTGCCTCCAGTGGCACTGTATCTCTCAAAGGAATGTCTGCCATCTTTGCATGACACTTCTTCAGCTGGGAAACATGAAACACATCATGTACTCCTGACAAAGCCTCTGGTAATTCCAACTGGTATGCAACCTCTCCTCTGCGTTCCAGAACTCTGTATGGTCCCACAAATCATGGTGCTAACTTTCCTTTGACTCCAAATCTCTTAATACCTCGAAGTGGAGACACTCGAAGATATGCTCTATCTCCCACTTCATAGATCACTTCCTTGCGTTTAGCATCGGCACAACTTTTCTGCCTTGACTGAGCTATCTTATGCTTGTCACGAATCAATTTGACCTTCTCCTCAGAATCCCTGATCAAATCTGGTCCAAACAATTTGCGATCTCCAACTCCATTCCACATCAAAGGTGTCCGGCATTTCCGACCATACAATGCCTCGAAAGGGGCCATTTGCAAACTGGCTTGGTAGCTGTTGTTGTACGAGAACTCTGCATAGGGTAAGTTATCATCCCAACTAGACCCATAGTCTAGCACACAAGCTCTCAGTATGTCCTCCAGAATCTGATTGACTCTCTCTGTCTGCCCATGAGTCTGCGGATGGAAGGCTGTACTGAACTCTAGCATGGTACCCAAAGTTTCATGCAAATGATTCCAAAACTTTGAGGTAAACTGTGTTCCTCTATCTGATACGATGCTCCTCGGAACTCCATGCAGACATACGATCCTGGTCATATATATCTTTGCCAGCTTAGCACTTGTATAGGTGGTCTTCACTGGGATGAAGTGAGCAACCTTGGTCAAACGATCCACTATCACCCAAATGGAATCAGAACCTGAACGGGTCCTGGGTAACCCCGTGATAAAGTCCATACCAAGTTTATCCCATTTCCAATCAGGTATCGGCAACGGCTGAAGTAAACCTCCTGGTTTCTGATGCTCCGCCTTTACTCTCTGACATACATCACATATTGCCACATACTCGGCAATTTCTCGCTTCATACCGGCCCACCAAAAACTTTCCTTCAAGTCCAAGTACATCTTGGTGTTGCCTGGGTGTATCGAGTATGGTGAGTCATGAGCCTCCTGAAGAATCAACTTCCTGATCTCTGGATCATTGGGTACACAAATCCGTTGCTCAAACCATATGGTTCCATGTTCATCCTCACGGAATCCTTCTGCTTTCCCTTTGCTCATCATCTCCTTTATCTCAGCAATACCTTGGTCCAACTTCTGGGCTTCTCTGATTCTTCCCAACAAGGTGGACTGCACCTCGAGTGCGGCAACATAACCTCTTGGAACTATTTCCAACTGAAGGTCTCCAAGCTCATCACATAACTCCTGAGGTAAACCTCCTGCTATAAGGGTATTAACATAACTCTTATGGCTCAAAGCATTCTCCACAACATTTGCTTTGCCTGGATGATAATGCAGACTCATGTCATAATCCTTTATAAGTTCCAACCATCTCCTTTGCCTGAGATTCAACTCCTTCTGCGTGAAGATATACTTCAAACTCTTGTGATCTGTGTAAACATCACAACGATTCCCAATAAGATAGTGTCTCCATGTCTTGAGTGCATGCACTACGGCTGCCAACTCCAAATCATGTGTGGCATAGTTCAACTCATGAGGTCGAAGCTGTCGTGAAGCATAAGCTACAACCTTTCCGTCTTGCATAAGAACACCTCCAAGTCCCTCACGTGAAGCAGCACAATACACCTGAAAGTCCTTGTGTACGTTAGGCAGGATTAACACTGGGGCTGTGACCAAACGCTTCTTCAACTCTTGAAAGCTGGCTTCACACTCTTCAATCCAAACAAACTTGGTGTCCTTCTTCAACAACGCTGTCATGGGCCTTGCAATCTTGGAGAAATTTTCAATAAATCTCCGGTAATATCCTGCAAGTCCAAGGAAACTGCGAATCTCGCCAACTGTGGTGGGTGCATTCCATTCTGTGACTGACTCTACCTTGGTAGGGTCCACTGCAATCCCTTCACCTGACACTGCATTTCCAAGGAATCTGACTTCCTTGAGCCAAAACTCACACTTGCTGAACTTGGCAGAAAGTTGATGTTCTCTGAGCTTCTCCAAAACTAAGCGCAGATGTTCAGCGTGTTCCTCCTCATTCTTGGAGTAAACCAATATGTCATCAATGAATACCACAACGAACTTATCCAAGAACTCCATGAATACCTTGTTCATCATGCTCATAAAATAGGCAGGGGCATTAGTCAAACCAAAGGACATGACTGTATACTCATAAAGCCCATACCTTGTGGTAAAAGCGGTCTTGGGTATATCCTTCTCACGAATCTTCAACTGGTGATAACCCGATCGAAGATCGATCTTGGCGAAAACACTAGCTCCTTCTAGCTGGTCAAACAAGTCATTGATCATCGGCAGCGGATACTTGTTCTTGATGGTCACCTCGTTCAAAGAGCGGTAATCCACACACATCCTCAAGGTTCCATCCTTCTTCTCCACTAAGAGTACTGGGGCTCCCCAAGGTGATGAACTCAGGTGAATATACGCTTTCTCTACCAACTCCTTAATCTGTTTCTTGACTTCCTCCAAATCATTAGCGGGCATCCGATAAGGCCTCTTGGAGATAGGTCCTGTACCTGGCAGCAACTCAATCTTCCGATCTGGCGGCATACCCGATAACTCCTCTGGAAATACATCGGGATAATCCTTCACCACTGGTACTTCTTCCTGGACAACTCCCGTAAGAGAGTTCACCTGAGTCCTCTTAGGCTTAAGCCTAGATACATACTTGATCCTCTTCTTCTCTGGGGTGGTGAGAAAAATCGATCTACCAGCACAATCAATGTTTCCCTCATACTTGGACATCCAATCCATCCCTAGGATTACATCCAACCCTTGTGACTCTAGTATGATCATATCCGTGGGAAAAACATGTCCCCCTATGTTCAAAGGCAACTGGAAACATCCCTGACTAGCCATAGACTCGGCTCCTGGGGAACTCACTAGAATGGGTGACTTAAGAGCTATGGTAGGCAACTTATGTTTATCCACGAATCCCCTTGATATGAATGAATGCGATGCACCAGTGTCAAAAAGAATGAGTGCTGGAAATGAATTAACCAAGAACTTACCAATCACTGCGTCAGGCTACTCATAGACCTCCTCCACATTGACATGATTCACATGCCCCTTAGTGAAAGGATTAGGCTTCTTGCCTCCAGAATTCCCATTTCCATTCCCATTCTGCTGCTTGGGACACTCATTGGAGTAGTGCCCTGTCTTCTTGCATTTGAAGCAAGTGATGTGACTCAGATCTTTCTTCATTGGTGTAGAAGAGTTGAAATGCTGCTGATTGCCATTCCCTCCATTGCCATTGCCATTGCCATGCTTGTGACCATGGTGGTTGTGTCCATTTCCTCCATGCTGAATGTGCCTCCATGGTTATGATGATTCCCTCCAAACTTGCTAGTGCCTGATCCAGAACTTCCTGAGTACGGGCTGTAGCGGGGTTTCTGTTGAACTCCAGAGTTATACTTCCCGTGACCGTATTTCCTCTTACGATTCTCCATCTGCTGGTGCTTGCCTTCGAGAATGGTAGCCTTATCAACCAGCTCCTGATAGTTTGCAAAGGCCACCATAGTCAACTGAACTCCCAACTCATCATTCAGTCCCTCCAGAAACTTCTCCTGCTTGGCTGCATCAGTGGCCATGTCCTCTGGGGCATAACGGGCCAACTTACTGAACTCATCAACATACTGAGATACCGTGCGTCCTCCCTGGCGCAAGCTACGGAAATCCTTCTTCTTCAGACTCATGGCTCCAGCTGAGACATGAGCAGTGCGGAACGCCTGCTGGAACTGAGTCCAAGTCAGACTCTCCAAGGGGTATTTGGTGGCGTAGTTCTCCCACCAAGCAGCGGCCGGGCCATCCAGCTGATGGGCAGCAAACTTCACCTTCTCAGCATCATTGCATCCTGCCGTGGCCAACTCCCTTCCTATCTTGCAGAGCCAGTCATCTGCGATGATCGGCTCCGTGCTGCTGGAGAACACAGGTGGGTTCAGTCTCAGAAAACGGGTAAGACTGTCAACTGGGGGTGGCGGCGATGGGTTGTTGTTGTTGTCGTCGTCGTCGTCGTTGTTGTTGTTGTTGTTGTTGTTGTTGTTGTTGTTGTTGTTGTTGTTGTTGTTGTTGTTGTTGTTGTTGTTGTTGTTGTTCTGGTTCTGGTTCTGAATGAGCATCTGCATAAGAGCATTCTGTTGCTGGATCAATTGCGTGAGCTCCGGCGGAAAGTTGAATCTGGGGTCACGTCTTGGAGGCATCTGATGGGTTTAGAGTGGATGAGAAGTTAGAATAGAATGGGGCCTAGTAAGTAAAATCACACTACCCATATGCACATGATAGCAATAAAACTTCAAATCACTCCAATTCAATTTCAAACAAAGAGGTTCACACGATTAATCAAACCTAAGGTAAGCCATGTCACAAGATTTGACAAGGTCTCACAAATGAAATAAAACTAATCGGATAACGAAATCGAATTTCTAACTCTCATGGTGGTATAAAATCTAACTCTCATAGGATGAGAACCAGTCAACCATGTTGACATCAGGTGTCCTTGCATCACTGTCTGTGTCGTCATCTCCAAGCTCATCATCCTGGTCCTTGTCCTGGCTGACGTAATCTCCATAAGAGTGATCCTCCTGGATGTTTTCTCCCTCATCCAGCTTCTCCTCGGCCTCCTCAAGCTCAAGCTTCAGGTCGTCGATCTTCTCCTGCAGTGCGTCCAGCTCTCCCTTGTGCTCGATGGGAGCATCTTGGAGCTCCTCCTCGAGCTCGGCCTTGCGGGTCATGAGGTTCTTGATGACGACCATGTTGTCGGACAGCTCCAGCTCCATCATGCGAGTGTGCTCCTCCATGTCCTGGATATGGGATGCTATCGTCTCATCCTCCAGGGTACGCACCACATATCCATTTGCGTCGCGGCGTCTGTACATCTCGAAGGAGGTCCTCTTGAGGTCTTCGTCATACACCTCCCGAATGCGTCCGAGAGCAATGTGAGCAGTGATACCCCTGCCCAAGCCCCATGTTGTAGTATCCAGATGGAAATCAATGGGCTTTGTGCGGTTTCCGAGGATGCGTCCGGGGATATGAGCATCGATCCTCCAACGTGTCTCCTCGGGTAGGGTGGCTGTGAAGGTTCCAGTGAATGTGGGAAGCCCAATCTTCAGGTGCTTCACGATCTTCACCAGCTGTCGTCCAAAGGGCATGGTCTCATCGGGCTGCTCGAACTCAACAATGGCGGATGACATCTACATTTTGAAAGAGAGAAGAAATTGGTACCGAAGTAGAGAAGGTACGAGACCAAAGGATATATAGGGAAAGTGAAAATTATAGTTTTTGTCCTTTGGCTTTCCATTTTCTAGGGGTCGCGTCCTATAGCCAACGTGTGCTCTGATACCATCTTGTAGCGACCTGACCCGGTAAGAGTCGAAGTCTCTGTGCTTACCGTGCTAGTCCGTGGATCGACTTGCTAGCACACACAGTACTCGATGAAATAACAGAAATAACACACATCTCTTTATTACATCGATAGTCCAGGAGCAATACATTTATTACAAAATAGGGCATAGAGCCAATAAACAAATACTGCGGAAGCAAAGTAGTAAATGATTCCAACTCCACGAGCAAGGTTGAGTGTAGAACATCGACCTATCACACCTTAATCCTCGTCGGATATATCTGCAACGTGATAAGTTGCAGCCATATAGATCAGTACATTGAATGTACTGGCAAGTCACATCATAAGTGTAATGAACCTACTTGTACATGCAAAATAAGTTGCAGCCATATAGGTCAGTACATTGAATGTACTGGCAAGTCACATCATAAGTGTAATGAACCTACTTGTACATGCAATTTGGCTGGTGGAAAGCTCTAAGTTTAGTTTTTTTTTGCATAAAGCTAGTTTTTCCCTATTAGAAAAGATGTTATTATACTACTACACATTTGCATAGGATGAGTTGGCAAACCCAACTCCATCCATTCCCAAGTTTAATTTAAAACCCAACTGTTTAATTAAAGGTGAGGAAATCTCCCAGCATTTCCACTACTAGATGCTCAAGATGTCCGTAACCGGGGACACGCCTAATCGATTAGGTTGACACTCTGCAGAGGTTGCACACTTTTCCCCACAAGACTTGACCACCTCCATGATCGGAAGATCGAGACATAGTCTTTCAAAAATGTTCCCCCTTAACCCACGGATAGGCCAGTACACCTACATCATTCTACATCTGCTAGCCCATCCCGGAAGGGGTCACACTAACTACTCAACTAAGCCAGAGCCCATATTGGCTTGTGGTTGCACACGTAAGCTTCTAGACATGAGAATATGATTGATCTCTTTGAGCCTGAGCGGACGGTCCACTAGTGGTGCCCCACCATGGATTTCCCATGCGTGCCCCACTGTACTTCGCCACCATTCCAACAAGTTTCCGCCCAGGTAGTTCATTAATTATCTTAGGTCCTATTTACTACATTGTCACTCATACTTTACAATGATCACTCCCCAATCCACGTCTACTTAGCGAAGCAACAAAATGTAAAACGATGGCGACAATGTTGTAAGGTTCAGACCTACCTCAATGAACTACTAGGTGTAAGCATAGTCATATGTCATCAATTCCTACCATGCAGTCCTACCGCAAAGAACTAAGTGCATAATAAAAACATAGGTAACGAAAACATGATCAAGATGCAACTTGCCTTGGTAGTGCTGGTTGAATTCGAAAGACTGATAATATTCTGCTTCGCACTCTGGGCAATCTATCGCAAAGAAGATAAACAAACGTAAGCAAACATTTCAGAGAACCAAGAAGAACATGTAAAGCAAGAAGTCTCGGAAAAACCAAATGAACAAACAACACACTTAACTAGCACAAAAATATTCGAAGTGCAAAACCACATGGTCCTATGGTTCAAGAAGTGATGTGAACTATAGTGCATACTATGCATACTAGTAAAAATATTAATGGACAGAATCTAGTGTGTGAAAATTATTGTGACAAAGGTCCAGGTGATAGGGTTGGCTACTGTGACAAAGTGCAAAAAGAATCAACTTAATCGGAGCTTCGGTTTGGGAGATATGGTCAGTTGAAGTTTGAATTCGAATCTGAATAAATTCAAATTTGAATCTGACAAAAGTTTGCAAAGAGGATACCGCTGGATAGATCTAAACATGACGAAGTATTTGCCGTTGGTTTCATCGAGTTTGGATCTACGGTTAAAAAGTTGTGGCTACTCGAATTTCAGGGACTAATCTGCTAATTATAGGGACTAAACAGAGAAAGAACTATCACAAACAAGTCCCTGGCCACGTGGCGGCTCATGGCTGGCCGAGCAGCATCTCCTGCGGAGGCTATATGGTGAACGGCCGCTAAATAAGAAAACGATGGCGGCGGCTAACTAAAGAAAAACCAACGCTCGGTTTAAATAAAACCGCACGGTCTAAGGGAACCGCGGTTAACCCCGTACCTCTTCGCAAAATAAAAACGAACCTAATCTAATCTGGGCCGTCCATGGTAGATCGAACGGGCGAGGGTGGGGTGGTGGCTCACAGTGGGTGGTGGTGGTGGCCGGCGACGAAGAAGACGGCGGCGCGGCGTCGGTGAAGGAGTGGGCGGCGGTTGCGGTGGACCTCATCGACGGGGAAGAAGACGGGGAGGTGCGGCGCGTCGAGGGCGTCGCGAAGGTGGTGTCGGCGTTCGGCGGCGGCGTCGGGACGGGGCGAGGCGAAGACGGCGGGGCTCGATGCTCCGGCGACTCCGGCATTGACGGTGCGGCGGCTCCGACGGTACCTCGGGGCAAAAAAACATGTCAAACAGATGCGCATTGTCGCGGGGATCCAATTGACAAAGAAAGGAGAGCTAGGGGGTGTCACAGACGATGAAATGGACCACGGAGTGGTGCGGCTCCGGCGAGATGCGAACGGCGACAACGAGCGGTAGGGGCGGCGTGGGAAGAAGCAAGACGGCGGGTTTGGTAGAGGGGGTCGAGGGGCTTTTATAGGCGAGGGCAGAGGGCTCGGGTTCGACGGATAAGGCCTCATCCACGAGAGAGCTGAGCGGCGGTTGCGGGAGCGCGGCGAGGATGTTTATCCCGTGTGGTGCGGGAGGTTGGGGACGGCCTGACGGGCGGGGCCCACCTGGCAGCGGCAGCGAGAGGAGGCGAGCGAGGGCCGGCGCGGAGCGGTCGACCGGTGCGGGAGGCTTCGGGCGCGCGGGCGGCCTTGGGCCGAAAATGGCCGGTGGGCTGGCTGGCCTAGCGCGGCTAGCTGAGCGCGCGCGTCCCTGGGCCGAACTGATTTCGGTCCAGGCGGGTGAGTGCGTGCGTGCGTGTTTTTTTAACCGAAAACTAAAGTAGCCCTAAACAACTCAAATGAATTAATAAAAACACCACAATAATTTCTAAAATTACTATACAATATTTAGAGCCTAATCAACATTAACTTAAGCACAGAACATTTTGAAAATAATTTCCAAATGCAATTAATGTACTTTTTGCAAATAAAATGAATACCAATAAACTCCAAAACTTCAAATAATATTCAAAATAAAATTTTCCACTCCTTTATAAGTTTGAGGAAGTCATCTTATCCCCTCTCATTTGTTTTTCTCGAGTGGAAAAATATTATTTGAATATTTTGAAAACTCCAAAATGCAAAGAAATATGATATGCATTGAATGATTCTATTAACATCCAAATTTAATAAAAATTGGGATGTTACAGGGCACAACCCACCAGGGCGCGCCAGGAGGCCCAGGCGCGCCCTGGTGGGTTGTGCCCACCTCGGGTGCCCCCCCCCCCCCCCCCGGAACGCCTCTTTGCTCTATAAATACCCCAAAAATACCAGAACCCTAGGGAGTCGACGAAATATTCATCCAGCCGCCGTAGAGTCCAGAACCACCAGATCCAATCTAGACCCCATCTCGGATGGGGTTCACCACCTCCATTGGTGCTTCTCCGATGATGCGTGAGTAGTTCCTTGTAGACCTTCGGGTCCGTAGTTAGTAGCTAGATGGCTTTCTCTCTCTCGCTGAATTCTCAATACAAGTCTCTTGGAGATCCATATGATGTAACTCTTGCGGTATGTTTGTTGGGATCTGATGAACTTCGAGTTTATGATTAGTTATATCTTTTTATATCCATGAAAGTTATTTGAGTTTCTTTGATCTCTTATATGCATGATCTCTTATAGCCTCGTATTTCTTCTCCGCTATTTGGGTTTTTTTTGGCCAACTTGATCTATTTATCTTGCAATGGGAAGAGGTGCCCGGTAGTGGGTTCGATCTTACGGTGGTCGATCTCAGTGACAGAAAGGGAACTGACACGTATGTATCGTTGCTACTAAGGATAAAAAGACGAGATCTATATCTACCGCCATATAGATAAACGGATCTTGTCTACATCATGTCATCATTCTTATTGCATTACTCCGTTTTTCCATGAACTTAATACACTAGATGCATGCTGGATAGCGGTCGATGTGTGGAGTAATAGTAGTAGATGCAGGCAGGAGTCGGTCTACTAATCTTGTATGTGATGCCTATGTAATGATCATTGCCTGGATATCGTCATAATTATTTGAAGTTCTATCAATTGCCCAACAGTAATTTGTTTACCCATCGTTTGCTACTCGAGAGAAGCCACTAGTGAAACCTATGGCCCACGGGTCTTCTTTCTCATATATTTTCTTTGCGATCTATTTTATTTGCACTTTTTATTCAGATCTATTAAACCAAAAATACTTTGCTGCACTTTATTTTATTTGCGATCTAATTTTTCAATCTATTACAACTTTCTTCCGTCAATACGCAATTTCTGGTGCCGTACCCAGAAAGGGATTGACAACCCCTTTAACACGTCGGGTTGCGAGGTGTTGTTATTTGTGTGCAGGGGCTATTTACGTTGTGTTGCTTGGTTCTCCTGCTGGTTCGATAACCTTGGTTTCATTTCTGAGGGAAATACATATCGCCGCTATGCTACATCATCCCTTCCTCTTTGGGGAAATACCGATGTAGCTTCAAGCGACATCATGCACTACCATCAAAACTTTGTGGAATTTGACCCTTAACTCCATCCCTAGAGAAATTCCCCAAGTAAGCTCCCTAGATGCACCCTAACAAGTCTGAAACGTATCTACAATTTTGATTGTTAAATGCTATTATGTTATCACTTTTGTGTGTTTTATATGTCATCTTATATTATTATTTTGGACTAACTATTAATTTAGTGCGCAGTGCTAGTTCCTGATTTTTGCATATTTTTGGTTTTGCGGAAAATCCATACTTAGGAAGGTCCAAACACAATGAAAATTTATGAGATTTTTTTAGGAATATATGCAACACTAGAAGCTTCGGGGAAAAACCAGAAGACCCACAAGGCTCCTACAAGCCTAGGGGGCGTGCCGAGCAGGCTTGCGGGGCCCATGAGGACCCATTTTCCCTAATTCTTTGCCTATAAATTCTATGATTTCTCGAAACCCTCAGACGAACCGAAAAGAATTTTATCACCACCGCAAGCCTCTATTCCGAAGCGGTCCCATCTGGAGTCCTTTTTCGGTGCTCCGCCAAAGGGGGAATCATTGGCGAGGCCATCTTCATCAACCTTGCTACCTCCATGATGATGTGTGAGTAGTTCCTTTAGGGCCTACCGGTCCATAGCAGCAGCTAGATGGCTTTCTCTCTCTCTCTCTCTCTCTCTCTCTCTCTCTCTCTCTCTCTCTCTCTCTCTCTTTCTCTCTCTCGATCTACAACGCAATGATCTTCTCTAAGAAAAATAATCTTTTGTAGTGTGTTTGTTGAGATCCGATGAATTGTGGGTCTATGATCGAACATTATGTCATCATGCTCATTGTGTTACTCTATTTATCATGAACTTGATACTTTCAGATGCATGCTGGGTATCGGCCTTGGGGTGGAGTAAGATGCAGTTGTATTAACGGTCTACTTGTCACGGACGTAATGCCTATGTGACATTATAACATGAATGATTAGAATTATAACTATGTGCAATTCTATCAATTTCCCAATAGTAACTTGTCTAACACACCTTTGCTATATGCTTTCAAGAGAGATGCCAGTAGTGAACCTATGGACCCGAGTCTATTTTCCATCAATACAAATGTTTCTATAGTTTCTTTCTATTTGCTCTTTTACTTTTTGTTACTTTGCCTATAATTGTCTTCTTTTAACCTTGTAACTAGCAAGAACAAGGGGAGTGACGACCCCCTTGCCTTTGTTGGGTGCAAGCAATTGTTGTGTATGTGTGAAGGTATGTCAACGTTGTTAGTGTGGTGCCTCCTACTGGTTGGATAAACCTTGGTTCTTAACCCAAAGAAATACTTCCTGCTCCTGTGCTACATCACCCTTCCTCTTCAGGGAAATCCAACAACTCCTACGGGAACAGCACCCCCTTCTCCGATGAATAAAACTACATTGCCTTCCTTCCCATGAGCTCAAATGCTAGCCATGACTAGTTGAATTCAGCCATGGTTCCAAAAAAATGATTCCACTAAACACATTATCCTTCTCTTCTTCCATGAATTCCATGAACTAAATGATAGCACCAAGTGGTTAAGCAGAAACTTCATAGTTCTTCTCCCACAAAAGAGGAAAGCGAAATCTTCCAATTCCACAGACCTACCTATCTTCAGTTTTGTCCTTCAATAGTCTTGTAAGACTTCTCACCAGTAGGCTACAAACCTATGATCCTACTATTAGTTCACAATAAACACATTGGGTTCATCTGTTGTAGGACATTGTTGAAACCTCTCTCGAGAGAATGTCCTGCCTTGATTTTATAACTCGGTACAGAGAAAGTTTTTGATCCCATCTCCCTAACTTCCTTAATGAGTACCCTTAATAATTGTGGTTTCAGTCAAATTGGTGCCTCTGGATTCAGAACATCTTATACTCCAGAAAAATAATAGTTCTTCATACTAGAGTCCCTGGTATCTGGATCAGTTGTAAAAATGGGCATAGGCAAGGTGGTTCACTTTCAACAACTCTTCTTAGTGGAGTGCCTGTTATCTAGAGCATTTGCAAAAATGGGCATATGCAAGGTGACTCGCTTTCCTATACCTTTTCCTCATTGTAGTTGACCTTCTCCAATGCTTCATTATTAATACTTACCCTTATGGCTTACTCAAAATTTGATATTACCTAACATACTTATCCATGTGCATGCCTCAATTGATGCAGCTTGTCAGCTAATTAAAAAATATTCTTGATGACTTCCCGCTGGCCACATGGCTTTGAATTAACTTCCACAAGATGACCTTTGTTCCCTTACACATTCATGTTAAAATCATCATGACCATTTTTACTCCATTTAATGTGAAGTACCCTCATCCTCACAAACCAATCTTGGGTTGCTGCTTTCACCTCACAAACTTCTGACCTCAAATTTTCAAACCGTTATATCTATGTGGCACACACACGCTGAAGGGTTGGAGAGCGTTGATTCTCTCTAGAGATGGATGGCTAACCCTTCTTACTCATGTAGTCTTTCGTTTATCAAAATAAATTCTCATATCTATTGATGTGATTCGGCGTGCCTTCTTTTGGATAACCGAGGATGCATGAGCCACGGCTAAATATTTAATTGCTTAAAAATGTCTGCAGACCTAAGAAATTTGTGATTTATGCAGGAAAAAACTTTCTAGCCAAAATTAACTCCCTACTCATGGATTTTTTTAAGTTGTTACAAATTTCATGCCTTCCTTGGATTAATTGGTTTCACCTTCAACACTCTATTAAGATCACAAACCCACAAGCTTACCAGTCCTACCTTTGGAACACAACCAACAACCATGTCCCCACCCTTCAATAAATGTCCTTTGTCCTAACTAACAATGGCCAATGCACCTTTTCTAGAGTGACACTTGGCTTCTAACTGAACCTGTGGCCAATGCCTACCCAAACTGTTTCATTCACTCCACCAATAACATAGTCCTTGTCTAACATATCGTGCAAGAAGGCTTGATGTTTACACTTCGGAACCTCGACACTCATGTTGCTTTAGTAATTTTGAGGTTATGCTGCCTTCGTTGCAGGATTTAAATGTCAACAAGTCCAAAAATGAGCATGTCCCCACTCACGGGGTAGTGGCACCATTCTCCTACTTGAATGTGTATAACCTCATGTGACACGAAGCTGAAGATGAACCCAATCCACATTATCTTCCAAGATTCTTTTGAAAGTAAAGATCTTCGACTAGCAACTTCTCAAGGATAGGGCAAGATCCGAAGAATACCTATTAAAAAAAGTAACACCGCAATAGCTCAAGTTGAAGAAAAAGCCCGCATCTTCATATCTTGCCTTGATGCAACCTAATTTCCTCAGACTTTGGACTATGACCCTATCAACATGTGCAACAAATTTGGGACATCGCTAACCGGTTTGGGATTTAACAACATATAGCCCTCACTCTCGCTCCTAATCTTATAGAAAAATTGGGAATATAAATGTCAAAGTCTTCCGAAATGATTCTCATCATTATGTTGTAACAATTAGGAACCTTGCTTTAGATTTTACTCTTTTCATCTTGTCAAAAGGTCGTGATATGTCTTGGCGGTGGTACCTTTCTTTGTGCCCTGGAATAATCATGTAACTCATCCTAGACTCTTGAGTGGATCCTCCCCTCCCGGTGTTAATGATTTTTTTGGGGTAATGATGTTCTCTCAAGCTGTCCAGTCTTGCATACAACTTTCTTTCCCCTTTAGATATTTCTTGTGAGTATCCAAATGTTATATCTATAGAGTATTGTGTTTGTTACGCATACATATAATTACACATTCTTGACAAAAGAAGCGTTCATGGCTTGGAAAACCTATTGTTTTACTAATAAGAAATGGATGATAGAAAAGAGGAAAATTATGTTTGTGCTCCTCTTTCCTTTTTGTTTTACTTTTCCTTCTACACTATTCATTAGGCGGCAAACCATATAACTGGACATATATTCTTGACTAGCTCCTCGGGAGTGTATATTCTGCACATTAAACCTTGTGGTGCAGTTGATACATCAAACCTCGCCATCTTATTTAAAAATGTTGAAAATTTCCAAAAAATTTGTCATAATTACAACATGTGTATATTTATGACCTACTGTGAAGGTAAATATCAAACATATTTCGAGAAACTACTGAAATCAAATCTAGTGTAAAATTGGTGCCTTCTTGCTTTATATGAGGAAAAAGTAAAGTAACATAGGTAATTCCTCCGTATTTTTTAGTTTGCATATAAAATGTTTCTAAAGTCAAACTTCATAAAATTTGACCAACTTAATAGAAAAAAATGTCAAGATTCACACAAAATTAATATCATTAGATGCATCATGAAATTAATATTCATACTATATAACTTTAGTATTGTAAATATTGATATCTTCTGATACAAATTTGGTCAAAGTTTTTATAGTTTGACTTCAAACAAATTTTATTTATGCGGAGTAAAGGAAACAATGTGTTTGATAGGGTGCATGAGGGGAAAAGTTCCCAATCCGACCCATTTTTCCTTGTTTGGTAGGGTGCATGGGCTCACTTGGGCTATGCCCATCTGATGCAAAAAAGGGCCCTCAACCATGCCCATCTCATGCACCCTACCAAACACACTGTTTCCAAATTTGGAGAGAGGGTGCATGGAGGCAGCCATGCTCGCTTTGACCCTCGTCCCCACCCAGCATACCATGTCCAGATATGTTTAAATTTTAAAAAAGTTCATAATTTCAAATTTTGTCTACATTTTACCAAAAAAGATTAGATTTACAAAAAATTTAAATGTTCAAAATTTCTTCAAATTTTAAAAAATGTTCCAAATTTCATAATTTTAAAAAATTTAAAAAAAATCAATATTTCAAATTCTGCTTAATTTTTTAGAAAATTTTCAGAATTTCAAATTCTTCTTATTTTTTTAAAAAAATCAGTTTTTCAAAAAATTCAAAAAAAATTTAGAATTTCAAAAAAGTAATTTTTTAAAATGTGCAGAAATTAAAATTTTGTTAAAATTTTCAAAAAAGTTCAGAATTACAAAATATGTTTAAATTTCCAAAAAATGTTCAGAATTTCAAAAATTATTAAAATTTTCAAAAAAATCGAAAAAAGTTCAGAATTTTAAATTTTGTTTAAATTTTTGTTCATGTTTTTCCAATTTTGTTTACCATTCAAAAAAATATTCGGAATTCAAAATTGTTCAGCATGTCTAAACAAATGCAGGCTACCAAACAAAGTCTCAATTCAGAATGTCTCAGCGCATACATCGGTGCCGAACAACAGCAAATGCATGGACTAAGCATATGTCTGCACTCAGCATGTATGAGAGGAGAACAACTGGGCGGCCAGGTCCATACATGCTACCAAAGTACCAAACACACCCAAAATATCTGCTGTGCCTACACCCTTATTTTATGATTTATTTTCTAAAAGTTCTAATCGATAATTGAGATGCATATGTCCCGATGCATGAGATATTTTGTGATCACTTCTAAGTTCTAACGTTGTCATGCCTCTAGGATGGGCGGGTCGGCGAAGGGCCCGTAGAGCCATCCCTTGGCGATGTGGCCGTAGGCTGCCTCCGTGAGGTGGACGCCGTCCCAGTTCCAGTGGTTTGACGGGTCGTCACAGGCGTAAGCGCCTGGCTCGCCGCACTTGGACGTCAGGTTGAAGTTGTACACCCCCACGCCCGGCGCGCCGCAGCATGTCCTTGGAGTCTGCTGCAAGAACCCTGAAAAAAACGAAAGTTGAAATTAGGGCATGAAGTTGTCGGACTCAAAGACAAACTGGGCTCTAGGCCTGAACTCTTAATATACCATGGTGAACTAAGCCCATCAAGGGGGTCCATGCTTCTATGGGCCTTCAGTGCTTCCTGGTCAACTATTGACCATCATGCTTTTCCGGGAAAAATTAAGTGGTCTGTCATCATGTAGAAAATGTAGCGATGATGTAGATAAGTTTACGAATATTTCATGCCGTCATTGAATTGTTCTTTGCTTCCAACCTTGATAGCGAGTCGGCACAATTTCTACTATGTTTCTTGCATTTAGATGTAGGAACATTTCAACAAAAGCTAGCGACATCATCAAGAACGACTTTGCTAAATCATGCATGGCCATTTCTTATGCTGAATAGTAACAAGAAACAGCAAAACATAGACTAAATGAGCTGCATTCCGAAAAGAACCCCACGCCTGTCACAAGAGACGGAGACTCACCCCAGTTGTCGGCGTGCAGGACGAACTGCGTGACGGCGGTGTAGTAGTCGGCGTACATGATGCGCACGCCGGGGTGCTTCTTCCGGAGCTCGGCGATCTTCCGCTGCAGCAGGGCGTTGTGCACCCAGGAGAGCGTGTTAAGGTCCTTGATGCAGCCGCTGCGCGGGCCGTACATCTCCGGCTGCTGCTTGAGGAAGATGGACAGGTACACGGGGAAGCAGCCGATCGGCAGCACGCCCGGCACCACCAGCTCCACCGCCCCCTCCGCGATCAGCTTCTGCAACCAAGCAAACACGCCGGACAGCAGCTAGGGTAGTTGAGATTACCGCGCGCGTGGAAACGAGATAAGTAAAGTACGCCTGGGACTGAGAGAGACGAGCACCTCGATTCCCTTGCCGATGGAGTCGACGATGTGCGGCACGAATGTGTGCACCTTCTGCACCGGGAGGAACGCGCCGAGCGCCGCCGCGTAATCGTTCCCGCCAAACTCGCCGACGATGAACAGCGACCGCCGGAACAGGTCCCTGCACTCTGAATTCCGATCGAGGTGCAACGCAGATCAGTACGATGCAGCGAGCCGCACACAGTCCATCTGCATACGCGTAAACGAACCTTTCGGGGAATTGCAGATGGATGGCTTCATGTCTTCAAACCACTTGAGCTGGGTGTGCAGGGAGCCGGAGTTCCAGACCGTGTGCCTCATCCCACGCGCCTCAAAGAAGCTCGTGTCCAGCGACGTGCCGCCGGTGATCGCGAAGTTGGCACCACGGTGGAACGACGCGTTGTGCGCCTTGGACGGCGGCAGCAGAGGCAGACCCAGCTCCTGCGCTGCACATTGCCACAACCAGGGAAATATCATTAAGAACACACGCACACGTACAATAGGTCGATCGGTTTAATCCGATCAAAGTTGGAAAGACGAGCATACCGATGAAGTCGACGACAAGGCGGCCATCGGAGACGCGCCCCGTCGGGTACCCGAAGTACGTCATGCCATACGGCAGGCGCGCCGTGGCGAGGTACTCCGGGATGCCATCCACGACGAGGTTGCCGGCGTCGGCGAGGGAGTCGCCAAAGTTGAAGATAGCGGCGTACTTCTGCGCGGCCGCGTGCAGCGGCCAGAGCCCGGCGACTATGAGCGCGAAGCCAATTAGGTACTCACGCCTCATGATGAAATTGATGATACGCTCGTGAGCGCGCCCAAGGTCGTCGTCTCTCGCTATGTGTGTAGCGCGGTGCGGTTTCGTGTACGTCGTTGAGATCATGTTATAGTATGTTGCACCATGGTCTGTGATGGGGAGTGACGACCTGTTCCACGCACTTTGCTTGCTTGACTACCGCGGCGTGGTTTCAAAATGATTTGTGGAAGTGGTCTTTAGGATGAACTTCCTGGTTTAGCAAGTAATCTAATTAGGTGTTATTGTGCAACTTATGGCATTTTGCTTTGTTCTTTCTGAGTAGGAATGCAAAAAAGAGAAGGAAATTTCCTTTACTCTTCCTACGTTTCATCCCTTTGAATCAATAGATATATACTCCCTCCGTTCCTAAATATAAGTCTTTGTAGAGGTTTTACTAGGTGGACTACATACAGTGCAAAATGAATGAATCTACACTTAAAATGCATCTACCGTATGTGGTTCATAGTGAAATCTCTACAAAGACTTATATTTAGGAACGGAGGCCCTACAAAGACTTATATTTAGGAACGGAGGCCTCCGTTCCTAAATATAAGTCTTTGTAGAGATTTCACTATGAACCACATACGGATGTATATAGATGTATTTTAGAGTGTAGATTCAATCATTTCACTCCGTATGTGGTCCATAGTGAAATCTTTCCAAAGACTTATATTTAGGAACGGAGGGAGTAGTACGTACCATCGAAGGAAATGAATTCCATTCCATATTATCCTCCACCTTTCATATGAATCATAGATGCCCTTAGTTTTGGGTTACCAATATCTTTTTTTCCTTTTTGAATAGAGTGCAATAGTCTTGGGCTCTTTGCTTTCTCCAATATGATAATGGGGACCACATTGTCTAACATTAGATTAGCGCTTCGGTTCTTAGGATCTTGGTGCGACTGTAACAGAAATAAGGAAAAAAATTCGACAAAGGGTAATATATTAATATCAAGATGATACCAAGTATACCCGGCCTCTGCAACAACTCAATGCCACGAGTAACTCAAGGCATCAAGGATGCACACAGCCAAAAAGGAAAAAGAAAAAATAACAAAAGAAAAAAAGATCTAAGACACGCCGTAACCAACAACGATACCAAGCACTACCGTGACAACACACGGGCTGCGAGTAGGTTCTCCAAAAGCAACGTCTTCAAGAAGATAAGGACACACAAGTGTCACCGTTGCCGGATTCAGTCAAATACTAAATCCTGAGTTTTCACCCTGAGAGAAGAACTGAGCAACATCATGCAATGCCTTCAACAAGGTAACGATATCGAAATACCACCATTGCCGGGTATGACCGGCGAAGGACACACCATGGGTTTTCACCCTGAAACTCCAGTCCCGGTACTGAAGTAGCACCACCAAACGCAACCACGAAGTGTTGTTGCAACCGCTGGACCACCCCCTTCATTCCTTCAATCCTTGACAATGCCGAACACAGACAAACGCCCACATGCGTCGTGTTCTAGACCACTCGGCAACGAATATGCATAATCCTCGTGCACAAGGACCATGGAACATCACATCTCAGAACGTCTTCACCCTGAATGTTTGGCATTCCATCCATTGTCCATTGCTCACACACACAGTTTTGATGGGAAAAGCTGTGCTCCTATGAGCTAGTTGACTGGCGACGACGCGACTGCCAGGAGCCACCGGAACCCACAATAAGGGCACCTTCGGCAGACCCATGTCATCGTCGCCATCAGCTGATGACAAACTTGGGAAAAGGATCCCTTCAGTTGTCCAGTTGCAGCCGTGGTTGTCCATGTCCCTATTCTACAGATTGGAATCAGATCGGATCACAGTCAAACCGCAAGTGACCGCCGCCGCCATGGATGGCATCTCCGTCTTCAAATCTTGATCCACCGCCGCACAAGTCGCTGTGGCCAGCACCACCTAGATCCAATGGCGGCCGCCGCGCTGCCCTCGCAGCCGCTCCAGCCAAGCCACCACCAGAAAGTTGAGGCCGCCGCCTCGATTCCGAGCTCCGCCGAGCGCCAACGCCGTCTAGGGCCGGCCCCCGCGCAAGGCCGGAGGTCCCCTCGGCAGGAGAGTACGAGAGCCCGCCACCGCCGTCCACCGAACGGGCCTTACCCGTCGGTTTCCTCCGGCGGCAGCGGGGTGGATGGAGAAGAGGGGAGACGGGGACGGCGGCTAGGGTTTCACCCGTGCCGCCCCCCTAGGAGCGGAGCGGGGACTTTTTTAAACATGTGACTCTTATACACTTTTTTAAACAAGGCACAAGATTTGCAATTTTCATTTATTAAGAACATATTTGCTCCATTAATTGGAAAGAAAAAAAGGGATGAAAACCGTTAGAAATGTCCATAAATGTCGTCCTGGACATGACCTCATATGGCACCATTAGCCCACTTGGTTGCCAACAATACTGTAGACTATCGTCAAGGTTGATACATGTGTCATTATCATCACCCCTCTATGAGCCAATGACTCCAACTACACTGTACACTACCACCGACATAGGTCTTGCCACAACAAACACATGAAGCCTATGATGATACATGTCAAACAATGGACCAACCCACATCAGCAACAAGTTAGCTCTGACATTGGCGACAAACATTTCAGGAGCCCATGTCGCGCAGATGCCGGTTGGGATGGGCATCACTAGTTATAATAAAGGGTTGGCTATCGCTATGTATAAGCCTGGATGTGCCGAGCGGGCTTTTGGTCCGGCTCGTGGCCTGCTATGGACCGGACCGAACGGTCCAAGCCTGGTAAAAAAAATCAGCCGGTCCGGGTTGTCAAATTAGGCATTAACAGTGATGTAGTAGTGTCGATGTTAATGCTTTCTACGGTTTTGGTCAAGGTTTAAACAGCTTGATTCAGAGACAACACTGCATGATCTTTTTTTTTTTTGAAAGATCCAGCTCGACTGGCTTGCATTGATTTAGCAGAGGGGTGAAAGAATACAGGGTTTGATCAAAGCGATCAAAAGGATAAAACGGAAAAGAAGATGAAGAAAAACGACATGAGGGGGTGGATCTTGCATTGATGAAAGAAGCGAGCGTTGTTGCATCATACTCCTGGCTTGCACACGGGATCAACATGTTAACCTTTGAGCAAAACAAGAGGCACACATGCGGTTACACGCAGGCGCGCGTCAACCGCGGCAACGGTTGAGCTTGCTGCAGCCGCGCGTGTAAGGGTTGGCCACCGCAGAAGGCCGGACGCTGGCGTCGGAGGTGTTGGCGCTGTTCCCGCGCAGGAGAGCGCTGTAGCTGATGACGCCGTCGGTCGACGCGGGCCGTGCCCCGTCGGCCTCCTGGGCCGACAGCACGAGGCTCGCCAGCACCAGGGCCGCCAGCGCGAGCCGCGGCATGCTCACCTTCCCCATGCCTCTGCTTGTCCCTCCTGTGTTCTTCCAAGGAAAAGAACAGAGAGCAAAGAAACTTGATACGAGGAGGTGACCTACGGCGGTTCCTCCTTACTGGTGCCCAAGGTGGCGGGGATGCGGAGCAAAGGGTCCGTTTTAACGAGGCTCCATGCCTAAAACACGAGGGGACCAGAGGCCCGTGCCGTATTTAGGCCTTCTTTTTTCGAAACGGTGCTCATATTTATGGGAAACGTTTCTTTTAATCCGACTGATTTTGCCGCATCGTAAGCCGCCTCCCTTCTGCGCCACGTGTCCCATGGAACCAGCGCACCGCTTCCCCTTTTCTTCCTTATCTTCTCGGCTCAATCGATCTCGCTGTGTCCTCGCGTTGGATCCCCTCCTGGCCTCCTCTTTCTCTCTCTCTCTCTCTCTCTCTCTACCCAAGCGCCTTCCTCCGGTGAGCTCGTGCTCACCAGGCCAGGCAGGCCACCGCTCCTTGCCGGCACTCGATGCTATAGGGACCACCAAGGGCTGTTGTAGAAGAGGCCACTGGTGCTTTTGGGGGACCCGCCATGATTTTGTCAGTCGTTAGTGGTTGGAGAGCCGACCAGCGGCGTTCGACGCTGCAAAGGAGCGAACCATCAGTGCTTCATGGGGGGAGCCATCCTGGTGTTACGGAGGACCACGAGCTACAATGCAGCAGAGAGACTTTCATTGATCATGCGGTCAGTGCAGACTCAATCGTGGCTAACAACCTCCCCGTGGACTAGCTAACTAGCTAAAGACTAAGGACATTTGGTTAGAGACTACAACGGCATGCAGAGGTGGTTAGGCTCGTTTACAGCTTCAACGACCATGACGCGGTTGACCGCCATGACCATGATGACTTCGACGGCCACGGCACTGGTTCAACGACTAGGGCGATGAGGCATGCCATGACGGCGTTGAGGACCGTCGCCATGCAACAAGGCACGCTTCAATGGTCGTGGCGATGCTTCGATAACCATGGTGAGTGCGCGCTTCAATGGCACGGCCACGGCAATGCTTCAAGGACTAGGGCGATCAGCCATGCCAGGACGGCGTCGACCACCGCGGCCGTTCAACAAGGCATGCTTCAATGGTTGTGGCGATGCTTCGATGACCACGATGACACCGACGACTGCGGAAATGCTTCGGTCACAATGACCGGCGTGCTTCAATGGTCGTGGGAATGCTTCCATGACCATGATGACTTTGATGGCCACGGCAATGCTTATGAGCTAAGAGGCATGCCATGACGGCATTGACGACCGCGGCCATGCAACGAGCCATGCTTTAATGTTCACGGCGATGCTTTGACGACCGCGACTATGTCGACGATTGCGCAAATGCTTCGACAACCATGACGACGAGGCGTGCCATGATGGCGTCGACGCCCGCGGCCATGCAAAGAGACATGCTTCAATGACCTTTGCGGAACATCACCGGCGTTGTTATGGAGTGTCTTTGGGCCGTCGGAGCATCATCGGTGCTGTAATGAAGTATCGTCAGGGCGTCGGAGCATCACCGTTACTGCAATGGAGCATCGTTCGGGCCATCGGAGCATCACCTGTTTTGTAATGAAGCATCGTCGGGGCCGTCGGAGCATCACCATTGCTGCAATGGAGCATCGTTCAGGCCGTCGAGTATCACCGGTGCTGAAATGAAGCATCATCGGTGCTGTAATGAAGCATCGTCAGGACGTCGGAGCATCACCATTGCTGCAGTGGAGCATCGTTCGGGCCATCGGAGCATCACCGGTTTTGTAATGAAGCATTGTTGGGGCGTCGGAGCATCACCATTGCTGCAATGGAGCATCGTTCAGGCCGTCGAGTATCACCGGTGCTGAAATGAAGCATCGTCGGGGTCGTCGGACCATTGGTCGTTGCTGCAATGCAGCATCGTTCGGGCCGTCGGAGCATCACCTGTGCTGTAATGAAGCATCGTCGGGCCCGTCGAAGCATCACCATTGCTGCAGTGGATTATCGTTCGGGCCGTCGGAGCATCACGTTCATCGGTGCTGTAATGAAGCATCGTCGGGGCTGTCGGAGCATCGACCGTTGATGAGGACATGTACCTAGGCTAGGGTCACAGGCCTGACCTAAATACCTTCCCCAAGGACATCACTCTAAAGCCAGAAGCATTCGAGGGGTACCATCACCCACTCGACCAGAAACATTTCCACTCGGAGGAGTCAAGATCACTCGACCGTAACAAGAAACACTCGACGGACAGAAGACCTAAAGTCACTCTACACAGCAACGGTCGAGCATTAACTCCTAGACTTAATAGCCATAACACTTTATTACGGACGTTACCAGTAACGCCCTCCTCTTGATGTACCTTAAATCCCTTGTAACGTGGACTGGCCGGGGTGCTGGCGCACTCTATATAAGCCACCCCTCTCCACATGCACAAAGGTTGGCACCAATGTAACACACACACATATAATCCAGTCGACCGCCTCCGGGCTCCGAGACGTAGGGCTGTTACTTCCTCCGAGAAGGGCCTGAACTCGTAAAACTCATGTGTACAGCTTCTCCATAGCTAGGATCTTGCCTCTACATCCCTACCCCCCATTCTACTGTCAGACTTAGAACCACGACAGTTGGCACCCACCGTGGGGCAGGTGTCTTAGCGACTTGTTGGAGAAGTTGCAATTACACCCAGCGTGCCCCCACTGGTCAAATGATCTACACCCAGTGGGTGCACTCAGCGTGCCCCCACTGGTTCAAAGTTCCACTCGACATGGCCCGACCAGACCGAGTGAAGAAATTCAAATTCTGATGCTCAGACCATAGTCGACTGCCCGTAGTCAATTATGGTCTCGGGGACTACACCCAGTGGGTGCACTCAGCGTGCCCCCACTGGTCAAAAGATTCAATTGACAACAACAATACTTGGCGAATCTGTTTAGTGACAAATCAAAACACCCAGTGGGTGTATAGAAGCAAGGTGCAGACAGATGCAAAGATTCTTGGAAAGAAAGTTTTCACGTACCATATCCTAACAGAACAAGCCAGAAGAGTCAGTCGACGATCCACTAACCTGGACGTTGCTCTGGAGAGCGGAGCTTGCATCATAAGCAGCTTGGCTGGCTTCCCGCACCATCTTCATCTTCTCCATAGGATCTTGCCTCTACATCCCTACCCCCCATTCTACTGTCAGACTTAGAACCACGACAGTTGGGGCCCACCTTGGGGCAGGTGTCTTAGCGACTTGTTGGAGAAGTTGCAATTTTTCCGATCCCCATCAGCATGGTTTCAGGCGAAGGATTGGCCGAGGGCCGCGAGATCCGTCTCGGCGCGCTCGTGTTCGTCGCCGACGACTCCGCTTGGCTCCAAGAAGCTCCACTCGACGTCGAGGCGCTCCCCGTCCGCGGGGCAACGCACTTTCGCGTGTGCGTCCGCGTGTCCTCCTGCGGCAGCCGTCGACCCAGTATCGGTCGGCTCCGGTGGCGTCTTCACTCCCTACTGCCCGCCGGCACAAGCGTTTCGGTCGGTCGAGGCTCCAGCGGTGGGTGAGGCACGCGGTGGCTCGCCAGTCGGCCACCGCCCAAGTCGCGGCAATCGAGCCCGACCAAACTCTCTACGGCCTGTTCGACTGGCTCCGTTGAGACCGCATCGGAGTGCGACAGTAGCGACCCCGCGGCGGAAGTCCTGATGGTCAACAGACCGCGCAGTCCTCCTGGCTTCCCCCGCAACAACGGTGGTGATGGCGGAAGCGATCCGCCGCGTGTCCACGAGGAGTACCGCCCCGAGCCCCTCTCTTTGCAGCAGAGGGAAGAGCTTCGCCACCGTAACATGGATGCACTTCACACTCCTATCATTGGAGAAACCCTCGAGGCCTGGGCCTTGGAGGAGGTGCGCCTGGCCAACTTGGCTGAGCGCACTCGACTGGAGAATCTCCAGCACGCACTCGATGAGCGTGCTCGGCAGCGAGTTCCTGAATCCAGTCGACGACAACTTTTTCCGCCTCCAACCCAGGTATATCGAACTCCGATCCAGAATCTCACAGCTGCTGCCCGAATAGCAGAGTCGATTCAGCCTTCCCAGTCGAAGGCTGGTAGGGGTTTGATGCAGATCCGGGCTTTGCTCCGGGCGGCGGGGGAGCAGAACACAGCAGTGTCACAGTCTCGGAATAGGATTCATAGTAGATCTGTAATGGCAGACACAGTTCAGTCGGCTCACAGCCCAAGATCACCTCCAAGGCGTGAGGGACGTGGAGATCGACAGGATCAGTACAGAAACCGTGAGCAGTATGATCGTCGCCGAGTACCCACGCCTCCCCCAAGGAGTGGGTCATACGCGCCTCGGCAACACGATGACAGGCGCCCTCACAGTGGTGGGCGAAGGATTCCAGTCGACCCCTGGGAGCCGAGCTTTGACGCGAGATCCATTCTCGTTCAAGGTCTGGTTGACTGGAACTGAGCACACAGAGATGGCCACGATAGAGATTACCCGACCGGCAGCAGGGTGCATGTTTCAGGTCCCGAGTGTTTCGGCAGAGCCATCAGAGCAGCAGTGATTCCACCCAACTTCAGGTTGGCGACTGGAGTCAGCAAGTTCACTGGTGAGTCCAAGCCTGACACTTGGCTTGAGGACTACCGAGTGGCTGTGCAGATTGGTGGTGGCAATGATGAAGTGGCCATGAAGCACCTTCCTCTGATGTTAGAGGGCTCGGCCAGAGCGTGGTTGAATCAGTTAGCACCTGGCAGTATTTATAGCTGGGAAGAGCTTGCCCGAGTGTTTGTCAGAACATTTGAAGGTACATGCAAACGGCCAGCAGGGCTAACAGAGCTACAGTCTTGTGTGCAGAAGTCGAATGAAACTTTGAGAGATTATATCCAGAGATGGATCACGTTGCACCACACGGTGGAGAATGTGTCTGATCACCAAGCAGTTTGTGCCTTCAAGGAAGGCGTCAAGTATCGAGAATTGAATCTGAAGTTCGGTCGGACCGGAGATATGTCTCTGAGTCGAATGATGGAAATTGCCACCAAGTATGCTAATGGTGAAGAGGAGGATCGGCTCCGGAGTGGCAAGCACAAAACAGTCGCCCACGAAACCGGGGGAGGGAACTCCAGTCGGAAGCAGAAGCGTAAAGCCGAGCCAGCTGCTCCCGGAGAAGCCTTAGCCGTGACTCAAGGAAAGTTCAAGGGGAAGCCCAAAGGGCCATGGAACCCCAAGAAAGTAAAAGATCAAGATGGAAATGATGTGTTGGATTTACCATGCCACATTCACACCAAAAAGGATGAGGAGGGTAATCTCATTTATCCGAAACATACCACTCGACAATGTCGGCTCCTAATCCAGCAGTTCCGAGAGAAACAGCCCAAAGAAAAGGAGAAAGAATCGGACAAAGTTGAGGATAAGGAAGAGGACGATGATGGTTACCCCCACGTCAATTCCACTCTGATGATTTTTGCTGATGTTGAGAGCAAGAGTCGACTGAAAGTCATCAACAGAGAAGTGAACATGGTCGCTCCGGCGACGCCCAGTTATTTGAAGTGGTCCAGACTGCCATTACATTCGACCAGTCTGATCACCCGACACACATAGCCACCCCTGGGAGGCAAGCGTTGGTGGTCGACCCAGTCGTCGAAGGCACTCGGTTGACTAAGGTTCTGATGGATGGTGGCAGTGGCCTGAATATACTGTATGCGGAGACCTTGAAAGGAATGGGCATTCCGATGTCCAGACTCAGTGAAAGCAATATGAGTTTCCATGGGGTTATTCCTGGCAAGAAGGCTGAGTCACTCGGCCAGATCGCCCTCGATGTGGTTTTCGGTGATTCCAAGAATTACCGCAAAGAAAAGTTGACGTTTGAAGTCGTCGATTTCCAGAGTGCTTATCATGCTATTCTGGGCAGGCCGGCTTATGCACGTTTCATGGCTCGACCATGTTACGTTTACCTCAAATTGAAGATGCCTGGTCCTAAAGGAGTGATCACTATCACTGGCAATCGGAAGAAGGCAGAAGAGTGCTTCCAGAAGGGCTCAAAGATCGCCGATGCGCAAATGGCAGTAGTGGAATTGCAGGAGTATCAAAAAAATGCAGATCCGAGTGATTTGTTGCGAGCTAAGAAGCCTGCCACGGATTCAGCATTTCAGTCGTCTGGTGAAACGAAGCCGATTCATATTCACCCGACCGATCCCAATGCTGCTCCGACTCACATTTCGACAACACTCGACTCCAAATAGGAAGAAGCGCTCATCCAGTTCCTCCGTGAGAACTGGGACATCTTTGCATGGAAACCTTCTGACATGCCGGGTGTTCCCAGGGGGCTGGCTGAGCACCGTTTGCGAGTCGACCCAAAAGTGAAACCAGTCAAAGAACATCTTCGACGGTCCGCCGTACAGAAGAGAAAAGCAATCGGTGAAGAAGTGGCTCGGCTCCTAGCAGCTGAGTTTATCCGAGAGATTTACCACTCCGAGTGGCTAGCCAATGTTGTCATGGTCCCCAAGAAGGACGACTCACTTCGCATGTGCATTGACTTCAAGCATATCAATCGGGCCTGCCCGAAAGATCACTTTCCTCTCCCCCGCATCGATCAAATAGTCGACTCGACTGCAGGGTGTGAGCGCTTGTCCTTTTTGGACGCTTATTCCGGGTATCATCAGATCCGACTGTATGGACCCGATGAGATAAAAACAGCTTTCATCACTCCATTTGGGTGCTTCTGTTATGTCACCATGCCATTCGGCCTGAAGAATGCTGGAGCCACATTCATGAGGATGATTCAGAAGTGTTTACTCACTCAAATCAGTCGGAATGTGGAAGCATACATGGATGACATTGTGGTCAAGTCACGTAAAGGTTCCGACCTGTTGGCTGACCTTGCTGAAACTTTTGCCAACCTCAGAAGGTATGATATCAAGCTTAATCCATCAAAGTGCACATTCGGAGTTCCGGGCGGAAAATTACTCGGTTTCCTCGTTTCCGAACGGGGGATCGACGCTAACCCAGAGAAAGTTGGTGCCATTCTCCGAATGAAACGCCCTGTGCGTGTGCACGATGTCCAGAAGCTTACAGGTTGTTTGGCCGCCTTAAGTCGATTCATTTCTCGCCTCGGTGAAAAGGCATTGCCTCTTTACCGACTGATGAAGAAGTCTGATAAGTTCGAGTGGACTCCTGAAGCTGATGCAGCATTTGCAGAGCTCAAAGCCCTGCTTTCCACCCAGCCGGTGCTTGCTGCCCCAATCAGCAAAGAGCCTTTACTGCTTTACATTGCAGCCACTGGACAAGTCGTCAGTACAGTACTTACGGTCGAGCGGGAAGAAGAAGGAAAAGCCTATAAAGTTCAGCGCCCAGTATATTATGTTTCTGAAGTTTTGACTCCATCAAAGCAAAGATATCCACATTATCAGAAGCTTGTTTATGGGATTTATATGACCACGAAGAAGGTTGCACATTATTTCTCTGACCACTCCATTACAGTCGTCAGCGACGCTCCATTATCAGAGATTCTGAACAACAGAGATGCAACTGGTCGAGTGGCAAAGTGGGCGATTGAACTCCTTCCCTTGGATATTAAGTTTGAGGCAAAGAAAGCTATCAAGTCCCAAGCAATAGCAGATTTCCTCGCCGAGTGGATCGAACAGCAACTGCCGACTCAAGTCCACTCGGAGCACTGGACCATGTTCTTTGATGGTTCCAAGATGCTGAATGGTTCCGGTGCTGGGGTGGTACTGGTATCCCCCCGAGGAGACAAGCTCAGATATGTTCTCCAGATTCACTTTGATTCCTCCAATAACGAAGCGGAATATGAAGCACTCTTATATGGGTTACGTATGGCCATCTCACTCGGCGTCCGTCGCCTCATGGTCTACGGCGACTCAGATTTGGTAGTCAATCAAGTGATGAAGGAGTGGGACGTCAGAAGCCCAGCTATGACTGGTTACTGCAATGCGGTGAGGAAGTTGGAAAAGAAGTTTGAGGGGTTAGAGCTCCATCATATACCCCGACTGAAAAATCAAGCAGCCGATGATTTGGCAAAGATAGGTTCCAAGAGGGAAGCCATTCCCAGCAACGTGTTTTTGGAACACATTCATACACCTTCAGTTCAAGAAGATCCTTTCACTGAAGAGCCCCCGCAGCCTAAGAGTGCCACAGATCCGACTGAAGTCGAAGTCCCAGCCGTGGTCGACCTGATCATGGAGGTTTTGGTCATCACTCCCGACTGGACAGTGCCATACATTGCGTATATCCTTAGGAAGGAACTCCCAGAGGATGAAGAAGAGGCTCGACAGATCGTCCGTCGATCCAAAGCCTTTACTGTGATAAGAGGACAACTGTTCAGGGAAAGCGTAACCGGAGTCAGCCAGAAATGCATAACACCAGAAGAAGGTCGAGTGATCCTCAACGACATCCACTCGGGGACCTGTGGTCACCATGCGTCCTCTCGGACCATTGTGGCCAAAGCATACCGAGCCGGATTTTATTGGCCACGAGCAAATGAAATGGCGAAAGATATAGTCGACAAATGTGAAGGCTGCCAGTTTTACTCCAATATGTCCCACAAGCCTGCGTCAGCCCTGAAGACTATTCCACTCGTCTGGCCCTTTGCTGTTTGGGGATTGGATATGGTTGGACCCCTGAGGACTGGTAGGAGCGGCTTCACTCATGTGCTTGTAGCAGTCGACAAGTTTACCAAATGGATTGAAGCCAAGCCTATCAAGAATCTTGAAGCCAGTACTGCCGTCAGCTTCATCAGAGAATTGACATTCAGATATGGAGTTCCGCACAGCATCATCACTGACAACGGGTCGAACTTCGATTCTGATGAGTTCAGAGCCTTCTGTGCTTCCCAAGGCACACGAGTCGACTATGCTTCAGTCGCCCACCCCCAGTCGAATGGACAAGCAGAAAGAGCAAATGGCTTGATTCTCAAAGGACTGAAACCCCGACTGATGCGTGATCTCAAGCACGCAGCAGGCGCCTGGGTCGATGAACTTCCATCAGTTCTTTGGGGATTGAGGACAACTCCCAATCGGTCGACTGGCCGAACTCCATTCTTCTTGGTTTATGGAGCTGAAGCTGTTCTACCGAGTGACTTGCTTCACAATGCACCCCGAGTCGAGCTCTTCTCTGAAGATGAAGCAGAACAGGCCCGGCAGGACGCAGTCGATCTCCTAGAGGAGGAAAGAGAGATGGCCTTAATCCGGTCGACCATTTATCAGCAAGACTTGCGTCGATTCCACGCCAGAAACGTGAGGGGCCGAGCCTTTCAAGAGGGAGACTTGGTTCTTCGAGTGGATCAGCAGAAACCACACAAGCTCGCCCCTGCTTGGGAAGGTCCCTTCATTGTCACCAGAGTTCTCCACAATGGAGCATACCATCTTTACAATGTCGAGCATCAGAAAGACGAGCCACGGGCTTGGAACGCGGAGCTGCTCCGCCCCTTTATACTTAAGTACTCATTCGGATGAGATGTAATAAGAAATACCTTTGTAGTTTGTTCATCAAAGACAAGAGCTTTACAGTCTTCCTAAATGGTTGTTGTTGCTTTTGTTTGCGTCTGAAATCCCCCAGTGGGTGACTTTGCCGCGAATCCGTTTCGCCTAAGTTTGAAAAATCCTACCGAGTGATGAGCAAGCCTCTCACTCGGGGGCTTAGCCGCGAATCCGTTTCGCCTAAGTTTGAAAAATCCTACCGAGTGGTGAGCAAGCCTCTCACTCGGGGGCTTAGCTGCAGTCCAGTACTCGCCTAAGTTTGAAAAATCCTACCGAGTGGTGAGCAAGCCTCTCACTCGGGGGCTTAGCTGCAGTCCAGTACTCGCCTAAGTTTGAAAAATCCTACCGAGTGGTGAGCAAGCCTCTCACTCGGGGGCTTAGCTGCAGTCCAGTACTCGCCTAAGTTTGAAAAATCCTACCGAGTGATGAGCAAGCCTCTCACTCGGGGGCTTAGCTGCAGTCCAGTACTCGCCTAAGTTTGAAAAATCCTACCGAGTGGTGAGCAACCCTCTCACTCGGGGGCTTAGCTGCAGTCCAGTACTCGCCTAAGTTTGAAAAATCCTACCGAGTGGTGAGCAAGCCTCTCACTCGGGGGCTTAGCTGCAGTCCAGTACTCGCCTAAGTTTGAAAAATCCTACCGAGTGGTGAGCAACCCTCTCACTCGAGGGCTTAGCTGCAGTCCAGTACTCGCCTAAGTTTGAAAAATCCTACCGAGTGGTGAGCAACCCTCTCACTCGGGGGCTTAGCTGCAGTCCAGTACTCGCCTAAGTTTGAAAAATCCTACCGAGTGGTGAGCAACCCTCTCACTCGGGGGCTTAGCTGCAGTCCAGTACTCGCCTAAGTTTGAAAAATCCTACCGAGTGGTGAGCAACCCTCCCACTCGGGGGCTTAGCTGCAGTCCAGTACTCGCCTAAGTTTGAAAAATCCTACCGAGTGGTGAGCAACCCTCCCACTCGGGGGCTTAGCTGTAGTTTAGTGCTCGCCTAAGTTTGAAAATTCCTACCAAGTGGTGAGCAACCCTCCCACTCGGGGGCTTAGCTGCAGTCCAGTACTCGCCTAAGTTCGAAAAATCCTACCGAGTGGTGAGCAACCCTCCCACTCGTTGGCTTAGCTGCAGTCTAGTACTCGCCTAAGTTCGAAGTCCATCCCCATTCGCAAGGACGACGAGGTGCAGGTCGGCTGCAACCTTCTTTTCAGAGCTGTGCCACAAGTACAACGTGCGCTCCATCCCTATGCGCAAGGACGACGAGGTGCAGGTCGACTGCAACCTTCTCCTCCGGAGCTGCGCCATAAGTACAACGTGCGCTCCACCCTTATCCGCAAGGGCGACGAGGTGCGGGTCGACTGCAGCATCAACCTCAGAGCTGCATCTGAAGCACAAAGATTGTTCCGTGTGAAGAACAAATTCCACTCGAAGACAAATACAAGCATATTCAGAGATAAGTCAAGTTCAGATAAATCCTAAAGTTCAAGACCACGGATCAAAGTACTCGGGCATTCAGCCCGAAGGAGTTTAACGGTTACAAAATCACTCGGCATTCCGAGGCAAATTTAAGGCAGAGCATAAAAGTTTGTTCACTCCGCAGGAGGAGGGCTGGCAGGCTCGACGAATTCGTCCAGGTCGATCCCGTCAGCAATCCGAGTGGCAGCAGCAATGAAAGTCTCCATGAAGGACTGGAAGTCGTGCCTTTTGGTGTTAGCAACTTTAATCGCCGCCAGCTTCTCTTCCCGAGCTTCTCGACAGTGGACGCGAACCAGAGATAGAGCCACATCAGCGCCGCACCGGGCAGAAGACTTCTTCCATTCTTGAATTCGACTGGGAGCTTCATTGAGCCGAGCCATCATAGACTCGAGGTCATTCTGAAGTGTTGCCATGGGCCAGAGAGCTGTGTCAATCCGCGACATCGCGACTTTCAGTCGGGCGAGATAATCGACAACACCAGTGATGCGGGATTCCAGTCGGAGCACGTTCATGGCAGCTTCATCCTTCACTGGAGAGTTGATGGGGTCCAAGCTTGGTTCAATTCGCCCGGTCTCTTCCTCGAAGTCCCGGCAAAACTCTGCATACACAATTCAAGGGTAAGCCAATGATCATATGTCGAGTCGACAAGAACAAACCAGTCGGATCAAAGGAAACACCTTCAAGCATGACGAACAACTTCTTAGCAAGGCTTCCCAGATAATTCTCCAGATCGTTCCTCCTGCGGGCAATACCTTCCATCTTCTCGTTCAGATTTTCCTTGTCCTTCTTCAGGCGAGTCGCTTCCTTATTGGCTTCGTCAAGGGCAGTTTTCAGCCTGGAGTTTTCTTCCTCCAATTTGCCGACTGAAGCCAACTTCTGTTCAGCGAGCGCGGTTTTCTCATCAGCTTTTTTCTGCGCGGCCGCCAGATCTTGATCCTTTTTCGCCAGAGCTTGGTTCAGTTTCTCTGAAAGAAATAATGTTGGATTCAGAAAAAGCAGAATGAAATCCGGTTCAGGGAAAACTCAGTCGACAGGTCTTCCTTACCAGCGGCGTCATCCTTGGCTTTCTGCAGTTCTGTCTTGGCCAGCTCCAGATCGAGGTTGAGCTGAATCTGCTGCTTCTCCAGGTCAGCAAAACGAGCTCCAAGATCACAAGATTTCTGCAACCAAAGAACAGGTCAGTCGACTGGTGAAAGATGGTTTTCGGAGAGGTAAAAGGATAAAGCCAACAAATTCTAAGACTACTGCCGAATCAAACATCCAACAGTAGTCTCGGGGACTACACCCAGTGGGTGCACTTAGCGTGCCCCCACTGGTTCAGTTTACACTCGACAAGGCCTGTCCAGCACGAGTGCAAAAAAAAAACCACTGATTCAAAGTTCCACTCGACATGGCCCGACCAGACCGAGTGAAGAAATTCAAATTCTGATGCTCAGACCATAGCCGACTGCCCGCAGTCAATTATGGTCTCGGGGACTACACCCAGTGGGTGCACTCAGCGTGCCCCCACTGGTCAAAAGATCTACACCCAGTGGGTGCACTCAGCGTGCCCCCACTGGTTCAAAGTTCCACTCGACATGGCCCGACCAGACCGAGTGAAGAAATTCAAATTCTGATGCTCAGACCATAGTCGACTGCCCGCAGTCAATTATGGTCTCGGGGACTACACCCAGTGGGTGCACTCAGCGTGCCCCCACTGGTCAAAAGATTCAATTGACAACAACATTATCAGCTCAAAGTGCGAATCTGTTCAGTGACAAATCAAAACACCCAGTGGGTGTACAGATGCAAGGCGCAGACAGATGCAAAGATTCTTGGAAAGAAAGTTTTCAGGTACCATATCCTAACAGAACAAGCCAGAAGAGTCAGTCGACGATCTACTAACCTGGACGTTGCTCTGGAGAGCGGAGCTGGCATCATAAGCAGCTTGGCTGGCTTCCCGCACCATCTTCATCTTCTCCATCATAATGCCCGCCTGGCGTATAGCCTCTTTTGCAGCACCCACTTGGTCCTCTGGGACGTGATGTGTAGCAAAAAGTGAAGGTGGATCGGTGGGAGTCTGTGCAGCTGACGAGGAAGGCCGAGCACTCGACAGCGGTATGGCGAAGGAGACGGAAGTCCGATTGGCATCGCCGGCGTCCTGAATTACCGGTTCCGCCACCGGTGTCGATTGAAGCGTCTTGCCAGCGGACGTTTTCCTGTTTCTTCTCCCCAAGGGCCTCTGTGGCTCGTCCTCGTCGTCGTCGGGGAGGTCAATGACGTTGAGGGCTGTAAAAAGATCAGTCGCCAAAGTTTCATCACCCGATTGGATATAGCACAGTTCAATCGACAAATCGAAGACAAAATCACGAGGATTGTACCCGGATTGGAGGTCACCGCATCTTCCATTTCCTCATCCTCGTTCTTATAAGCAGAGGTCCCAGAGGTAGCGGCACTGCCAGTTTCAAGATTCATTCGGTCAAACCAAGGGAAAAATAAACAGCACAGAACGTCGAGTAAAAGCGAAAGAAGAACACTCACGCAGAAGCAACAGGAACGTCAATTTTGATTCTCGGCAGCGCCTTCCGAGTCTTCTGCACTACAACCTTGGACTGCTTTGGAGCTTTTTCAGTTGGTGCCGGAGAGGACGTCCGAGGACGCTTTGACGACTGCCCGGTCTGAACGGTCGCCTTGTCACGGGCGCTCGCCGGGTCGTGAGTAAGTTTGGATCGCCTTTCCCTGCGGGGAGGAGAGTCGACCTCTTCTTCGTCACTCGGGTCGTCGCTCTCCTCGTCCCCCTCTCCGTCGGAATGCCACTCGCCGCTTTCACCTCCGCTTGCCTCCCCCTCCGGGTCCTGCTCCTGCTCTCCGTTGGGCATCGAATACATTTCAGTAAGGGCCTAGAAGAAAACAAGCAAGACAAAGTCAGTCGGTGAAGCATAAACAGTTGCATGTTAAATCAAGATGACACTCGGTAATTCAGAATCGGACCTTGTCTGGTTCGTAGGATTGGTCAAGTGGAGGGATTCTCCTGGCTCCTCTGGGGTTATCCTTGTTGCCAGTGATACTCCTCAACCACTTCTCCACCGTATCCTCGTCGACTTCTTCTGGGTGCACCCGAGTGGAATCTTCAATGCCCGAATACATCCACATCGGATGGTCGCGGGCTTGAAGTGGCTGAATGCGTCGTCTGAGGAAGACTTCCAGCAGATCCATTCCAGTTACACCCTCACGGATGAGATAGACCACTCGCTCAACCAGCACTTTCACCTCCGCTTTCTCCCCTGGAGTCACTTTCAAGGCGGAGGGCTTCTCTACGCGAGCCATAGAAAAAGGAGGAAGTCCAGTCGACTGACCTGGAGTCGGCTGGTCTTTGCAGTAAAACCAGGTCGACTGCCATCCTCGTACTGACTCAGGAAGAGTTATGGCTGGGAAAGAGCTCTTACCCCTCATCTGAATCCCAAGACCCCCACACATCTGGATCACCTGAGTCCTCTCGTCACTCGGGTTAGCCTTTTTGACCGACTGGGAGCGACACGTGAAAATGTGCTTGAAGAGACCCCAGTGTGGTCGACAACCCAAGAAGTTTTCGCACAGAGACACGAAAGCAGCAAGATATATGATGGTGTTGGGGGAAAAGTGATGAAGTTGTGCTCCAAAGAAATTCAAGAAAGCCCGGAAAAAAGGATGCGGAGGCAGAGAAAATCCACGGTCGATGTGAGTGGCAAGGAGGACGCACTCACCCTCCCGCGGTCGAGGTTCGGTCTCATCCTCCGGGAGCCGCGCCGATCCGTGAGGAATCAGCCCCTCCTCCGCCAGATCGTCGAGGTCGTCCTGGCTGATCGTCGACCGGATCCAGTCGCCCTGGATCCAGCCGCGCGGCAAACCGGACCGCGACGAGGATCCGCCCCGGCTGGACTTTTTCCCCTTCGCCTTCGCCGTCGCCTTCTTCGCGCGCTCCAGAGCCACCGTTTTTTCTTTCCCCATCGCCGCGGGCGGAGCTCGAACTAAGCGGTGGCGCTTGGGCAGGAGCAGGCGCAGTGGGGGAAACTGAGAAGGGAGAAGAAGAATGAGGACGCACTGTTCAAAAACCCCGGTCCGGCGCCTTATATGGGGTTGCTTCCGAGTGACTGACCTGTAGGCCCGGGCAATCTTATCAAATCCCGCAACAGTCGCGCGCGTGATACGTGGCAAAAAAGGCGGCGCGGGAATCGAGGCGGCCTTGCCTTATCCAGCCCGATTACTGCGGCCTCCTCCGCCCCGCGCGCTTCCCGAAATTCGAATCCCGCGAGATCCGCGGGCAGCAGAACAACTTGTCAGACGGAAGATCTCCACCACATTAGCACTCGGACCTCTTCCAGCAAAAGTTCACTCGACAAAACCAGGAATGGATCAAGGCGACTGAAAAAGAAGTTGGTGTCACCACCTCGGTTCGTTGATCCAAAACAAGACACACCCGAAGCGCGAAAAATGAGTCGGAAGTATTTTCAACTCCTTCTCCACTCAAACCCTGATCCATTCGGGGGCTAATGATGAGGACATGTACCTAGGATAGGGTCACAGGCCTGACCTAAATACCTTCCCCAAGGACATCACTCTAAAGCCAGAAGCATTCGAGGGGTACCATCACCCACTCGACCAGAAACATTTCCACTCGGAGGAGTCAAGATCACTCGACTGTAACAAGAAACACTCGATGGACAGAAGACCTAAAGTCACTCTACACAGCAACGGTTGAGCATTAACTCCTAGACTTAATAGCCATTTATAACACTTTATTACGGAAGTTACCAGTAACGCCCCCCTCTTGATGTACCTTAAATCCCTTGTAACGTGGGCTGGCCAGAGTGCGGGCGCACTCTATATAAGCCACCCCCTCCACATGCACAAAGGTTGGCACCCCATGTAACACACACGCATATAATCCAGTCGACCGCCTCCGGGCTCCGAGACGTAGGGCTGTTACTTCCTCCGAGAAGGGCCTGAACTCGTAAAACTCATGCGTACAACTTCTCCATAGCTAGGATCTTGCCTCTACATCCCTACCCCCCATTCTACTGTCAGACTTAGAACCACGACAACCATTGCTGCAATGGAGCATCGTTCGGGCCGTCGGAGCATCACCGGTGCTGCAACGAAGATCACCGGCCGGTGTTTCGTTGGAGCATTGCGGGGCTGCCGGAGCATTGCCGGTGTTTCAAGGATGGTCGCAGCAGCGTCATTGTTGCACCCCGGGTGTGCAGCCGTGGCCGTGCATGGTGAGCTCGTCGTGTTTTCCTGTGATATGACCGGTGACGGGGCTGCCGCAACTTGGGAAACGAATATGCATATACCCGATGGCTGGGTAGAGTCGCTGCGGGAGAGATATAGGGGTATTTGGGATGGAAGTGATGGTCTAGACTCCAGAGATCAAGCGGCCCTAATCAACGTAAATCAACGGCTGTCAAGGCGGTTTAAAAATCCCTGCCATCTACCGGTTTACGTGTAGCAGCGGCCCATATTTATGCCCTTTTCATCAAATGTTAAATAAGGAATAAATTCGCAAACAGAACCAATTAATTAACAATCAATTAATCTGCACAAGGCATGTGTGTTCTTTGACTTGTTTTCCTTTCTTTCTCTACATACAGTAGTAAAACCCATGTGCAGGTGGCATGTACGCAAAAACAAGCCCTGTACCACTGCTGCTACAGTACTACTCGAGGTTCCGGTTGCCGACGATGGGTGGGTCGGCGAAGGGCCCGTAGAGCCAGCCCCTGGCGATGTGGCCGTAGGAGGCCTCCGTGAGGTGGATGCCGTCCCAGCTCCAGTGGTTGGACGGGTCGTCGCACGCGTACGCTCCCGGCTCCCCGCACTTGGACGTCAGGTTGAAGTTGTACACCCCCACGCCCGGCGCCCCGCAGCACGCCCTCGGCTTCTGCCTCAGCATCCCTGCAACCAAGCATCCATCACAACTATTATTATTATGGTCGCTTATACAGATAGATAGATAAGATAGACAAATGTCTAGAATGCGTTGTCCGATTCCAACCCGGATTGCCCGGATCACAACGTGCGTCATACTTCTCGGACACCCTCCCTTTTGCCTGCTCTTTCGTGGGAGAGGCAACTAAAATGGACCAGACAGAGAGCATTGCGGAACACGCCTTCCACTAATTAAGCAGCGCTATTCCAAATTGACCGGGCATGGAGTATACATATTTTAGCAACATTTTCAGGGTCATCACAATTTCAGCATTGAAAATGAATGCCGTGAGGAATCTGTGCACAGCGGCACACCAGCTGCCTGCCTGCCCAATTGCTTCCATCATCAAAGAAATAATCGGCCTGTTGGACTGAATCTACTCATAATTAATTATATCGAGCGGTCGTTTTCTCCTTATTAGAAATTAAACTGATGTGCACACATATCTGTGATACTACCATGTACTAGAACCAAGACCAAGTTGGGCGAATAATGCATGCTTGACTGTGCCTGATTGCTGTATGATTACTTGGTTAGGGGGGCGAAAACGATAGGGGGGAGCCGGCCTCTCCAAATGTACAGTACAGACAAGCTGAATATGCCAAGCGGATGGCCCCAAATACAGGTGTAACCACACAGCTACATGTGTTGTTTTGCTTTTGTACTTCTGATGATCGTAGTTTGTATTCCCTAGTTATGTTTAAACTTCTAAGAAGTGTTAATGACTTTTAAAGTATCGTCAGGGCCGGCCGATTCTATGCATTTGTTTTCATCCTTTTCTACTGATGACACTCGAGTCCAGCATAAAAACCCCAACATTCCAATTGCCTCAGTTAAATCCCAAATTGCTAGCCGCCCATGTTATACAACTTCTATCAGTTGATCATCAACAGGTCAATGCTCTACGGCTCACATGGATCAGCAACCAAGGCGCCAGTGAGACTTCGGAATACAATAGTAAAACTAGCAGGTATTTTTTTTTATATACACTACGGTTTCGGCTTAGCCGTCTCTACCATGTGTAACCAAATAAACTAGAAAGAGATACTCATGCCAAGACAGTTCTTGTACTAGGAGTGGTAATTTTTATATACGCGGTTTCGACTGATTTTTTTCTCAAAACTTTGCCCGGATAAATTGAGCACATAAATGGCACTTCAAACATTCAGGGCAAAAGAATGTAGTACTAGTATGGGGGTGGGGTTCCATTGATCGATTGGCTAGATATGTCATCGGTCGTTTAGTTAGGTGTCACATCAACCTCGTCATGCATCACGTACGCGCCTACGAAATTAGAATCGGTGGGATCGAGTACCCGGCCACGTTTCTTAATCGGTTGCAATGTTGACGAGCCATGCCATGCCGGCCAATGCAAGTAGCTAGACAGCGAAGCTTCTTTTTCAGGGAAATTTATCCTCGCATCCCGTTCACGAGAAGGGTCCGTGGTCTTTGTGCGTTTGCTCACGAAACCTCTCAAAAATAGGAGCGTTCGGGCCAACCACTGGTTTGGATTGTTCGCCCGGAAATGCATGCGCGCTCCCGTCACCCCGTTGATTCTTTTGTTCTCCCGTTCGTCCCTTCCCCAGCTCCCCTCCCATGCTTGTGGTGGTCACGATTCACGCCACCTCATGACTAATTATTCATGTGGCGTCGTTGATTCAAATTCCTTTGCAAAATTCAAGCTCTGGCTTTTGTTAGGATTTTTGATGAGTTTTCTGGAATAAAAGTGAAAGTTATTTATGTCCCCTTTTTTTGACTTCAAAAAAAGGTGACGTGGACAGGTGGTGGGCCCAGCATGTCAGCGCCCGTCCACGTTGCCGAAACGAACCGAACTACTCCGTGACTACCAAGCAGCAAACCGCCGTGACCATGCCGGAGAGGAACTGAGACAGATGAAACGACAGACAACCAAGACAAAACCACGGCGGGAGACAGAGGGAGGAGAGAGGGACGGTTGACTCACCCCATTTCTCGGCGTGGAGGACGAACTGGATGGTGGGCGTGTAGTAGTCGGCGTACATGATGCGCACGTCGGCGTGCTTCTTCCGGAGCTCCACGATCTTGCGCTGCAGCGCCACGTTGTGCACCCACGACAGCGTGTTGAGGTCCTTGATGCACCCGCTCTTGCCGCCGTACATCTCCGGCTGCTTCCGGAAGATGGACAGGTACACCGGGAAGCAGCCGATCGGCAGCACCCCGGGCACCACCAGGTCCACGGCGCCCTCCGCGATCAGCTTCTGCACGATCGATCGTCGAGCGCGCCGGCCGGCAATGAGATTTTTATAATTGAACGGCAGGCCGGCGGCCGGGGACTCACGTGGATGCATGCGCGCTTAATTACCTCGATTCCCTCGCCGATGGAGTTGACGACGTCCCCCACGAACTCGTGCACCTCCTCCAGCGGGCGGAACGCGAAGAGCGGCGAGTTGTAGTCGTTGCCGCCGAACTCGCCCACGATGAACAGCGACCGCCGGAACAGGCCCCTGCACTCTGATCAGACCAAGCCAATGCATGCACATCAGCTTACACGTTCAAGTAACTAATTGAGATGCATGTATGGATCGGTGACCAACCAACCTTCGGGGGAGCTGCAGATTTTGGGCTTCATCTCCTGCAGCCACTTGATCTGGGTGTGCAGGGAGCCGGAGTTCCACACCGTCTTGCCCAGCCCCTTCGCCACGAAGTAGCTGGTGTCCAGCGCCGTGGCGCCGGTGATGGCGAAGTTGGCGCCGTGGTGGAACGTGGCGTTGCGCGCCTTCGACGGCGGCAGCAGCGGCAGCCCCAGCTCCTGCGCTGCTCATGCGCGCAAAAGACAACCGAAACACAGTTGAGAAAATGACGTCTGCTAATGCTAGCTGAGCTGAGACTAACCAAGACGAGAGAAACTGATGATGATCATCCAGCTTAGTCAATCGATCAATTACCGATGAAGTCGACGACGAGGCGGCCGTCGGAGCAGCGGCCGGTGGGGTACCCGAAGTAGGTCATGCCGTAGGGCAGCTTGGCCGTGGCGAGGTACTCCGGGATGCCGTCCACGACGAGGTTGCCGGCGTCCACCAGGGAGTCCCCGAAGTTGAAGATGGCGGCGTACTTCTTGGCCGCCGCCTGCTGCCCCGCGAGCAGGAGCAGGAGGAGGACGCAGACCGATAACTGGCGCCTCATCATCATGATGGCACGCGCGCAGACGCCGGATTGTGCTTGCGCTTCCCGCGAGGTTGGCGTCACGTACCGGCGGAGACCTGTCCGAGCTTTAATGCCTTTGCTCGATCGGCTCGCCCGTTTAAATCCTTGCGCGGAGATGGTCTCCGGCTGTGTGTACGTACGGTGGTGGTGCTTAAAGTAATGGAAGGATCTTTTGATCAAAGTGCGACAGTATTGGCTGGTTCAATAGTTTGATCAAGTCTTGGGTTCCGGGGAGAGAGTGGGGCCGAATGATTTAGTCAGGACATGAGCGCGATGGAATACTCTAGCCAGCCAGCAAGGTCAATAGTCTCCAAGCTGTTCTTCTTTTCTTTTGCTTGAGCGAATAATCTCCAAGACGTTCGAGAACGGTGTTTTGGCTCCTAGGTGCCTATGCACACATTATCAAAATACATATTTTGAAAAATGGAAAAATTTCAAACAAAAATCCCGCATGTATATTCGGACATTTTATGTGTGTGCACAAGGTTTTCGTGAAAAATGACGTTTTTTGTGGCTTGTGTAAAAAGATAAAGAAATGCCTCGTGAATAGTTAGAATGAAGCATCAGAAATTGTCTTTTTTACACAAGCCACAAAAAATATCGTTTTTCACCGAAACCTTGTGCACGCACATAAAATGTCCGGATATACATGCAGTATTTTTATTCCGAATTTTTTTACTTTTCGAAATGTGTATTTCGATAATGGGTGCATATGCACCTAGGAGCCAAATACAATTACCGAAGATGTTCTTGTTAGAATACAACTTGTAATAAGATTAGAACTCCTACTCAATTTGTAATAGGGCTAGGTCAGGTGCGGCTTGACTCTTATATATATACCTCTTATACTGGCACAATATTGCATCAACAATTATTCAATACAATTCTACAGGGTATCAGATTTTCGATCTTAGGATATGGCTAACCCGCCAGCCCCGCCACCGCCCGGCTACTTCGAGCGGCGCGCCACCATCGTTGCCGCCAAGGTCGCTGCGGCCACGGCCTCCTCCGCCTCTACCTCTACTCTAGCTTTACTCCCACCAATGCCCCCTTCCATCTCCTTCACTGACACCATCTCCGATATTAGCCGCTACATCCCCATAACCCTAGACCTTGCTGCTCACAACTATTACCATTGGCGTCACCTCTTCGACGTCCACCTTGGGCGATGCAATCTCCGCTCTTACGTTGCCGACGACTCTCTACCTCAACTTCATGATCCGCAATGGGTCAAGAATGATCTCGCCATTATTCAATGGATCTACATGCGAGTCTCCACAAAGATCTTCAATCTCGTCCATTGTGACGGTGCCTCCGCCGACGATCTACGGGCGGCCCTTCATCAGCTCTTCCAGGACAACTCGACGCTCGCGCCAACAATCTTCACACCGAGCTTCGAAATACGGTGCAAGGTGATTCATCAGTCGGCGTCTACTGCCAACGCCTCAAGGCGATCGCGGATGAACTCCGCGAACTTGGTGATCCGATCGACGATCGCCAGCTCATCAACGTCCTCCTCGTTGGCCTCAGCAAGCGGTTCGAGAAGCAGGCCTCCTTCATCCCTATGATGCGTCCGCGTCCCTCCTTCTCCGAGGTTCGCTCGATGCTCCAATGGGCCGATCGTGCCCTAACTACAAAGGACTCCCGTCCTCAGGTCTTCACTGCTTCTCCTCGCCCGCCTGCGTCGGCGCCGCCACCGCCACCTCCACCAACAGCACCTCCTCAACCATCCGGCTGGCGTCCAAGTCCTAACTACCGGGGCAAAAACCCTAGGCCACCGCAGTTCCGCACGGCGCCCGCTCCTGCTCTGCCCCCGGCTCCACCAACTGCACCAACACCGCCCCCAGCTTCATCAACTGCACCACCACCGCCGCCCCGGATGGCGCCCATCTCCTGATCCATGGACAGGGCTAGTCCAGGCGTGGCCTATGCCCTGGTCCGCCCCTATGCCATATGGTGCCCCGCATACCTATACTGGTGGCTGGCAGCCCGGTGCTCGCCCTCACACCGCCGCGCCCGTCCTCGCGCCCAGACAGCCGATGGCCGCATACCACGCTGCTCCCGCCTACGCGCCACCGATCTACAACACCAGTCCTTATGCATCCTATGACGCTCCATTGCCCCCCTACATGCAGCAGTACAATGATCGTGCCTCTCTCTTTACGCCGATGTCGGCCCTACTGCCGACGCTGTCGTGGTTCTAAGCCTGACAGTAGAATGGGGGTAAGTATGAGGAGGCAAGATCCTAGCTATGGCGAAGTTGTACACGCGAGTTTTACGAGTTCAAGCCCTTCTCGGAGGAAGTAACAGCCCTACGTCTCGGAGCCCGGAGGCGGTCGAATGAATTATGCGTGTGTGTGTGTGTGTGTGTGTGTTACAGGGGGTGCAAACCCTTGTGCCTGTGGATGGGGGTGGCTTATATAGAGTGCGCCAGGACCCAGCCAGCCCACGTTACAAGGGGTTTAAGGTACATCAAGAGGGGAGGCGTTACTGGTAACGCTAGTAATAAAGAGACATAATGACCATTAAATCTACGAAGTAAACGTCCGACTGTTGCAGCGCGGAGTGGCTTTAGCTCTTCTGGCTGTCGACTGACGGTCTTCATGGTCGAGTGACTCCGAGTCTTCCGAGTGGAATTCTTCATGGTCGAGTGGATGATGACATCTCATCGAATGCTTCTGGCTTTAAGGTGGTGTCCTAGGGGAGGGTGTCTAGGCCAGGCCTATGACCCTACCCTAGGTACATAGCTTCATCATTAGCCCCCGAATGGTTCAGGGTTCGAGTGGAGAAGGAGTTGAGAATCCTTTCGACTCAATATTTGTGCTTCGGAAGTGCCTTACTGGGATCAAATGAACATTCATGAAGACTTCAACTTCTTGTTCAGTCGCCTTGATCCATTCTTGGTTTTGTCGAGTGAACTTTCATCGTCAAGCTTTGAGTGTTGATATGAAAAAAAAACTTCCGTCTGACGGATTGCTCTGCTGTCCGCGGATCTCGCGGGATTCGAATTTCGGGAAGCGCGCGGGGAGGAGGAAGCCGCAGTAAACGGGACGGATTAGGCAGGGCGCCTCGATCCCCACGCCACCTTTTTCGCCACGTATCGCATGTGCGACTGTTGCGGGATTTGATCGGATCGCCTGGGCCCACAAGTCAGCCACTCGGAAGTGACCTCATATAAGGCGTCGGACGGGGGTTTTCGCACAGCGCGTTCCCATTCTTCTCCTTCCTCCGCTTTCTCCACCGCATCTGCCTCCACTCTCGGTGCCGTCGCTCCGTTTGAGCCCGGTCTGCTGCAATGGGGAAGGAGAAGACAGTGGCATTGGAGCGCGCGAAGAAAGCGACGGCGAAGGCGAAGGGGAAGAAGACCAGCCGGGGCGGATCTTCGTCGAGGTCTGGCCTGCTGCCCGGCTGGATCCAGGGCGAGTGGATACGCTCGGCGATCCGTCAAGACGACATCGACGATCTGGTCGAGGGGGGACTGATCCCCCATGAATCGGCACGGCTCCCGGGGGACGAGACCGAACCGCGGCCGCAGGAGGGTGAGTGCGTTCTCCTCGCTACTCACGTCGACCGCGGGTTTTCTTTGCCTCCCCATCCTTTCTTTCGGGGTTTCTTGAAATTCTTTGGGGCGCAACTCCACCACTTTTCCCCAAACACCATCGTGTATCTTGCTGCCTTCGTGTCTATGTGCGAGAACTTCCTGGGTTGTCGACCACACTGGGGTCTATTCAAGCACATATTCACGTGTCATTCTCAGTCGGTCAAGAAGGCCACCCCGAGTGACGAAAGGACGCATGTGATCCAGATGTGCGGGGGTCTTGGAATTCAGATGAGGGGTAAAAGCTCTTTCCCAGCCATGATCCTTCCCGAGTCGGTCCGAGGGTGGCAGTCGACCTGGTTCTACTGCAAGGACCAGCCGACCCCAGGACAGTCGACTGGACTTCCCCCCTTTTCCATGGCCCGAGTGGAGAAGCCCTCCGCCTTGAAAGTGACCCCAGAGGAGAAGGCACAGGTGAAGGTGTTGGTCGAGCAAGTACTTCAGCTTGTCCGTGATGGGGTAACCGGCATGAATCCATTGGAGGTCTTCCTCAGGCGACGCATTAACCGCTTCAAGCTCGTGACCATCCTATGTGGATGTATTCGGGCACTGACGACACCACTCAGATCCATCCAGAGGAAGTCGATGAAGCTACGTTGGAGGGGTGGCTGAGGGGTATTACTGGCAACAAAGATAACCCTAGGGGATCCAGGAGGATCCCTCCACTCAACAACACGTACGAAACAGACAAGGTACGACTCCAAATGGTCGAGTGTCTTCTTGATTTATCAAGTAACTGTTTGCTGTCACCCGACTGATTTCTGTCTTGATTGTTGTCTTCCAGGCCCTGACTGAGATGTACTCGATGCCCAACAGAGAGCAGGAGAAGGATTCGGAGGGCGAGGCGAGCGGAGGCGAGAGCGGCGAGTGGCATTCTGATGGTGAAGGGGATGAGGAGAGCTCCGACCTGAGTGATGAAGAAGAGGTCGACTCACCTCCCCGTAGGGAAAGGCGATCCAAGCTCACTCACGATCCCGCAAGCGCCCGCGACAAGGCAACCGTTCAAACTAGGCAGTCGTCAAAGCGTCCTCGGACGTCTTCTCCGGCGCCGACTGAAAAGGCTCCGAAACAATCCAAGGTCGTATCGCAGAAGACCCGAAAGGCGCTGCCCAAAATCAAAATTGACATCCCTGTTGCCTCTGCATAAGTGTCCTGTCTTTAGTTTTACCCGAAATCCTGCGTTGTCTATTTTTCCTTGGTTTGACCGAATGAATCTTGAAACTAGTAGTGCCGCTACTTTTGGGACCTCTGCTTACAAAAACGAGGATGAGGACATGGAAGATGCGGTCACCTCCAACCCAGGTATAATCTTTGTGATCTTTTCTTTGCTTTGTCGACTGAACTGCGGTACAACCAACAAGGATGAATTTTTGGGACTGCTCTTTTTACAGCTCCTCTCAACGTCATTGATCTTCCCGACGACGACGAGGACGAACCACAGAGGCCCTTGGGGAGAAGAAATAGGAAAACGTCCGCTGGCACGACGCCTCAGTCGACGACGGTGGCGGAGCCGGTAATTCAGGACGCCGGCGATGCCAATCGGACTTCCGTCTCCTTCGCCATACCACTTTCGAGTGCTCAGCCCTCAGCGTCAGCCGTGCAGACTCCCCCCGATCCACCTTCACTTTTTGCTGCACATCACGTCCAAGAGGACCAGGTGGGTGCTGCCAAAGAGGCTATACGCCAGGCGGGCATCATGATGGAGAAGATGAAGATGGTGCGGGAGGCCAGCCAAGCTGCTTATGACGCCACCTCCGCTCTCCAGAGCAACGTCCAGGTTAGCAGATTGCCGACTCACTCTTTTAGCTTGTTTCGTTAGGATATGCTACCTGAAAACTCTTTTCAAGGAATCTTTTCATCTGTCTGCGCTTCGCATCTGTACACCCACTGGGTGTTTTGATTTGCCACTGAGCAAACTTGTATCTTAGGTCAACTAGAATGTGTCGATTGAACTAGTGGGGGCACGCTGAGTGCACCCACTGGGTGTAGTCCCCGAGACCATAGTTGACTGCGGGTAGTCGACTGTGGTCTGAGAAGCTAAATTTTCCACTCGGTCTGGACGGACCATGTCGAGTGGAATCCGAACCAGTGGGGGCATGCTAAGTGCACCCGCTGGGTGTAGTCCCTGAGACCGTGGTCGACTGCGGGCAGTCGACTATGGTCTTAGATCCCCTTCTCTCTCTTTTTTTTACACTCGGCCTGGGCAGACCACGTCGAGTGGAAACTGGACCAGTGGGGGCACGCTAAGTGCACCCACTGGGTGTAGTCCCCGAGACTGTGGTTGACTGCGGGCAGTCGACTACGGTCTGAAAACAAACTAATCTTTATCGGACCATTGTTCTGAAGTAACTATTTCCATCCGTCGATTGACTGTCTCTTGCTTACAGAAATCTTGTGAACTTGGAGTTCGTTTTGCTGAATTGGAGAAAAAACAGATTCAGCTCAACCACGATCTGGAACTGTCCAAGACAAATCTGCAGAAGGCCAAGGACGAAGCTACTGGTAAGAGAAAAGTTGCTGACTGACTTGTCTCTGGGCCGGATTTTATTTTGCTTTTTCTGAACCGAGTGTTGCTTATTTTTCAGAGAAAATGAATCAAGCTCTGGCGAGGAAAGACCAAGATCTTGCGGCCGCACAGAAAGCAGCTGACGAGAAAACTGCACTCGCCGAACAGAAGCTAGCTTCAGTCGGCAAACTGGAGGAAGAAAACACAGGCTGAAAACTGCTCTTGATGAAGCCAATAAGGAAGCAACTCGCCTGAAGAAGGACAAGAAAAATCTGAACGAGAAGATGGAAGGCATTGCTTGCAAGAGGGACAATCTGGAGAACTATCTGGGAGGTCTTGCAAAGAAGTTGTTCGTCATGCTTGAAGGTTTTTTCTTTGACCCGACTGACTTGTTACTGTCAACTCGACATACAACCACTGACTCATCCTTGAATTGCGCATGCAGAATTTTGCCGGAACTTCGAGGAAGAGACCGGGCGAGTTGAAACAAGCTTGGACCCCATCAACTCTCCAGTGAAGGATGAGGCTGCCATGAACGTACTCCGACTGGAATCTCGCGTTGCTGGTGTTGTTGACTATCTTGCTCGACTGAAGGTTGCGGTGTCGCGGATCGACACAGCACTCTGGCCAGGGGCGACGCTCCAGAATGACCTCGAGTCTCTGATGACTCGACTTCATGAGGTTCCCGGTCGAGTGCAGGAATGGAAGAAGTCTTCTGCTCGGTGCGGTGCCGATGTGGCTCTGTCCTTGGTTTGTGTCCACTGCAAGGAAGCGCGAGAAGAGAAGCTAGCAGCGATCAAGGTTGCCAACACCAAGAAGCATGACTTCCAATCTTTCATGGAGACCTTCATTGCTTCTGCCACTCGGATTGCCGACGGAATCGACCTGGACGAATTCGTCGAGCCTGCCAGCCCTCCTCCTGCGGAGTGAACAAACTTTTATGCCCCACCTTAAATTCGCCTCGGAATGCCGAGTGATTTTGTAACCGTTAAACTCCTCCGGGCTTGATGCCCGAGTACTTTAATCCGTGGTCGGGACCTTAGGATTTATCTGACTTTGGTTTATCTCCGAATATGCTTGTGCTTGTCTTTGAGTGGAACTTGTTCTTCACTCAGAATATTTTTTTTGTACTTGAGATGCAACTCTGGGGAAGAAGTTCCAGTCGACCTGCACCTCGTCGTCCTTGCGGATGAGGATGGAGCGCACGTTATACTTGTGGTGCAGCTTCTAAGGAGAAGGTTGCAGTCAACCTGCGCCTCGTCGTCCTTGCAGATAAGGATGGAGCGCACGTTATACTTGTGGCGCAGCTCTGAGGAGAAGGTTGCAGTCGACCTGCGCCTCATCTGTAACACCCGGATGATTAAGCAACAGTGATCACCTCGGTTACTGTGGCTAACCTCACGTTGATTCGAACCCGGTCTACAAATAAATTCGAAACAAAACCAAAAAAAAAGGGTTTCAAAAACTAAAACTAAAATGTTCGGGGGTTGTCTAAAATAGCAAACCTAATTATGGTGGGGTGCACAAAATTTTGTAAAATGTTTTGGCATTTTAATTAAACTAAAACAGAAAGCAGAAAAAGAAAAATAATAAAAGAAAAGAAAGGAAGAAGAAAAGGGGAGGGAACCTCCCCTGGCCCATCTGGGCCAGCCCTTCCCCCGGCCCAGCCAGCCCCCCCGAAGCCCCACCCCACCTGGCCCCTGGCCTGGCCCAACTCCCCCCCCTGGGCCGGCCCAACCGGCGCCCCCACTTACCCCCCCCCCCCCCGGCCGAACCCTAGCCGCCCCACCTCACTCGCCCCCCCCCGCCCCGATCCCCTTTCCCCTGCCCCCGCCCCGATCCAGATCGGGGGCGAGACCCCCGTCGCACCCCTCGTCGCCGGCGGCCCCCGCCGCCCCAACCGGTCGCCTCCACACCCCCTCCTCCCCTCCGTCGCCCCCACACGCGGGGCACCCGCCACCGCGGGGTCAACCCCGGCCTCCCCCGCCTCACCGGACGCCCTCCCCGACGCCGGCGCACGCCTCCCCGCCCTCCTCCTCGCCGGTCGTCCTCGACCTCCCCCGAGCCCACCGGCCGAGCCCCTGCCTCCCCCTGTGAGGCTTCCCTCTCACCCCCTCTCTTCCCCCTCCCCCGTCGGCGACGGTTCCGGCCTCCGCGCCGCACCGACGCCCCCCTCCGGCTCCCTCCCGCTCGTCGCCGTGGCCCCCGACCGGCCCCGTCGCCGGCTCGGCCCCCCCGCGGCTGCGCACCGACGCGCCACACCCCCCCCCGATCCCTCTCCTTCCTCCCCCCTGCCGGATCCGGCCGCCGTGGCCCCGAACGGCCCGGCCACCGCGTGGCTCCCTCTTCCCCCTTCCTCCCCTCCGACGGCGACCCCCTCGCCGGCGCCCTAGCGGCGCCCCCGAGCCCCTCACTTCCCCCCCCCCCGTTCGGCGCCTCGCCGCCCCCCCCCCCCCGACCGAGGCCTCGATCCCCCCCCCCCGCGCACGACGCTCGGCCCCGGCCCGAGCCCCCACCCCGTTCGCCCTCCCCGACTCGCCGGCGTCGCTCGCCGCCGGCGGCCGCGTCGTGGCCTCGGCCGCGCCGGCCCTGTGCCTCGGGCGCCCCCGATCCGCCCCTGGGTCGCGCCCCGACCGGCCCTGGTTCGTGCCCGATTCGGGCAACGCCCGCGTCGCCCGCACCCACCGCCCGTTTGGCCTCAGGCCACTGACGTGGGGGCCCCCACCCCACCCCCAAATTAAAAAAAAACAAAAACAAAGAACGTTTTAAATAAAAACAGAAGCTAAAATGGAAATAGAAATGAATTAAATTAATTAGCTAAATAATTAATTAATTAATTAATTAAGCAATTAATTAATCTAGTTAATTCCGGATTAATTAACCCTAATCATTAGTTAAACTAATTGGGTAATTAATTAAACTAATTAATTCTGAATTAATTAACACTAATCATTAATTAACTTAATTAACTAAGGTTAGTTAAACTTTGATTAGGTTAATAAGTTAATAGTGAATGACATGCGGGACCCACCTGTCCGGGTTGACTTAGTCAACCCTGTTGACTGATGATGTCAGCATGACATCATGCTGATGTCATAAATGCAATTTCGAAATTAATTAAATAATTAATTAAATTCCTGAAATTAATAAAATCTTTTAAAAATCATATCTTTTAATCCGTAATCCGGATTAAAATATTTTCAACATGAAAGTTGCTCAGAACGACGAGACGATTCCGGATACGCAGTCCGTTCGTCCACCACACCCCCCTAACCTATCGAACCCGCAACTTTCCCCCTCCGGCTCCTCTGCCCGAAAACACGAAACACCGGGAATACTTTCCCGGATGATTCCCCCTTGACCAGTACCACCTTATACCACGTTAGGGCACGCTTAGCATCGCTTCTTGACATGTCATGCATCGATATGCATCTGTTTACTTGGTATTCATTGTTTCTTCCCCCTCTTCTCTCCGGTAGACTACGAGACCGACGCTGCTGCTGCCCAGTTCGACTACGGAGTTGACGACCCCTCTCTCTTGCCAGAGCAACCAGGCAAGCCCCCCCCCTTGATCACCAGATATCGCCTATTCTCCTCTATACTGCTTGCATTAGAGTAGTGTAGCATGTTACTGCTTTCGTTAATCCTATTCTGATGCATAGCCTGACATTGTCGCTACATCTGTTGATACCTTACCTGCAATCCTAATTGCTTAGTATAGGATGCTAGTGTTTCATCATTGGCCCTACATTCTTGTCAGTCTGCCTTGCTATACCACGGGCCGTGATCACTTGGGAGGTGATCACGGGTATATACTATACATACATACATACTACACAGATGGCGACTAAAGTCGGGTCAGCTCGAAGAGTACCCGCGAGTGATTCACGGATTGGGGGCTGAAAGGACCTTTGTCCCGACGGCCCTCTGTGTGGATCTTTGTGGCGGAGCGACAGGGCAGGTTGAGACCGCCTAGGAGAGAGGTGGGCCTGGCCCTGTTCGGCGTTCGCGGACACTTAACACGCTTAACGAGATCTTGGTATTTGATCTGAGTCTGGCTACGAGCCTATACGCACTAACCATCTACGTGGGAGTAGTTATGGGTATCCCGACGTCGTGGTATCAGCCGAAGCACTTCAGACGTCAGCGACGGAGCGGCGCGCGCCGAATTGGACTGGAACGCCACTAGGCTAGGTCTGCTTTCGGCCGCCCACGCAACGTGCAGGTGTGCTCAGGGCGATGGGCCCAGACCCCTGCGCGCTTAGGTTTAGACCGGCGTGCTGGCCTCTCTGTTGTGCCTAGGTGGGGCTGCGACGTGTTGATCTTCCGCGGCCGGGCATGACCCAGGAAAGTGTGTCCGGCCAAATGGGATCGAGCGTGTTGGGCTATGTGGTGCACCCCTGCAGGGAAGTTAATCTATTCGAATAGCCGTGATCTTCGGTAACAGGACGACTTGGAGTTGTACCTTGACCTTATGACAACTAGAACCGGACACTTAATAAAACACACCCTTCCCAGTGCCAGATACAACCGGTGGTCGCCCTACCTCAGGGATATGAGGAGGGGATCGCCGGGTAGGATTATGCTATGAGATGTTACTTGGAGATGCTACTTGGAGGACGTCGACCTACCCTCTTCTGCCTGTTGCAAGACGAAGGTGACCAGAAGCGTAGTCTTCGATAAGACTAGCTATCCCCCTCTTATTCTGGCATTCTGCAGTTCAGTCCACTAATATGGCCTCCTTACACATATACCCATGCATATGTAGTGTAGTTCCTTGCTTGCGAGTACTTTGGATGAGTACTCACGGTTGCTTTCTCCCCCCTTTTTTCCCCTTTCCTTTCTTTCTGGTTGTCGCAACCAGATGCTGGAGTCCAGGAGCCAGACGCCACCGTCGACGACGACCCCTACTACACTGGAGGTGCCTACTACTACGTGCTGCCCGCTGATGACGACCTGGAGTAGTTTAGGAGGATCCCAGGCAGGAGGCCTGCGCCTCTTTCGATCTGTATCCCAGTTTGTGCTAGCCTTCTTAAGGCAAACTTGTTTAACTTATGTCTGTACTCAGATATTGTTGCTTCCGCTGACTCGTCTATGATCGAGCACTTGTATTCGAGCCCTTGAGGCCCCTGGCTTGTATTATGATGCTTGTATGACTTATTTTATTTGTAGAGTTGTGTTGTGATATCTTCCCGTGAGTCCCTGATCTTGATCGTACACATTTGCGTGCATGATTAGTGTACGATTGAATCGGGGGCGTCACATCATCGTCCTTGCGGATAAGGATGGTCCGCACATTGTATTTGTGGCGCAGCTCTGAGGAGAAGGTTGCAGTCGACCTGCACCTCGTCGTCCTTGCGGATAAGGATGGAGCGCACATTATACTTGTGGCGTAGCTCCGAGGAGAAGGTTGCAGTCGACCTGCACCTCATCGTCCTTGCGGATAGGGATGTGTTTCAAACTTAGGCGAGTACTGAACTGCAGCTAAGCCCCCGAGTGAGAGGCTTGCTCACCACTCGGTAGGATTTTTCAAACTTAGGCGAGTACTGGACTGCAGCTAAGCCCCAGAGTGGGAGGGTTGCTCACCACTCGGTAGGATTTTTCAAACTTAGGCGAGTACTGGACTGTAGCTAAGCCCCCGAGTGGGAGGGTTGCTCACCACTCGGTAGGATTTTTCAAACTTAGATGAGTACTGGACTGCAACTAAGCCCCCGAGTGGGAGGGTTGCTCACCACTCGGTAGGATTTTTGAAACTTAGGCGAGTACTGGACTGCAGCTAAGCCCCCGAGTGAGAGGCTTGCTCACCACTCGGTAGGATTTTTCGAACTTAGGCGAGTACTGGACTGCAGCTAAGCCCCTGAGTGAGAGGCTTGCTCACCACTCGGTAGGATTTTTCAAACTTAGGCGAGTACTGGACTGTAGCTAAGCCCCCGAGTGGGAGGGTTGCTCACCACTCGGTAGGATTTTTCAAACTTAGGCGAGTACTGCACTGCAGCTAAGCCCCCGAGTGGGAGGGTGGATCACCACTCGGTAGGATTTTTCAAACTTAGGCGAGTATTGGACTGCAGCTAAGCCCCCAAGTGGGAGGGTTGCTCACCACTCGGTAGGATTTTTCAAACTTATGCGAGTACTGGACTGCAGCTAAGCCCCCGAGTGGGAGGGTTGCTCACCACTCGGTAGGACTTTTCAAACTTAGGCGAGTACTGGACTGCAGCTAAGACCCCGAGTGAGAGGCTTGCTCACCACTCGGTAGGATTTTCTAAACTTAGGCGAAACGGATTCGCGGCTAAGCCCCCGAGTGAGAGGCTTGCTCACCACTCGGTAGGATTTTATAAACTTCGGCGAAACGGACTCGCGGCTAAGACCCCGAGTGAGAGGCTTGCTCACCACTCAGTAGAGTTTTATAAACTTAGGCGAAACGGATTCGCGGCTAAGCCCCCGAGTGAGAGGCTTGCTCACCACTCGGTAGGATTTTATAAACTTAGGCGAAATGGATTCGCAGCTAAGCCCCCGAGTGAGAGGCTTGCTCACCACTCGGTAGGATTTTATAAACTTAGGCGAAACGGATTCGTGGCTAAGCCACCCGCTAGGGGATTTCAGATACAAATATAAGCAACGACAATCATTTTAGAAGACTGTAAAGCTCTTGTCTTTAATAAACAAACTACAAAGGTATTTATTATTACATCTCAACGGAATGAGTGCTTAAGTATGAAAGGGGCGGAGCAGCTCCGCATTCCAAGCGCGCGGCTCGTCTTTCTTGTGCTCGACATTGTAGAGGTGGTACGCTCCGTTGTGGAGCACTCTGGTGACAATGAAGGGACCTTCCCAGGCAGGAGCGAGCTTGTGTGGTTTCTGCTGATCCACTCGGAGAACCAGGTCTCCCTCTTGAAATGCCCGACCCTCACGTTTCTGGCGTGGAATTGATGCAAGTCTTGCTAATAGATGGTCGACCGGATTAGGGCCATCTCCCTTTCCTCTTCCAGGAGATCAACTGCATCTTGCCGTGCCTGTTCTGCTTCATCTTCTGAGAAAAGCTCAACTCGGGGTGCATTGTGAAGCAAGTCACTTGGAAGTACAGCTTCGGCTCCATAAACCAAGAAGAATGGAGTTCCGCCAGTCGACCGATTGGGACTTGTCCTCAGTCCCCACAGCAATGACGGAAGTTCATCGACCCACGCTCCTGCCGCGTGCTTGAGATCACGCATCAGTCGGGGTTTCAGCCCTTTGAGAATCATTCTGTTTGCTCTTTCAGCTTGTCCATTCGACTAGGGGTGGGCGACTGAAGCATAGTCGACTCGAGTGCCTTGGGAAGCACAGAAGGCTCTGAACTCATCAAAATCGAAGTTCGACCCGTTGTCAGTGATGATGCTGTGCGGAACACCATATCTGAATGTCAACTCTCTGATGAAGCTGACGGCAGTACTGGCTTCAAGAGTTTTGGAAGGCTTGGCTTCAATCCATTTGGTAAACTTGTCGACTGCTACAAGCACATGAGTGAAGCTGCTCCTACTAGTCCTCAGGGGTCTAACCATATCTAATCCCCAAACAACAAAGGGCCAAACGAGTGGAATGGTCTTCAGGGCTGATACAGGCTTGTGGGACATGTTGGAGTAAAACTGGCAGCCTTCACATTTGTCGACTATTTCTTTCGCCATTTCATTTGCTCACGGCCAATAAAATCCCGCTCGGTATGCTTTGGCCACAATGGTCCGAGAGGACGCATGGTGGCCACAGGTCCCCGAGTGGATGTCGTTGAGGATCACTCGACCTTCTTCTGGTGTTATGCATTTCTGGCTGACTCCGGTTACACTTTCTCTGAATAGCTGCCCTCTTATCACAGTAAAGGCTTTGGATCGACGGACGATCTGTCGGGCCTCCTCTTCATCCTCTGGGAGTTCCCTCCTAAGGATGTACGCAATGTATGGCACTGTCCAGACGGGAGTGATGACCAAAACTTCCATGATCAAATCGACCACGGCTGGAACTTCGACTTCAGTCGGATCTGTGGTACTCTTAGGCTGTGGGGGCTCTTTAGTGAAAGGATCTTCTTGAACTGAAGGTGTATGAATGTGTTCCAAAAACACGTTGCTGGGAATGGCTTCCCACTTGGAACCTATCTTTGCCAAATCATCAGCTGCCTGATTTTTCAGTCGAGGTATATGATGGAGCTCTAACCCCTCGAACTTCTTTTCCAACTTTCTCACTGCATTACAATAACCGGTCATAGCTGGGCTTCTAACGTCCCACTCCTTCATCACTTGATTGACCACTAAATCCGAGTCACCATAGACCATGAGGCGACGAACGCCGAGTGAAATGGCCATACGCAATCCATACAAAAGTGCTTCGTATTCAACTTCATTGTTGGAGGAGTCAAAGTGAATCTGGAGAACATAGCTGAGTTTGTCACCTCGGGGGGATACCAATACCACCCCAGCACCGGAACCATTCAGCATCTTGGAGCCATCAAAGAACATGGTCCAGTGTTCCGAGTGAATCTGGGTCGGCAGTTGCTGTTCAATCCACTCGGCGAGGAAATCTGCTATTGCTTGGGACTTGATAGCTTTCTTTGCCTCAAACTTGATATCTAAGGGAAGGAGTTCAATCGCCCATTTTGCCACTCGACCAGTTGCATCTCTGTTGTTCAAAATCTCTGATAATGGTGCGTCGCTGACGACTGTAATGGAGTGATCAGAGAAATAGTGTGCAACCTTCTTCGTGGTCATGTAAATCCCATAGACAAGCTTCTGATAATGCGGATATCTTTCCTTGGATGGAGTGAGGACTTCAGAAACATAGTACACTGGGCGCTGAACTTTATAGGCTTTCCCTTCTTCTTCCCGCTCGACCGTGAGTACTGTACTGACAACTTGTCCAATGGCTGCAATGTAAAGCAGTAAAGGCTCTTTGCTGATTGGGGCAGCGAGCACCGGCTGGGTGGAAAGCAGGGCTTTGAGCTCTGCAAATGCTGCATCAGCTTCAGGAGTCCACTCGAACTTGTCAGACTTTTTCATTAGTCGGTAAAGAGGCAATGCCTTTTCACCGAGGCGAGAGATGAATCGACTCAAGGCGGCCAAACAACCAGTAAGCTTCTGAACATCATGCACATGCACATGGCGTTTCATTCGGAGGATGGCACCAACTTTCTCTGGGTTAGCATCGATCCCTCATTCGGAAACAAGGAAACCGAGTAAATTTCCGCCAGGAACTCCGAATGTGCACTTTGATGGATTAAGCTTGATATCATACCTTCTGAGGTTGGCAAAAGTCTCAGCAAGGTCAGCCAGCAGGTCGGAACCCTCACGTGACTTGACCACGATGTCATCCATGTATGCTTCCACATTCCGATTTGAGTGAGCAAACACTTCTGAATCATCCTCATGAATGTGGCTCCGGCGTTCTTCAGGCCGAATGGCATGGTGACATAACAGAAGCATTTGAATGGAGTGATGAAAGCTGTTTTTATCTCATCGGGTCCATATAGTCGGATCTGATGGTACCCGGAATAGGCGTCTAGAAAAGACAGTCGCTCACACCCTGCAGTCGAGTCGACTATTAGGTCGATGCGGGGGAGAGGAAAATGATCTTTCGGGCAGGCCCAATTGATATGCTTGAAGTCAATGCACATGTGAAGTGAGTCGTCCTTCTTTGGGACCATGACAACATTGGCAAGCCACTCGGAGTGGTAAATCTCTCGGATGAACTCAGCTGCCAGGAGCCAAGCCACTTCTTCACCAATTGCTTTTCTCTTCTGTACGGTGGACCGTCGAAGATGTTCCTTGACTGGTTTCACTTTCGGGTCGACTCGCAAACGGTGCTCAGCCAGCCCCCTGGGAACACCCGGCATGTCAGAAGGTTTCCATGCAAAGATGTCCCAGTTCTCACGGAGGAACTGGATGAGCGCTTCTTCCTATTTGCTGTCGAGTGTTGTTGAGATGTGAGTCGGAGCAACATTGGGATCGGTCGGGTGAATATGAATCGGCTTCGTTTCACCGGACGACTGAAATGCAGAGTCTATGGCAGGCTTCTTGGCTCGCAGCAAATCACTCGGATCTGCATTTTTCTGATACTCTTGCAATTCTACTACTGCCATTTGTGCATCGGCGATCTTTGAGCCCTTCTGGAAGCACTCTTCTGCCTTCTGCCGATTGCCAGTGATAGTGATCACTCCTCTGGGACCAGGCATCTTCAATTTGAGGTACACGTAACATGGTCGAGCCATAAAACGTGCATAAGCGGGCCTACCCAGAATAGCATGATAAGCACTCTGGAAATCCATGACTTCAAATGTCAACTTTTCCTTGCAGAAATTCTTGGAATCACCGAAAACCACGTCGAGGGCGATCTGGCCGAGTGATTCAGCCTTCTTGCCAGGTATAACCCCATGGAAACTCATAATGCTTTCACTAAGTTTGGACATCGAAATGCCCATCCCTTTCAAGGTTTCAACATAAAGGATATTCAGGCCACTCCCACCATCCATCAGCACCTTAGTCAGCCGAGTGCCTTCCACCACTGGGTCGACCACCAATGCTTGCCTCCCAGGGGTGGCTATGCGCGGTGGGTGATCAGACTGGTCGAATGTAATGGCAGTCTGAGACCACTTCAAATAACTGGGTGTCGCCGGAGCGACCATGTTCACTTCTCTGTTAATGACTTTCAGTCGACTTTTGCTCTCAACATCAGCAAAAATCATCAGAGTGGAATTGATGTTGGGGAAACCATCTTCTTCTTCTTCCTTATCCTCACCCTTGTCCGACTCATTTTCCTTCTCCTTGGGTTGTTTCTCTCGGAACTGCTGGATCAGGAGCCGACACTGTCGAGTGGTTTGTTTAGGGTAAATGAGATTACCCTCTTCATCTTTTTTGGAAAAAAGTCCATTTTACTACCCTAAATAAAGTTGGTGGTTCACTTTAACCCCTGATCTATTTTCTGCTCCTTTTAGCCCCCAAACAAAATCATACCGGACGAAATACCCCCCTGGCTGGTTTGTCTCCCCCTACTGCTGACGTGGCTCAAGTCAACGGTGGTTTTGACCTAGGTGGGGCCCACTTGTCAGGCACGGCTGAGATAGAGATGCCGCTTCGTTGGCCTCGCCGCTGCCCCCGCTCGGCCCCGACGCCGGCCGGCCGCCGGAGCGTCGCCGCCCGAGCCTAGGCCAGCCCTGCGTCGCCCTGCCCTTCTCCCTCCTCTTCCTCCCTGACTCTCCCGTCTCTCTCAAATTCCTCTCTCGCGCAGGAGCTTCTTCCGTCGGTCATGGCGCCGCCGCCGTCGATTAGCTCCGTCCGGCGACCTCCCAGCGACGCCACTGCCCGGGTCCGAACCCCATGTCCGGATCCATCCATTCCCGTCGTCCGCCAGCCTCCCCTGCCCGCCGACCGCAGTCGCCGTCGCCGTTAATAGCGCCATGGAGCCCTTCGCGCCGACGCTCGAATGCCAGGGCCGACCGCCTCGGAGCCACACGGCGCCGGTCATCCTTGCGGTGTCCTGCTACCTCCCCGCGTCCGGATCCATGCCCCTGCGCCGCCCCTCGCACGGATCCGGCGGGATCCGGCGAGTCCCGCCGCCGACATCCCGCATCGCGCCCAGCCCCATCCAGCTCCAGCACATGGCCACCTGACGAGGGGGACCCACCTCCAGGTCAAATACCACCTTTGACCGTGCCCACATCAGCTTCCGGTCTGGGCAAACCACTCAGGGTTTTTTTGTCCGGTATGGAATTGTTTAGGGGGGTAAAGGAACCAAAAAAAGGTCAGGGGGTAAAGTGAACAACCAACTTTATTCAGGGTAGTAAAATGGACTTTTTTCTCTTTTTTGGTGTGAATGTGGCATGGTAAATCCAACACATCATTTCCATCTTGATCTTTCACTTTCTTGGGATTCCACGGCCCTTTGGGCTTCCCTTTGAATTTTCCTTGAGTCACGGCCAAGGCTTCACCAGGAGCAGCTGGCTCAGCTTTGCGCTTCTGCTTCTGACTGGAATTCCCTCCTCCGGTTTCTTGGGCGACTGTTTTGTGCTTGCCGCTCCGGAGTCGGTCTTCCTCTTCACCATTAGTATACTTGGTGGCAATCTCCATCATCCGACTCAGAGACATATCCCCGGTCCGACCGAACTTCAGGTTCAATTCTCGATACTTGACACCTTCCTTGAAGGCACAAACTGCTTGGTGATCTGACACATTCTCCATTGTGTGGTGCAACATGATCCATCTCTGGATATAATCCCTCAAGGTTTCATTCGGTTTCTGCACACAGGATTGCAACTCTGTTAACCCTGCTGGTCGTTTGCATGTACCTTCAAAGGTTCTAACAAACACTCGGGCAAGTTCCTCCCAACTATATATGTTGCCAAGTGCTAACTGATTCAACCACGCTCTGGCCGAGCCCTCCAACATCAGAGGAAGGTGCTTCATGGCCACTTCATCATTGCCGCCGCCAATCTAAACAGCCACTCGGTAGTCCTCAAGCCAAGTGTTAGGCTTGGACTCACCAGTGAACTTGCTAACTCCAGTCGCCAACCTAAAGTTGGGAGGAATCACCGCAGCCCTGATGGCTCTGCTGAAACACTCTGGACCTGAGACATTCACTCTGCTGCCAGTCGGATAATCTCTATCATGACCTTCTCTGTGGGCTCTGTTCCTGTCAACCAGGCCCTGAACGAGAATAGATCTCGCATCAAAGCCCGGCTCTCGGGGGTCGACTGGAATTCTTCGCCCACCACTGTGAGGGCGTCTGTCATCGTGCTGTCGAGGCACGTATGACCCACTCCTCGGGGGAGGAGTGGGCACTCGACGACGATCATCATGGTCGAGTCGGTGATCATACTGCTCACGATTTCTGTACTGATCTCGCCGGTCTCCATGTCCCTCACGCCTCGGAGGCGATCTTGGGCTGTGAGCCGACTGAACTGTGTCTGCCATCACTGATCCGCTATGAATCCTATTCCGCGACTGAGATACTGCTGAGTTCTGCTCTCCTGTGGCCCGGAGTAAAGCCTGGATCTGCATCAAACCTCTGCCAGCTTCCGACTGGGAAGGCTGAATCGACTCTGCTATTCGGGCTGCAGCTGTGAGATTCTGAATCGGAGTTCGGTATACCTGGGTTGGAGGCGGAAAAAGTTGTCGTCGACTGGACTCAGGGATCCGCTGCCGAGCACGCTCGTCGAGTGCGTGCTGGAGGTTCTCCAATCGAGTGCGCTCAGCCAAGTTGGCCAGGCACGCATCCTCCAAGGCCCGGGCCTCGGGGGTTTCTCCGATGATAGGAGTGTGAAGTGCATCCATGTTACGGCGGCGAAGCTCTTCCCTCAGCTGCGAAGAAAGAGGCTCGGGGCGGTACTCTTCGTGAACACGCGACGGATCGCCACCACCATCGCCACCGTCGTCGCGGGGGAAGCCAGGAGGACTGCATGGTCCATTGAGCATCAAGACTTCCGCCGCGGGGTCACTGCTGTCGCACTCGGATGCGGTCTCGACGGAGCCAGTCAACAGGTCGAACAGGCCGTAGAGAGTTTCGTCGGGCTTGATTGCCGCAACTTGTGGGGTGACCGACTGGCGGGCCACCGCGTGCCTTACCCGCCGCTGAAGCCGCGACCTACCGGAACGCTTGCGCCGGCGAACAGCAAGGAGTGAGGACGCCACAGGAGCCGTCCGATACTGAGTCGACGACTGTCGAAGAAGGACGCCGCGGACGCACGCGCGAAAGTGCGTCGCCTCGCGGATGGGGAGCGTCCAAACATCGAGTGGAGCCTCTTGGAGCCAGGCGGAGTCATCGGCGACGAAGACGAGCACACCGAGACGGATCGCTCGGCCCTCAGCCAATCCACCGCGAGAAACCATGATGATGGGAATCGGAAAAATTGCAACTTCTCCAACAAGTCGCTAAGACACTTGCCCTACGGTGGGCGCCAAATGTCGTGGTTCTAAGCTCAGTAGAATGGGGGGTAGGTATGAGGAGGCAAGATCCTAGCTATGGCGAAGTTGTACATGCGAGTTTTACGAGTTCAGGCCCTTCTCGGAGGAAATAACAGCCCTACGTCTCGGAGCCCGGAGGCGGTCGACTGAATTATGTGTGTGTGTGTGTGTGTGTGTGTGTGTGTGTGTGTGTGTGTGTTACAGGGGGTGCGAACCCTTGTGCCTGTGGAGGGGGGTGGCTTATATAGTGTGCGCCAGGACCCAGCCAGCCCACGTTACAAGGGGTTTAAGGTACATCAAGAGGGGAGGCGTTATTGGTAACGCTAGTAAGAAAGAGACATAATGACCATTAAATCTACGAAGTAAACGTCCGACCATTGCAGCGCGGAGTGGCTTTAGCTCTTCTGGCTGTCGACTGACGGCATGGTCGAGTGTCTTCGAGTCTTCCGAGTGGAATTCTTCATGGTCGAGTGGATGATGACATCTCATTGAATGCTTCTGGCTTTAAGGTGGTGTCCTAGGGGAGGGCGTCTAGGCCAGGCCTATGACCCTACCCTAGGTACATAGCTTCATCAGACGCCACCACACCCGCAAGCTCCCATGACTACACCGGCCTCTACTTCGACTCCGAGCTGGACCAAGCTACTTTTCTACAAGCCATGAACAACTTTGCTGCACAAGGGAACTCAGGTACGGATTGGATTTTCGATTCTGGTGCTTCTCGTCATATGTCTGCATCGACTAATTTGCTTTCTTCTTGCACACCTTCGCCTTTTCCCTCCATTACTCTCGGTGATGGATCCTCTATTCCTATTTACTGTGTCGATCAGGTTCAAATCCAATCCCCAACTAAGCCTTTGCTTCTTCGTGATGTTCTTGTAGCTCCTGCTCTTATAAAAAATCTTATTTATGTTCGCCAAATCACTACTGATAATCATGTTTCTGTTGAGTTTGACCCCTTTGGTTTGTCTGTGAAGGACTACCCGACCAAGGCCGAGATCGCTCGATTCAATAGCTCCGGTGATTTATATTCTCTCCATGGTGCTCCGGTCGCTGCTCCTCCAACATCTATGGTGGCCTCTGTTGATCTGTTTCACCAACGTCTCGGCCATCCCAATAAAAATGTGTTATCCACACTTCTTAGTGAATTTTCAATACCTTGTAATAGAGATTCTCATATGTCAGTCGTGTTAATTAGGCAAACATGTTCGCCTTCCCTTTAGTTCCTCTCAATCCTCTAGTACTTTTCCTTTTTAATTACTTCATTGTGATCTCTGGACATCACCAATAGAAAGTGTATCTGGTTTTAAGTATTATCTCGTGATTCTTGATGATTTTACTCATTATGTTTGGACTTCTCCTTTACGAACCAAATCCGACGTTCATAATATATTCCTCAACTTTCAACGCTATGTCTCGGTCCACCTTTTCTCCCTATAAGATTCATACAATGTGATAATGGTCGTGAATTTGACAACTTTAAAAATCAAAATTTCTTTCTACAATATGGAATTCTCTTACGTTTCTCCTGTCCTTATACCTCCCCTCAAAACAGCAAAGCCAAGCGTTCTCTTCGTACTCTTAATGACATCATTCGCACTCTGCTTATTCAATCTTCTATGCCGTCGATGTTCTGGGCAGAGGCACTCCACACGGCCACATATTTACTCAATATTCGTCCATCTAAAGTTAACCCACAAACTACTCCTTACTTCTCTTTATTTCTCTCTGATCCAAATTACTCCGACATTCGCGTCTTCGGTTGTCTTTGTTTTCCAAACTCCTACTCCACTTCTCCTAACAAACTTTCCCCGCGCTCAATCCCATGTGTCCATCTAGGTTTTTCTGACGAGCACAAGGGTTATCGTTGTCTAGATCTTGTTAGTGGTCGTGTTCATGTGTCTCGTAATGTAACATTTGCTGATTTTTTCCCTTTTCCGAGTGTCAACAATTAGATTCCAACTCACCCGCGCCGTCCACTAGTCCCTCTCGTCGCAATCATCCTCCCTTCTTTCACCCGCCGACCAATCCAGCAAAACCAGCCGCAGTAGCAGATCCTGCCACCACCACTTCCGTCATCACCTCTGTCCCGGCAGAAGAAAACACATTACACTCTGACGCGGCATACTTCCTGCAGCCGCATCTTCACCACCATCCCCCGCGTCCGCTTCCTCCGCTACGCCGGACGCGTCCACCACATCTTCCCCCACCCCTCCTGCTCATGCTATTCCCGTTCCAGCTCCTACTAACGATCATACTATACGCACACGTGCCAAATACGGGTTTCGTTTACCTGCAAAAGATCGTCTCAATCTTCATGCTTCTTTATCTCCTTCCTCTCTACCCAAATCTTACAAATCAGCTCTCCTAGATCCTAATTGGGCCGCAGCTATGAAAGATGAATATGATGCCCTTCTGTAGAATAACACGTGGCAGTTAGTTCCTCACCCTTCCAATACAAATATCGTTTCGGGCAAATGTGTTTTTCACCATAAATTTAATTCTGATGGGAGTCTTGCATGTTATAAGGCTCGATGGGTATGTCGTGGTTACTCTCAGCAACACGGCGTCGATTATGATGAGACTTTCTCTCCAGTTGTCAAGCCCAGCACTATTCACACCGTCCTTAGCATCGCCGTCTTTTCTTCCTGGCCAATTCATCAACTAGATGTCAAAAATGCTTTCCTTCATGGCTCTCTTCAAGAAACAGTCTATTGTCAACAACCTCTTGGCTTCGAACATTCCTCCTATCCTAATCATGTTTGTCTTCTTCAAAAATCTCTTTATGGTCTTAAACAAGCACCACGTGCCTGGTTCCAACGTTTTTATACTTATGCTCAAACCATTGGTTTTACCCCTTCCCATTCTGACACTTCACTCTTCACCTTTCATCACAACAACACTGCTTACCTTCTTTTATATGTTGATGATATTATCCTCACAGCTTCCTCACAACAATTTTTAGATCATATTATCTCTCTTCTTCGCCATGAATTCTGTATGACAGATTTAGGTCTTCTTCACCACTTCTTAGGTATTGCTGTTATCCGTGACTCCTCTGGTCTTTTCTTGTCTCAACGTCAGTACACTCTGGATCTTCTTTCTCGTGCTGGTATGCTTCATTGTCAAACTTCTCGTACCCCTATTGATACAGGTTCCAAACTCTCTGCCGACGGTGATCCTTTCTCTGATCCTTCTCTTTATCGTAGTCTTACCGGTGCACTTCAGTATCTTACTCTCACTCGTCCTGAAATTTCTTTTGTTGTCCAACAAGCTTGTTTATACATGCATGATCCTCGTATTCCACACTACAATCATGTCAAACGTATTCTTCAATATCTCAAAGGCACACTAGACTTAGGTCTTCATATCAACAAATCCTCTCCCACCTCCTTGACAGCTTACTCTGATGCAGACTGGGCTGGTTGTCCAGATACTCGTAGGTCCACATCCGGATTTTGTGTTTTTTTGTAACATTTGGTTTCTTGGTCTTCAAAAAGGCAGGTTACGGTCTCCCGGTCATCTGCTGAAGCTGAGTACCGCACTGTGGCTCATGCGGTTGCTGAAATGGTTTGGTTGCGCCAGTTGCTGTCGGAACTGCACCGTCCTATTGAGCAAGCTACCATTGTTTACTGTGAAATATTTCAGCTGTCTACATGTCAGGAAATCCGGTTCAACACCGTCGCACCAAGTATATTGAGATCGACATTCATTTTGTTCGAGAGAAGGTGGCTCTCGGTCAAGTTTGCGTTCTCCACGTGCCTACTTCTGCTCAGTTTGCTGATATCTTTACTAAAGGCCTGGCGACTACTCCGTTTCAAGACATTCGTTTCAGTCTCAACGTCGTCGAGCCTACCGTTGACACTGCGGGGGGATGTTAGAATACAACTTGTAATAGGATTAAGACTCCTACTCAGTTTGTAATAGGGCTAGGTCAGATGTGGCTTGGCTCTTATATATACCTCTTGTACTGGCACAATATTGCATCAACTTTCAATACAATTCTACAGTTCTTAATGGGTTCGGTCGCTCTTGTGCTTTCCGGGCGATCGAGCGGGGGTTTTGTAAACAGTCTTGCAAGTCTGGGTCCACTGAGACTTCGATGATATATCCATGGATTTTACATTGAGATGAGTGCAATTTTTTTCAGTTTTTTTCTTTTTCTCTCTTGCGTTATGTCACTTGATTAAGACTTGGTTAAATCTCAGTCGACTGAGACTTAACCAAGTCTAAGTCAAGTGACATAGTACTCCCTCCGTTCCTTTATATAAGAAGAGAAAAGAAACAAAAAAGAAAAGAAAAAGTTTGTACGAATCTTCATGCAAGATCAAAGAAATATAGCATTGACTGAGAGATAACAAAGTCTCAGTCAACTGAGACTTAGCAAAGATGTTTTTTAAAACCCTAGGGGTTCTCATACCATGGCTCGATACTTGCCCTAATGCACATCCGACAAATTGTTGGAGAATAGAGAAAATATTTTAGTTCAAGGAATACTAAGAATTAAGGAGTACTTAGCATGAGACTAGTGATGCAAATCAGTGGCGAACCTGGGAACTAAGTACCTAGGGTGTCAAATATCAGTACGTTGGTAAGAAAATTGGAGAAATTACACTAAAGTAGTATTATTTGTTTTTTCTAAATCGAGGCACCACTATATTAATTAAGAGAGAATAGTGTTTGAGTTACAAGGTTCCCACAATAAAATCAACGGGATTACTCTTCCAACCACAATTACCCTAATTTCTTTGCATCCGGCGTGACCCAAATCATCATTTTGTTGATGACCATGTTAAGCAAGATCGTGTGTGTCAGTGTCGGTTGGGGGGGGGGGTGCTAGCAGAAGACCCGGTTGTTTCTCTTATTACAAATCGACCAAGAGACAAGCATGGTCAGGGAGGCCATGACCTTCCTATTAGGGATGTCAATACTGGAACGATTCGCCCACCATTCCGCTACACTGTGCTCAAGGGGTGATACATCTTCAACGTATCTAGAATTTTTAATTATTTCATGCTATTATATTATCAATCTTGTATACTTTATATATAATTTTATATTAGTTTTCAGAACTAACCTATTAAACTAGTGCCCAGTGCAAGTTTCTGTTTTTTCCTATTTATTGTTTCGCATAAAAATAGTACCAAACGAAGTCCAAACACGATGAAACTTTACGGTGATTTTTTCTGGACTAGAATTACCCTGGAAGCTTAGGGAGGACGCCAGAAAATATATGAGTGGGCCAGAAACTCACATGGTGCGCCCCAGGGGGCGCGCCACCTGAGCTTGTGCGCCCCTCGTATCTCAGTTTGACTTAATTCCACTTCTATAAATTTCCTAAAATCCCAAAACCACGAGAGCGAGACTCGAAACAATTATTCCACCGCCGCAAGCCTCTGTTCTTCCACGATCCAACCTAAAGGCCTCCGCCGGTACTCTGCCGGAGGGGGAATCGATCAAAAAGGGCTTCTACATCAACCTTGCTGCACCTTCGATGATGTGTGAGTAGTTCACCACAGACCTACGGGTCCATAGTGATTAGCTAGATGACTATCTCTCCCTTTCTCTTTGATCTTCAATAAAATGTTCTCTTTGGAGTTCTATTCGATGTAATCTTCTTTTGCGGTGTGTTTGTTGAGATATGATGAATTGTGGATTTATGATTAGATTATTCATTAAAAGTAATTGAGTCTTTTATTATGTGTGATTGTTATAGCTACGTAATGCTTTCCGATCTAGGAGTTTTGTTTGGCCAAGTTGATGAGTAGATCTTTAGTGGAAGTGGTGCATAGTATTAGGTTCAATCTTGCGGTGTCCTCAGCTCGTGATAGAAGGGTAGAGAGACATGTATTTGTATTGTTGGCTTGTTGCTACTAAGGGAAAAACGACGGGGTTCAATAATATTGCTTGCTTTTATTCTGTCTACATTATGTCATCATACTTCATGCATTACTCTGTTTGTTATGAACTTAATACCTAGAGAGGCAAGCATAGAAGCGCTCTCGAAGTGGAGTAATAGTAGTAGATGCATGCAGGAGTCGGTCTACACTTGTCATGGACGTAATGCCTATGCACATGATTATGCCATGAATAACGTCAGAACTATGCGCTTTTCTATCAATTACCCAACAGTAATTTGTCTACCCACCGTCTGCTATGTTCTTGAGAGAGGTGCCTCTAGTGAAAACTATAGCCCCCGAGTCTATTCACCATATTTACTAAAACCCTAAATACCTTGCTGCAATTTATTTACTTTTATTTTACTTTGCAATTTACTCCCTCCGTTCCTAAATATAAGTCTTTGTAGAGATTCCACTATGAACCACATATGGATGTATATAGATGCATTTTAAGTTTAAATTCATTCATTCTGCTCCGTATGTAGTCCATCTAGTGGAATCTCTACAAGGACTTATATTTAGGAACGGAGGGAGTATATATCTACTACTATTAGAACGAGTACAAGGGGATTGACAACCCTTTTGCCCGTGTTGGGTGCAAGTATTTGCTCCTGTATGTGTAGGTACCGTCGACGGTCGTTTGTGTGAATCTCCTATTGGTTCGATAATCTTGGTTCTCTACTAAGCAAAATACTATCCGTTACTATATTGCTTCATCCTTCCTCAGGGAAAATCCCAACGCAGCTCATAAAGCAAGGTGCCACAGTGATGTGTCCAAGCTCACAAGTTGTAGTTTGTCTATAACCAAATTCCAAAGTCAGAGAATGAACCAACACCTGAAGAAGAGGTGGCTGCCGGATTCGTGCACCCCGTTGCAAAGTGCGCAAAGGTCACAATTTGACCACCCTAGTTATTAAAAAATTAATGTTAAGTATACCATATGCGCTATTTTTCATTTTTGTAGGGGAGGCCAAGGGTGCCCTCCTAGATATACCCTGATCTAAATACTAGATCTAACAACAAGCAAAACAATTTCCGGAACACACATTGTAGACACTGCGCAAGTTCTCTCACAAAGCTTACAAAACAGCTGATTAATTTCGCTGAACAGTCACATTGGTTACTCTGTGTAGACCTGACGCAGGCTCAATGTAGCAAAGATCGGTGGCAGTGCAGCAAGCAGCCAGGGCAAAGTTCACTTTATTCTTAAAAATGTTTATTTATACATAAAAGGAAGGTCATTTAAAAGGACCTCCGGTCTCGAATTCTTGGAGTTATTGTGTCATTAGCCTAGGATTTGCCTTTTTAAAAATAGGTATTCTTTCTGGATCAGCATGAAGTAATGTGGCATGGGGAGTCCATAATATCTATTGTCACCCTTTGTTGGTTCTCATGACGACAAGTAAATGGAGATATATTGTCGCCACATCTTCTCAGTGTGCACCGAGGAGAGGAGAATTGTCATCATCGTGAAAACCTACACACGGGTGACAAATAAGGATTCTATATTGTTGGGAAAGAGAACAAATATTTTAATTCCAAGAAATGTAAGGAATATATGCACTAGAATATGCTTATGTTTTAAAGTCACAAAAGTTTCGTGTCTTAGTTTGCAAGAATTTTGATTACTTGATTTTTATCTATATGAATTTTGTATTTTATAAAACTTGCACTTGCGATGGTGTTTGTTGTTTGCTTTTGTTAGCTACATAGCTTAACTGAGCTTTTTATGAGGCAGTGCCTCATTATATTTTTTATGATCTTAGGATGAATAATGTGCAATCGGATGGTTGCATTTCTAAAGCCTAAATTGGAACTTTTGGAAGTTTTATTGTACAAATGTGTGATTGAGTAGTTTGCACACTATGAAGCAAAAATAGGAAAAAAATAGTTATCTTTTAAGTTTAAGAATGCACAATAGTATATTTTGCACGTCTTTAATACCAAAAATGCACATAACTATTTTTTCATGGAAATGTGTGAGTGAGTATTGCACACATTTTTATGCCCGAAATGGTACGAACTACTCCCTTCATCCGGAAATACTTGTCGGAGAAATGTATGTATCTAGACTTATTTTAGTTTTAGATACATCAGCTTTTATCCATTTCTATGACAAATAATTCTGGCCGGAGGGAGTATTATTTTTGTAAGTTCAGATTTTGTACACGAAGCCTAAAATTGCACATATATAGTTTTGTGCATTTCCGGTTTACAAATGCACAATTAGGTACTTGTGACTTTTTTAAGTTTAAAATTACACACCAATTCTAATTATATATACATTTAGGATTTTTTTCCCTTTTAGTTGATGTAAGGATTTTGTTTAGAATCAAGGATTAAAACGTACATGTACACACTCACATCATCACGCGCACATGCACTCACACATGACTTACTGAAGACCGGATTTGAGTTGCGGAAGTTGAAAGTTAATGAAGTCACCACTGACGTCTCGCTATCGACGAAAATGGCAGCTTCAACGAAAGAATAATCCGCATGAATGAGATATCAAAGCATCAGACCTAGAGTGTGATCCCTGACGAGCCGAGGATACCACCAACGTAGTAAGAGCATTTCCAGCCACGCCCACAGAAAGGCCTCCCCAGGCAATTTTTTCGCGCCGGCGTCGAAAAAACGGCCCAGTCGCGCCCCAGGAGCCCGGTTTTCGCCGGCCTACGCCGAAATCAGCGCCGGCGGACCCAGGCCGAACCCGGCGCGCTGGGGGGCGCGCCGGGGCGAGTGGTTTTGGCGCGAAAGAGCCGCGGGCCAGCCACGTCAGTGACACCGCGCCTCGTCTTTCCCCGGAACGCCTCGGTTTCCCCCGGGGAATAAATGGCAAGGCTGCCGCCGGTCAGCCTTGCCATTGATTCCTCACGGGCGACGCGGCGACGCCTCCCCTCCCACCACGCGTACACACGGGCGCGGCTATATAAGCCGGTGGCCTCCCTCGCCTTTGGCCACACCAGCCCTAGCCGCCGAGCTCTCCCTCTCCCGTGCACCGCCGTCGAGCCCTCCCTCTCCCTGTCCCTCCCCCGTGCGCCGCCTCCAAGCCCTCCCCCACCGACAGCCCTGATGGCCGAACGTTTCCCCGGCGACGAGGCGGCGGCCAACGGCTTCGGCCACCGCCCGCTCTGCGAACAGGAGTCGTGGCTCCTGTTCGAGGCCAACATCCCGGCGCCACAGGACATGCGCGCCGGGCCGACGGGGTGGAGGCTCAGCAACGGGGGAGTGACCATTCCCCCGTTGCTCGACGCCGTGGCGCACGCCCCCTACTTCGCCGCCGAGGTAGAGATCGTGCGCGCCTCCCTCACCGACGAACAGCTCGCACTCCCCCAGTACGCCGCCGACAACCACGCGGCGTGGGCGGCGTACTTCGAGCGCCGTCAGCAGCAGAGGCTGGCGTCCACCAACGGGGTGCCGGTGGTGGGCGGCACGAAGAACAGCGAGGGGCGCCACCTGTGGTGGGGCATCCCCGGCCGCACGCTCGAGGGCGTGCTGACGCACCTTGAGGGCGGCAACAACCCACCGCTGGCATACCCTCCCCCGGCGAGGGCGGCCGCCCCGGCCCACCACTGAGGCGCCAGGCAATGGATGCCCAGGAGGTTCGGCTCCTCCTCGTCTTCCTCCTCCTCACGGTCTTCTTCCCACTCCTCTGGCTCTCCGGCGCTGCTCAGCGTCAAGGCCGATCCCGCGGCGGAGACGCCGCTCGGCCGGCGCACTCGCAGCGCCGGCATCGTCATCAACAAGGGCGGCCGGCGCGCCTCCTCGTCGACTCCTCCACGCTTCGTCAAGCCAAAGACGGAGCCGGGGCTCGCGCCGGTGAAAACGGAGCCGGGTCTCCCCGCCGTGAAGACGGAACACGACGACGTGGAGCTCGACGACGACGCGGCCCTGGAATGGGCGCGCAAGGACTCCCTGAAGATGGCGAGGGAGCGCCAGTGCGCCGCCCTACTGTTGGGAATCGTAGCATAATTTTAAAAAAAATTCCTACGCTCACCAAGATGCATCTATGGAGTCTACTAGCAACGAGGGGAAAGGAGTGGATCTACATACCCTTGTAGATCGCGAGCGGAAGCGTTCCAATGAACGTGGATGACGGAGTCGTACTCGCCGTGATCCAAATCACCGATGACCGAGTGCCGAACGGACGGCACCTCCGCGTTCAACACACGTACGGTGCAGCGACGTATCCTCCTTCTTGATCCAGCAAGGGGGAAGGAGAGGTTGATGGAGATCCAGCAGCACGACGGCGTGGTGGTGGATGTAGCGGGTCTCGGCAGGGCTTTGCTAAGCTTCTGCGAGAGAGAGAGAGAGAGAGGTGTTGCAGGGGAGGAGGGAGGTGCCAAAGGCTGTAGGTTGCTGCCCTCCCTCCCCCCCCTTTATATAGGCCCCTGGGGGGGTGCGCCAGCCCCAAGAGATGGGATCTCAAGGGGGGCGGCGGCCACAAGGGGGGGAAGGGGTTGCCTTGCCCCCCAAGGCAAGGGGGAACCCCCCCTAGGGTTCCCAACCCTAGGCGCATGGGGGGAGGCCCAAGGGGGGCGCCCCAGCCCACTAGGGGCTGGTTCCCTTCCACTTTCAGCCCACGGGGCCCTCCGGGACAGGTGGCCCCACCCGGTGGACCCCTGGGACCCTTCCGGTGGTCCCGGTACAATACCGATAACCCTCGAAACTTTTCCGGTGGACGAAACTGGACTTCCTATATATAATTCTTCACCTCCGGACCATTCCGGAACCTCTCGTGACGTCCGGGATCTCATCCGGGACTCCGAACAACTTTCGGGTTTCCGCATACATATATCTCTACAACCCTAGCGTCACCGAACCTTAAGTGTGTAGACCCTACGGGTTCGGGAGACATGCAGACATGACCGAGACGCCTCTCCGGTCAATAACCAACAGCGGGATCTGGATACCCATGTTGGCTCCCACATGTTCCACGATGATCTCATCGGATGAACCATGGTGTCGAGGATTCAATCAATCCCGTATACAATTCCCTTTGTCAATCGGTATGTTACTTGCCCGAGATTCGATCGTCGGTATCCCAATACCTTGTTCAATCTCGTTACCGGCAAGTCTCTTTACTCGTACCGCAATGCATGATCCCGTGACTAACGCCTTAGTCACATTGAGCTCATTATGATGATGCATTACCGAGTGGGCCCAGAGACACCTCTCCGTCACACGGAGTGACAAATCCCAGTCTCGATCCGTGCCAACCCAACAGACACTTTCGGAGATATCCGTAGTGCACCTTTATAGTCACCCAGTTACGTTGTGACGTTTAGCACACCCAAAGCACTCCTACGGTATCCGGGAGTTGCACGATCTCATGGTCTAAGGAAAAGATACTTGACATTGGAAAAGCTCTAGCAAACGAAACTACACGATCTTTTATGCTATGCTTAAGTTGGGTCTTGTCCATCACATCATTCTCCTAATGATGTGATCCCGTTATCAATGACATCCAATGTCCATAGTCAGGAAACCATGACTATCTGTTGATCAACGAGCTAGTCAACTAGAGGCTTACTAGGGACACGTTGTGGTCTATGTATTCACACATGTATTACGATTTCCGGACAATACAATTATAGCATGAATAATAGACAATTATCATGAACAAAGAAATATAATAATAACCATTTATTATTGCCTCTAGGGCATATTTCCAACACCTACGGCGTTTCGAGCAGCGCCGCCGGGGCCGCGACGAAGGAGGAGTCGTCGCCCTCGACGACAGCGACGACGACGACGCGCCGCCGCCACCAGTCCGCCTTGGCGACGCCGGGTAGGGGTCCACCAGGGACGGCCGCGTCAAGGAGGAGAAGGCCGACGACAATGACGGCGGCGAGGATGACGGCGACTACTCCGCGTTCAGCGAGTTCTTTTTTTAGATTTCTTTACTATGTACCGCGAACATGTCTAATATATGCCAAGTTTGCCGAGATTTAGACGTGTTTAGCCGAACTTCGCCGAATTTTTTTTTGGAAAAATTTAGACGCGTCTCGGGGCGGCCCTGGGGCCGGCGACTGGGGACCAACTCGCCCCCAGGCCGTTTTTTTGCGCCGGCTCGCCCCCAGGCGGCGATTTTAGGCGCCCCCTGGGGGGCCAACGGCTGGAGATGCTCTTAGAGCAAGAGCATCTCCGGCCGTTGGCCTCCCCAGGACGCATAAAAATCGCCCCCTGGGGGCGAGCCGGCGATACAATCGGCGCTGGTGGCAGTTTTGCGCCCAGTCGTCTCCCCGAGCTCGCCCCCAGGCGCCGATATTGGCCCACTTTTCAGCCCCATTTCAGCGAATAAAGGGACCATATGGGCGAGAATAGGCCCATATTCGGCGTGGTTCGCCGTGGCTCGGCGTTCAATTATCAACATAATTTTTTTATCACATATTGCATCACAAAAAATCAAATACTTCAACAAAATAGTACAATAACAAATAGTTCAATACAAATTATATAGTTCAACAAATAAAAACTCATATTTCATCACACGTCGTGCCCGGCGTCGCCCTTGAGCCTCCATAGGTGCTCTATCAGATCTTGCTGCAGTTGATGATGCACCTGTGGGTCTCGGATCTCCTGACGCATACTGAGATAGGCAGTCCAGGTTGCCGGTAGCTGGTGATCAACTTCGGCTAGAGGACCCTGCCTGTAGTATGGTTCAGTGTCAAACACTGGGTCTTCTTGCTCGCTCTCGATGATCATGTTCTGCAAGATGACACAGCAAGTCATAATCTCCCACATTTGATCTTTCGACCAGGTCTGAGTGGGGTACCGGACAACAGCAAATCGAGATTGGAGCACACCAAATGCCCGCTCGACATCCTTCCTGCAAGCCTCCTGAATCTTCGCAAACCAGGCGTTCTTGCCTCCTGGCACAGGGTTTGAGATCGTCTTCACAAATGTCGACCATCTCGGATAGATGCCGTCAGCTAGATAGTACCCCTTGTTGTAGTGCCGCCCATTGATCTCGAAGTTCACCGGAGGAGAATGACCTTCAACAAGCTTGGCAAAGACAGGAGAGCACTGCAGCACGTTGATGTCATTGTGAGTTCCTGGCATACCAAAGAAGGAGTGCCAAATCCAGAGGTCCTGTGTGGCCACCGCCTCAAGTACCACACTGCAACCGCCTTTGGCGCCTTTGTACATCCCCTGCCAAGCAAATGGGCAATTCTTCCATTTCCAATGCATGCAGTCGATGCTTCCAAGCATCCCAGGAAATCCTCTTGCTGCATTCTGTGCTAGGATTCGAGCAGTGTCTTCCGCATTGGGTGTTCTCAAGTATTGCGGTCCAAACACTGCCACCATTGCCCGATAGAACTTGTAGAAACACTCTATGCTGGTGGACTCGGCCATGCGCCCATAGTCGTCGAGTGAATCACCGGGAGCTCCGTATGCAAGCATCCTCATCGCTGTCGTGCACTTCTGGATCGAGGTGAATCCAAGTTTGCCGGTGCAATCCATCTTGCACTTGAAGTAGTTGTCGAACTCCCGGATGGAATTCACAATCCTGAGGAAGAGCTTTCGGCTCATCCGATAACGGCGCCGAAATGTTTTGTCGCCGTGAAGTGGAGCATCGGCGAAGTAGTCGGAGTAGAGCATGCAGTAGCCTTCGAGACGATGCCGGTTTTTTGCTTTCACCCGCCCCGGCGCCGAGCCACCTCGCCGTGGCTTTTCATTGCTCGCCAGCAGCTGGGCGAGGGCGGCGAGCACCATCAGATGCTCTTCTTCCTGGACGTCGGCCTCGGCTTCCTCCTCCAGCAGCGCGGCGAGCGCTTCCTCATCATCCGAGTCCATCGCCGAGGCAGGCAAATCGCCGAACACCTTGCGCCCGGTGGGCGTGCACCCGCCGCTAAACTGCCCCTCCGCTGCCGGAAACGGCGGCCGGAAACGCCCAGCTGCTGTTGGAGGGGCTGCCGCGGCGAACCTCTGCTATTTTTCCGGCCGGGAATGGCTATCTAGCGGTGAAGGGCGGCGGGCGGCGCCGGGATATAGCTAGTGGCGGCCGAGGGCGCGGGGGGTGGAAGGCGAGTCGGGAAAGAAAATCTTGACTTTTCACCTGACGGTGTGGGCCAGCCACGCTTTTCCCTTGCGCCGGAGCCCCCGATCGCCCCCCAGTGTGCCGGGTTCGGCCTGCGGCCGCCGGACGAAAAAAAGGGCGGAACCGGCGCTTTTCGTCGTCCTGGGGGCGCGACTGAGGCGTTTTTTTGGCGCCGGCGCCCAAAAAGTGGCCTGGGGGGCCTGTTGGGGGCACGGCTGGAGATGCTCTAACCATCCAACCATCGGTTGATCCTCAGTTGATGCAAGGATCTATTAGTTCGGATATATGCATCCAGTTATTTGTACTCCAAATATACATGTGACGTATGCACACATGCATGTAGGGATCTACTATCCGGAGGAAAGGAAAGGCGAGGTGAACGGGGAGAAGGACATGCAAAGACTTATTGGTGTCCTCCTGCGAAGTTGACATTCCGAAGAAAGATCATATACTGTATATGCGTATAGACGTCTTCAGTTTTCCAGGAAATAAATGTGCTGTCCTGTCTCGCAAATGATGTAAGGAGACGCCAACGTGCTGCATCGTTGAGCCATTCGAACCACAGCCGCCACGCACGTGTTTTTGGTCCCATATAGCATCGAGGAAAGTACCATGTGGCTGGGTAGTTGGGCACCGTGGAGTAGACCTTCTATCCATTGGAACCGGAAGATTCTTCTTCTTCTTCTTCTTCTTCTTGCACCCGACCCGGGCTCCGTGTGACCCGACCCGGCGGCCAATGGCAGGAGGTAGCCAACGCGCGCCTGGAAGCCTGCGCGCACGTACGCTTCGACCGATCGATCGGGAAGAGGAGAAGGTCCCATCGGTGGTTGCGCCGTTCCTGTCACGGATAGAATAGAGGGTGACGTCCCCGTTCGACCTGGCCATATGCAGCGGCCAGCGGCGAGCATTTTCTGAATTCTGAAGCCCAAGTGTGCGCGCGCTGCCGCTGCGTCATGGGAGGGAACGAACTCCGGTATCCGTCGGGTTGGTTTGTCCTTTGACCTTTTGGGCTTCGCCTCCCTCCTCCACCTCTTCCCGTGTACTTGTATCTCTGGACGCTCTGAACGTCAGAGCGCGAGGGAGTGTTAAATATTCTTGAATTGTTTATCACTGACGACCTCAGCTGGTTAAAATACAAAGTTTGGAAACTAACATTCTTGCTTTATTTTTGAAGCTAGATTTATATTCTTTCTTGCTTAGGCTGGCGAAAGCTTGAGAAAAGTATGCGAGTCGAGCAACTTGCAACAGATTTGAAGGAGATTCTTCCATTCCAGCATATCACACCAAATACAGATTCCAGCCAATTAGTGGGCACGTACATGTGCAACAACACTCCAAGGAACGTTCCGCCAGATGGATCGGTCGATCGACGTCACCATGTCATGGCTGCAGTCCGCGAGAGCGCGACGCGCCAGCAGTGGCTATCATCAGTCCGGCCGGCAGTCCCGTGCCCGAACAAAAGACATACCTACCATCCATGTACCGCAGCTACGTTTCGAAGAGTACAAAAGCTAGCCCAGCTTGTTCCATAAAAAGACACGAGCACGACGAGCCTGCTGGCTAGCTAGCTAGCTGGTGCAAGGCGGCGAAGAACGATTCTTCATTCTTGGGTGCATGCTGGCTACAGCCTGCGGCTATATGCCAAAACACGTCACATGTAAGTACACCTTCGACCAATACACGATCGATATACGCGCGGACGCTTAATCCATTAACTAATCTTGCCTTCCCAATTAGTGTGGTGGTTGCCGGTGATCGATCGACCTGCCCCTTGTTAGGTGGCAGGGGTTAACCACAACGAAAATGAGTTAACAAAGATGATGTACAGGCGCGCAGGCAAGTGACCTCGCCGCCGGCGCCATTGGCACGGCACATGACGAAGTTGCACCATGATTGCACTGCGTACTTGGTTTGCTTGTGACATTGGTACACTGATCCGACTTCCAGCGATGAGCTTTCGGACCTCAGTGGCTACTGCCTGGCTGGCTGTCCGTGACGGCAACAGCGCACTCAAGGGAACAGCGAGAAGCTTTGGGAAGGGGCTCCGCTCCATCGTTCCGGTGGTGATTGAGTTGGTCCCCAAGGAACTGTAGTCTGTAGTTCGCAGCCCGACGTGTGTGCTTCCTCCGTCGCTGTCGGGGGAAGAAGATTCAAAGGCTTCTGAATTTCTGATTAGATGGCTGCAAAGGCAACCGATAAAACTGATTTGTCGCTGTGTGGCTACTGCTTGCGGGTTTGCATTTGCAACCACTTGTTTCCCCTCCCTTCGATTTCCACGTCCACCGTGAAAGAATACATCTTTTTCTGCGCTTTTTCTGAAGGAAAAGGACCATGATAGGAACCGGAGAAGCTTTGTTGTTGCTTTCATAAGGTTAGATTGATTTACAACTCGGAAGCTTTGCGTTTGAGCTTAAGTTTGAGCTTGCGTTTGGCTCGTCACGCTCACTCCTCCTATTCACTACCCAGACATCCCTCTCACGAGTTGATTCCCTTACCTATAAGCAGTTCTTGGTTCTGGACGAAACACCAATGAGTGACATCGCTTTTATTTTGAGATGGATGGCATCACAGTTACATAAGTTTACACTAATACTTCCTCCGTTCTAAATTACTCGTCGTGGTTTTAGCTCAAAACCACGATGAGTAATTTGGAACGGAGGGAGTAATTGCTAATACAATCGCAGATACTGTATGATTACAGAAATTTGTCTTTTAGATGGACGAAAATCATCAAAAATTCACATGATGGGGTAGTTGATGATAACACAACGCGTGAACACTCGACCCGATCAGTATATTGGTCAGAACGATTACGTTTTCCCGGCAGTCCCTGCTTCCATGTGCTGGCCAGGTTTCCGCGACTGCGTTCGATCCGTACATCTGTTGGAAATATTAGCACTTTTCCGATTAGATTTATCCACAAGTAAACATTAAACATAGCATAAAAGGTATGCATCTCATAGCTATACCTAAGCATACTAGCACGTACAGAATATAGAATCGAACCATCTATGAGCAGCACATATACGGCTAGCATAAGAACGAGTAAACGAGGGATGAACATATCATACCCTTCGGTTAGCCAGGCCAACGTGGCGGCGGCAGCAGCAGCCTCGGCGTCGCTGTGGCCTTCTTCTTAGCGGCGGCGTCGTCGGCCATGGTGTCGATGCAGGGGAAGTAGTGGAAACAGAGGCGGACAGAGTTGGGGACGGATCGGGAGCAGTCGCGTCGAGACGCTCCCCAAAAACCTTATTGCCGTTCTCCCGGGCAGGATCTCGAACGACAGGGTTCCGGAGGCACCTGCTCTCCCGACCGGTCGTGCACGCGGTCGTCGGGATGGGGTCGCCGGAGACAGCACAGAGTGAGGAACAGTAAATGACGGCTAGGTCACGCGAGAGGGAGTCGTCGTTCCCGGAGAAGGGCTGCACACCCGCGAACGCAAGTCAGCCCAACGTCTCGGACAGTGGCCCACCTATTAGCGACTCGTTAATCAATCCCTGATTAATTAATTCGTTCCTGAGCGGAAAAAATAAGCTCCGGCTCGGCTCATTCCCGCCACCCGCGGCGTGCGCGCGTCGTGGCGAGGCGGGCGGCGGATGAGGAGGAGGAGCGCGCGTGTACCACTCCTCTTCCCAAGCTCCCAATGGCAAGTGGAGAGCAGCCCTTATAAAGGGGTCTCAACTCTCCTCAACTAGCAAGGTGGGACTAAACTTCCCACCACCTGCCATCTCATACATGGGCCTCAAGATTAACCAGGAATCATTGTTCATATGGGCCTAAAGCCCATCTATGATTCAACAGTCCCCCAACAGATCTCGAGGCACATAAGTTTGTCAACTGTTCCAAACAATATTTAATATATCAGAATTTTCAGTGGAGACTGTTAAGTTGAACTTCCACCTGGAGCAACAGGATTAGACTTCTTCACAACTGAACAATGGACTATGCCTTGAATTGTCAGTTTGGCGTGCAGAAGTTTCGTCTATTGTCAGCTGATACATGGCAGCCGAAGGCTAAACCCCACGGATGGAGCTTATTAGTCATACTCCGTACCTTCTCATGAGCTTACTAGAGATTACCCAATCTCATAGACTGTGACTAGCAGTCGGGCTCACATAGGTGTGTTCCTCCAAAGAATGCTCTGTAGGTTAGCATCTTGCTTACATAAGCTTTGGAACACATTATGACAAAAGTCAGCCTGCCTTACAGAATTGAGAGTATTGTGCATCTCCAACGGAGTGGGTTAATTAAGGATACTCTTCTCAGTTGACCGCTGGATTGTTTTCCCAGGTCCTAATTCACGGGATCTCCGATCACATAGGTTGGGTTACCCCCATGGCAACTTACGTGGGTCTCATACCCATCTCCCTCGATGCATTCTCTATCACTATCCGTGATAGCCCTTTCGTAAAAGGGTCTGCCAGATTCTTAGCCGTCTGGATATAATCCAAAGCTATCACTCCGGAGTTTCTTGATTTTCTGACAGATTTCAATCTTCTTCTTATGTGCTTTGTGGATTTCATGTTGTCCTTTGAACTCTTAGCCTTGGCAATCACCGTTTGACTGTCACAGTTCATGAGGACAGCCGGCACTGGTTTATCAACCACCGGCAAATCCATCAAAAGCTCTCAAAGCCATTCTGCTTCGACGCATGATGTGTCTAATGATGTGAGTTCTGCTTCCATAGTCGATCGGGTTAAGATCGTCTGCTTGCAAGACTTCCAGGAAACAGCACCACCATCAAGTGTGAAGACATGTCCACTTGTGGCTCTCATCTCATCAGCATCAGATATCCAATTCGAATCACTATACCCCTCAAGTACCGTCGGGTACCCAGAATAGTGAATTCCATAGTTCGCAGTACCTTGCAAGTAACGCATCACTTGCTCAACAGCATGCCAATGCACATCTCCGGATTGGAAACAAACCGGCTCAGTTTGCATACAGCAAATGAGATGTCAGGACGAGTAGCACATGCTAGGTACATCAGTGAACCAACCACTTGAGAATATCTCAGTTGATCTACAGCCGTGCCTTCGAACTTTCGAATCCGCACGCTAGGATCATATGGTGTTGCAGAAGGTTTGCAGTCCGGATATCCAAAACGACTCAAAATCTTCTCAACATAGTGGGATTGCAGAAGTGTAATTCCACCCTCAGAATTTCTCAGTAGCTTGATGTTCAAGATAACATCAGCCACGCCCAGGTCTTTCATCTCAAAGTTATGAGATAGAAAAGCCTTGACCTGCTCAATGACTTTGAGGTGGGTCCCAAATATCAGTATGTCATCGATATACAAACACAGTATAACTCCTTCGCCCCCACCATAACGATAGTATACACATTTGTCAGCTTCGTTCACAACAAAGCCAGCAGTTGTCAGAGTAGTGTTGAACTTCTCATGCCATTGCTTAGGCGCTTGTTTCAGGCCATACAAAGATTTCACTAGCTTGCACACCTTTCTTTCCTAACCATTTACTACAAAGCCATTCGGCTGTTGCATGTAAATTTCCTCATCTAGCTCTCCGTTAAGGAAAGCCGTCTTAATGTCTATCTGATGAACGAGAAGACCATGCGAGGCAGCCAAAGCGAGTAACACTTGAATGGTTGTCAGCCTAGCCACAGGTGAGTAAGTGTCGAAGAAATCCTCTTATTCCTTTTGGGTATAACCCTTGGCCACAAGCCTAGCCTTGTACTTCTCAACAGTACCATCGGGCCTAAGCTTCTTTTTGAACACCCACTTACATCCCAATGGTTGACAACCATAAGGACGATCAGTGATTTCCCATGTCCCGTTAGCCAAGATGGAATCCATCTCGCTACGGACCGCATCCTTCCAGTAGTCAACATCAGGAGATGCATAAGCTTCTGAAATGGAACTGGGAGTGTCATCATCGACGAGGTACACGAGGAAATCATCACCAAAAGACTTTACAGTCCTCTGTCTCTTGCTCCTAATAGGAGCTTCCTCGTCATCCTCCGTGGAACTCTCATCACTTTTATGTTCATAATATTTCATCGGAATGGCAGGTTCAGGAGTCTCATCAGATTCCAGTCTAGAAATGCTTTGCATATCTCTCATGGGGAAAATATCCTCAAAGAATGTAGCATCCCTAGACTCTATAATTGTACCGACCTTCTGGTCAGGTACCTCAGATTTCACCACTAGAAATCTATAGCCAACGCTATGCTTGGCATAGCCAAGAAAAACACAGTCCATGGTCTTTGGTCCCAACTTGCGCTTTTTGATTATCGGCACGTTGACTTTCGCCAGACAGCCCCAAGTGCACAAGTAAGAGAGTGTAGTTCTTTTCTTTTCCTATCGCTCATAGGGAGTAGTCTCATTATCCTTTGTTGGAACTTTATTCAGGACATGACATGATGTCAATACAGCCTCCCCCCCACCATGCCTTGGATAAACCCGATGTATCTTACATGGCATTAACCAAATCAGTTAGAGTACGGTTTCTCCGTTTGGCAACCCCGTTTGACTGGGTTGAGTACGGAGGCGTCCTCTCATGAATAATACCATGTTCCGCATAGAATAAATCAAACTCATTAGAAAAGTACTCTCCACCACGATCAGACCGGGCTCGTTTTATTTTCTTCTCAAGTTGGTTCTCAACTTCAGCCTTATAAACTTTAAAGTAGTGTAGAGCCTCATCCTTAGTATTTAACAAATACACATAGCAGAATCTAGTGGAATCATCAATTAGAGTCATGAAGTATTTCTTTCCACCTTTAGTCAACACACCATTCATCTCACATAGATCTAAATGTATGAGCTCTATTCGATGTAATCTTCTTTTGCGGTGTGTTTGTTGAGACCGATGAATTGTGGGTTTATGATCAAGTTTATCTATGAACAATATTTGAATCTTCTGAATTCTTTTATGTATGATTGGTTATCTTTGCAAGTCTCTTCGAATTATCAGTTTGGTTTGGCCTACTAGATTGATCTTTCTTGCAATGGGAGAAGTGCTTAGCTTTGGGTTCAATCTTGCGGTGTCCTTTCCCAGTGACAGTAGGGGCAGCAAGACACGTATTGTATTGTTGCCATCGAGGATAACAAGATGGGTTTTTTTTATCATATTACATGAGTTTATCCCTCTACATCATGTCATCTTGCTTAAAGCGTTACTCTGTTCTTATGAACTTCCTCTAGATGCATGCTGGATAGCGGTCGATGTGTGGAGTAATAGTAGTAGATGCAGGCAGGAGTCGGTCTACTTGTCTCGGACGTGATGCCTATATACATGATTATACCTAGATATTCTCATAACTATGCTCAGTTCTGTCAATTGCTCAACAGTAATTTGTTCACCCACCGTAAAATACTTATGCTCTTGAGAGAAGCCACTAGTGAAACCTATGGCCCCCGGGTCTATCTTTCATCATATTAATCTTCCAACACTTAGTTATTTTCGTTGCTTTTATTTTACTTTGCATCTTTATCATAAAAATACCAAAAATATTATCTTATCATATCTATCAGATCTCACTCTCGTAAGTGACCGTGTAGGGATTGACAACCCCTTATCGCGTTGGTTGCGAGGATTTATTTGTTTGTGTAGGTGTGAGGGACTCGCGCGTAGCCTCCTACTGGATTGATACCTTGGTTCTCAAAAACTGAGGGAAATACTTACGCTACTTTGCTGCATCACCCTTTCCTCTTCAAGGGAAAAACCAACGCATGCTCAAGAGGTACCAAGAAGGATTTCTGGCGCCGTTGCCGGGGAGTCTACGCACAAGTCAAGACATACCAAGTACCCATCACAAACTCTTATCCCTCGCATTACATTATTTGCCATTTGCCTCTCGTTTTCCTCTCCCCCACTTCACCCTTGCCGTTTTATTCACCCTCTCTCTTTCGTTCGCCTTTTTCTTTCCTTTTTGCCCCTCGCTCTTTCTGCCATTATGTCTGAAATTGGGGAAATTATTGTCGATTTGGACAATAATAATATCATGGAAAATTATGATGCTCCTGCTAAAGAACCCCCTACCTTGCATACAATTTTTTTTCGAATTGGTAGTGGTAATATTATTGGAAAAGGTGTTATTCAAGATTTCTTTACTTGTGCTGGTGCTTTGCCTTCTATGGGCAGTTCCATTCTTCATAGAACTAGTAGTCTTGCGGACGCTATTGCCATGCTTATAGTTGAACTTGAAAGGCAATTTATGCACTTGCACCCTTGCATACAAAGGATTTTCCTAGAATTTTCTAATATAGAGCATTCTTCTGTTAAGCGTGCCGCTACTATCTTTTTGGCTCATGAGTTCAGATTTATAATAAAAGAGGCCAAGGAAATCTTTGCGCATTATAGGGTGGACGCTGGCCGTCCTCCCATAGAGCTATCCTCTTTGATCAAGAAGAAATAATGCGTTTTCAATCTCTAGACTATGTTGCTTTCAATGAAAACCTTAGAAAAAAGGTCCCTACCAATGTTCTAGTTGATAGAATTTCTGAACTTAATGATGATTTGGCTATTCGAAATAATGAGCTAGGATATTCTCTCAAGTATAGGCTCACAAAGTTCTGTCAAAAGAATGCTTATAATGATGAATTGATTGTGCAATATGAAGGGCCAAAGGAGGAACCTATACCTCCTAAAATTGATCTTGGGGACTTTTGTCCCATTAAATTTAGCCCTTTTGATTACTTTTGCTTGCCTCAAAGGAAACTTGCTGCTGAACGTAGAGAATACGAAATGAGTTTTAATGATCTATCCTATTACTATGGCACTACCTAAATCTATCCTTGCTATTATGCCTAGCTAGGGGCGTTAAACGATAGCGCTTGTTGGGAGGCAACCCAATTTTATTTTTAGTTTTTTGCTTTTTGCTTATGTTTAGGAATAAATAATTGATCTAGCCTCTGGTTAGATGTGTTTTTATGTTTTAATTAGTGTTTGTGCCAAGTTAAACCTATAGGATCTTCTTGGATGATAGTTATTTGATCTTGCTCTAATTTCCAGAAACTTTCTGTTCACGAAAATAATTGTTAAAAATCACCAGAACGTGATAAAATCTTGATTCCAATTGCTGCTGATCAATAAACAAATTGCCTAGGTCTTCCTATTTTAGCTGATTTTTCGGAGTTCTAGAAGTTTGCGTTAGTTACAGATTACTACAGAATGTTCTGTTTTTGACAGATTCTGTTTTTCGTGTGTTGTTTGCTTATTTTGATGAATCTATGACTAGTAAAAGAGTTTATAAACCATAGAGAAGTTGGAATACAGTAGGTTTAACACCAATATAAATAAAGAATGAGTTCATTACAGTACCTAGAAGTGGTCTTTTGTTTTCTTTCGCTAACGGAGCTCACGAGATTTTCTGCTGAGTTTTGTGTTGTGAAGTTTTCAAGTTTTGGGTGAAAGATTTGATGGATTATGGAACAAGGAGTGGCGAGAGCCTAAGCTTGGGGATGCCCATGTCACCCCCAAGATAATCTAAGGACACCTAAAAGCCAAAGCTTGGGGATGCCCCGGAAGGCATCCCCTCTTTCGTCTACTTCCATCGGTAACTTTACTTGGAGCTATATTTTTATTCACCACATGATATGTGTTTTGCTTGGAGCGTCTTGTATGATTTGAGTCTTTGCTTTTATTTTACCACAATAATCCTTGCTGTACACATCTTTTGAGAGAGACAAACATGATTCGGGAATTATTAGAATACTCTATGTGCTTCACTTATATCTTTTGAGTTATATAGTTTTTGCTCTAGTACTTCACTTATATCTTTTAGAGCACGGTGGTGGATTTGTTTTATAGAAACTATTGATCTCTCATGATTTACTTAGATTATTTTGAGGGTCTTAAATAGCATGGTAATTTGCTTAAATAATCCTAATATGCTAGGTATTCAAGAATAGTAAAAACTTTCCTATGAGTGTGTTGAATACTAAGAGAAGTTTGATGCTTGATGATTGTTTTGAGACATGGAGGTAGTGATATCAAAGTTGTGCTAGTTGAGTAGTTGTGAATTTGAGAAATACTTGTGTTGAAGTTTGCAAGTCCCGTAGCATGCACGTATGGTAAACGTTATGTAACAAATTTGAAACATGAGGTGTTCTTTGATTGTCCTCCTTATGAGTGGCGGTCGGGGACGAGCGATGGTCTTTTCCTACCAATCTATCCCCCTAGGAGCATGCGCGTAGTGCTTGGTTTTTGATGACTTGTAGATTTTTTCAATAAGTATGTGAGTTCTTTATGACTAATGTTGAGTCCATGGATTATACGCACTCTCACCGTTCCATCATTGCTAGCCTCTTCAGTACCGTGCATTGCCCTTTCTCACAATGAGAGTTGGTGCAAACTTCGCCGGTGCATACAAACCCCGTGATATGATACGCTCTTTCACACATAAACCTCCTTATATCTTCCGCAAAACAGCCACCATACCTACCTATTATGGCATTTCCATAGCCATTCCGAGATATATTGCCATGCAAATTTCCACCATCCCGTTTATCATGACACGTTCATCATTGTCATATTGCTTTGCATGATCATGTAGTTGACATAGTATTTGTGGCAAAGCCACCGTTCATAATTCTTTCATACATGTCACTTTTGGTTCATTGCATATCCCGGTACACCGCCGGAGGCATTCATATAGAGTCATACCTTGTTCTAGTATCGAGTTGTAATCATTGAGTTGTAAATAAATAGAAGTGTGATGATCATCATTTTTCTAGAGCATTGTCCCAGGTGAGGAATAAAAAAAAAGAGAGAAAGGCCATAAAAAAGAGAAGGCCTAAAAAAATGAGAGAAAAAGAGAGAAGGGACAATGTTACTATCCTTTTACCACACTTGTGCTTCAAAGTAGCACCATAATCTTCATGATAGAGAGTCTCTTGTTTTGTCACTTTCATATACTAGTGGGCATTTTTCATTATAGAACTTGGCTTGTATATTCCAACAATGGGCCTCCTCAAGTGCCCTAGGTCTTCGTGAGCAAGCAAGTTGGATGCACACCCACTTAGTTTCTTTTGTTGAGCTTTCATATATTTATAGCTCTAGTGCATCTGTTGCATGGAAATCCCTACTCCTTGCATTAACATCAATCGATGAGCATCCCCATAGCTCATTGATTAGCCTCGTTGATGTGAGACTTTCTCCTTTTTTGTCTTCTCCACATAACCCCCATCATCATATTCTATTCCACCCATACTGCTATATCCATGGCTCACACTCATGTATTGCGTGAAGGTTGAAAAAGTTTGAGATTACTAAAGTATGAAACAATTGCTTGGCTTGTCATCGGGATTGTGCATGATGAGAGCATTCTTGTGTGACGAAAATGGAGCATGACTAAACTATATGATTTTGTAAGGATGAACTTTCTTTGGCCATGTTATTTTGAGAGGACATAATTGCTTAGTTAGTATGCTTGAAGTATTATTATTTTTATGTCAATATTGAACTTTTACCTTGAATCTTTCGGATCTGAATATTCATACCACAATTAAGAAGAATTACATTGGAATTATGCCAAGTAGCATTCCACATCAAAAATTCTGTTTTTATCATTTACCTACTCGAGGACGAGCAGGAATTAAGCTTGGGGATGCTTGATACGTCTCCAACGTATCTATAATTTTTGATTGGTCCATGCTATATTATCTTCTGTTTTGGACATTATTGGGCTTTATTATTCACTTTTATATTATTTTTAGGACTAACCTATTAACCGGAGGCCCAGCCCAGAATTGCTGTTTTTTGCCTATTTCAGAGTTTCGCAGAAAAAGAATATCAAACGGAGTCCAAAGGGAATGAAACCTTCGGGAACGTGATTTTCGGAACGAACATGATCCAGAGGACTTGGACCCTACGTCAAGAAATCAAGCAGGAAGCCACGAGGTAGGGGGCGCGCCTACCCCCCCCCCCCCGGCGCGCCCTCCACCTTCGTGGGCCCCACGTTGCTCCACCGACGTACTCCTTCCTCCTATATATACCTACGTACCCCCAAACAATCAGATACGGAGCCAAAAACCTAATTCCACCGCCGCAACCTTCTGTACCCACGAGATCCCATCTTGGGGCCTGTTCCGGAGCTCCGCTGGAGGGGGCATCGATCACGTAGGGCTTCTACATCAACATCACAGCCTCTCCGATGAAGTGTGAGTAGTTTAGCTCAGACCTTCGGGTCCATAGTTATTAGCTAGATGACTTCTTGTCTCTTTTTGGATCTCAATACAATGTTCTCCCCCTCTTTTGTGGAGATCTATTCGATGTAATCTTCTTTTGCGGTGTGTTTGTTGAGACCGATGAATTGTGGGTTTATGATCAAGTTTATCTATGAACAATATTTGAATCTTCTGAATTCTTTTATGTATGATTGGTTATCTTTGCAAGTCTCTTCGAATTATCAGTTTGGTTTGGCCTACTAGATTGATCTTTCTTGCAATGGGAGAAGTGCTTAGCTTTGGGTTCAATCTTGCGGTGTCCTTTCCCAGTGACAGTAGGGGCAGCAAGGCACGTATTGTATTGTTGCCATCGAGGATAACAAGATGGTTTTTTTATCATATTGCATGAGTTTATCCCTCTACATCATGTCATCTTGCTTAAAGCGTTACTCTGTTCTTATGAACTTAATACTCTAGTTGCATGCTGGATAGCGGTCGATGTGTGGAGTAATAGTAGTAGATGCAGGCAGGAGTCGGTCTACTTGTCTCGGACGTGATGCCTATATACATGATCATACCTAGATATTCTCATAACTATACTCAATTCTGTCAATTGCTCAACAGTAATTTGTTCACCCACCGTAAAATACTTATGCTCTTGAGAGAAGCCACTAGTGAAACCTATGGCCCTCGGGTCTATCTTTCGTCATAATCTTCCAACACTTAGTTATTTCCGTTGCTTTTATTTTACTTTGCATCTTTATCATAAAAATACCAAAAAATATTATCTTATCATATCTATCAGATCTCACTCTCGTAAGTGACCGTGTAGGAATTGGCAACCCCTTATCGCATTGGTTGCGAGGATTTATTTGTTTGTGTAGGTGCGAGGGACTCGCGCGTAGCCTCCTACTGGATTGATACCTTGGTTCTCAAAAACTGAGGGAAATACTTACGCTACTTTGCTGCATCACCCTTTCTTCTGTAAGGGAAAACCAACGCAGTGCTCAAGAGGTAGCACAATCCACCCCGTTAGGCACCGCCCCCGTGCTCGTCCGTGGCCGCCATGGCCGGAGCCCGAGCTCCCGTGTACGTGCTCTGCTGCTGCGCTATTTGCTGTTGCTTGCTGCTCCTTGGCGTCGCCCGCACCCACCACCACAGCCGCCACGCCCGACCTGCGCGCCCACTCGCCTGCGGTGACCCTGCTCGCTACGGCGGCCACCGCTGCTCCTCCCTTCCCCTTCTCCCCTCGCTGCTCGTGCCTGCCGCCCGCCTCTGCTCGCTGCTTCCGGCCGCCCCCGCTTTCGCCCACCACTGCCGGCGGCCCCCTGTGCCGCACCCGCCTACAGCCGTCGTCGCCACCTTCGCGCGCCTCCCCAGCGCCTCGACCTGCTGCTCCTGGCCGCAGTTGCCGAGCGCCAGCGCCTGTGCCTCTGTACTGTCCGGCCTCGTTTAGTTTAGGAACTAATCCCCATTAGTGCTAACCCCCCCTCCTAATTAGTGTATGACACATGGGTCCCATCTACTAACTCCCCCTTTAAATCAATCTGTTAAAAATAAAAGTGTTCCTATAACAGGTGGGACCCCCTGTACTATTTGTGTGGATAAGATCAAATAAAGCCCCTCTATGACATGTCGGCCCCATATGTCAGTTGGACCAGTCAACTCTGTCGGCTTTGACTGTTGACTGGTGACTGGGCAGTCAGCACGACCCACATTTCATACACTTACACACATTGTTGGGTACACTCCTGTGTACCCAAAGCAATTTATCTATTTATTATTTCGAATTAAAATAAATCTAGTAATTCCAAAGTGGTTTAAATCATTGAAAATTCATATAAAATAATCCGTAGCTCGGATGAAAATGTTTTGTACATGAAAGTTGATCAGAACGACGAGGCGAATCCGAATACGCAGTCCGTTCATCTTCCACGCGTCCCTAGCATAGCAAACATGCAACCTTTCCCCTCTGTTTCATCTGTCCGGAAATACCTAACTTCGGGAAAGCATTCCCGGATGTTTTCCCCCTTCGTCGGTATCGCGTAGCACCGCGTTAGAACACCCCTAGCTTTGCTTATTGTCTTGTGATGTTATGTTTGCTTTATATTTACTGTTTCTTCCCCCTCTTCTCTCCGGTAGACCCCGAGACCAATGCTGCCCCTGTGATCGACTACGTCGACGACGACCCCTCCTTGCCAGAGCAACCAGGCAAGCCCCCCTTTTGATCATCCCGATATCGCCCATTCCATTCTCTCATGCTTGCATTAGATTTTGCTACTGTTATTGTTTGCTCCTATTCTGATGCATAGCTTGCTTTTGTAACCTGCTCATTGTTACCTACCTGCTTATCCTAAACTGCGTAGTATAGGTTGGTTAGTGATCCATCAGTAACCCCCACCTTGTCCTTGTTGCCCCTGCTTCATCATCGAAGACCCGATCAACGGGATCGAAGACCAGGCCCCGACACCGCACATCACTTTCCCCTTAGTTGCTCGACACTACTGGGTTACTATCGAGTGCCGAGGGTGAGACCCCTTCAGCACTTCTGATGTTAACCCTGTAGTGTAGCTATTCGGTCGTGGTCATCGAGGGTGATTTCCTCCTTAACCACTTCCGATACGACTCTGTCGTGCAACCCCTCAAGTGCGAACCTCGGGGGTGGTTCCTCTTACGTTCACCTTGATGATTACATCGAGTGGAATTCACCGGGGGTGATTCCTCGGGTTTTCCCCTTGATGTTTGGACACACGGATACTTGGACTTTACAGCTGTTACTTGGAAAGGCGGGTCGACCCTGAGGGGTACCCGCGAGTGATGTGGAGACGGGTTGACCTGGAGGGTGCCCGCGAGATAATTATGAGGCGTGGCCGGGCATTCTTAGCCCTTGCCGCAAGTCCTCGAGACAGGGCGACGGGGTCACATCTTTCGTGAGTCTCTGCTTGTTATCGCGCGTTCCTAATCCACAACGATTTGGATATTTGATCCGAGGGGCCTCTGGCCTGATAGCACTAACCATCACGTGGGTATAGTATGGGCGTTCTGCGTCGTATGCATCAGCGGAAGCTTAATAGTCGTCAGCGACTGAGCGGCGCGCACCGGGTTGGACTGGTAAGCACCTGCCTTTTTAAGGAGGTAGCTAAGTCTGCTCACGGGCCGCCCTCGCAACGTGCAGGAGTTCCCGGGGCGATGGCCCATGACCCCTGGGGGCATAGGTTTAGTCCGGCGTGCTAACCTCTCTATTAAGCCTAGGTCGGGTTGCGGCGTATTGTTTGGCCGAGGCCGGGCATGATCCAGGAAAGTGTGTCCGGCCGGAGTTAATCGGGCGTGGTGGGTAAGTTGGTGCACCCCTGCAGGGAAGAAAACATCTATCGATAGCCTATCCTACGGTAACGGACACTTGGAGTTGTATCCCGATCGATACAACTAGAACTGGGTACTTGAGATGAGACATGGATATGAGAAATGGATAGTATGGCTCTGGGATTGCTTTCTCGCAGGGAGTCGAGAAAGGATCTCTGGCCAAGGTTGATAACACTTCTACTACTTTACTTTATGCTACTCTTATCTCTTCTGATGCTGCAAGATGCTTGGAGTTGCTTGAAGATGCTAGTCTTCGATAGGCTAGGCTTTCCCCTTCTCTTCTGGCATTCTGCAGTTCAATCCACATATTCAGCCCATTTCATTGGTACCGATGCATATGTAGTGTAGATCCTTGCTTGCGAGTACTTTGGATGAGTACTCACGGTTGCTTTGCTCCCCCTTTTCCCCCCTTTCTTCTTCTTTCCGGTTGATGCAACCAGATGTCGGAGCCCAGGAGCCAGATGCCACCGTCGATGCCTACTACTACTACTACTACTACTACGTGGAGACCGCCGACGACCAGGAGTAGTTAGGAGGCTCCCAGGCAGGAGGCCTTGCCTTTTCGATCGTAGATGCTTTTGTGCTGGCCTTCTTAAGGCAAACTTGTCTAACTTATGTCTGTACTCAGATATTGTTGCTTCCGCTGACTCTTGTGTATTCGAGCTTATGTATTCGAGCCCTCGAGGCCCCTGGCTTGTAATATAAAGCTTGTATTATTTTCATTTGTGTCTAGAGTTGGGTTGTGATATCTTCCCGTGAGTCCTTGATCTTGATCGTACACATTTGCGTGTATGATTAGTGTATGATTGAATCGAGGGTGTCACAGACGGCAAGGTCACGCGAGAGGGAGTGAGTGAACTGAACTAGGTCACTCCACTGGGCAGAGCCTTCTTATATAGGTTGTCGGGTAGAAAGTCGTGGGCAGAGGCCCACGACCGAGTCGACGCACTCCCGGGAAGGGAGTCGTCGTTCTCGGAGAAGGGTCGCACACCCGCGAACGGAGTCGACGAATCCCGGGAACGCAAGTCAGCCCACAGTCCAAGGCGTGGCGAGGCGGGCGGCGGAGGAGGAGGAGCGCGCGTGTACCACTCCTCTTCCCAAGCTCCCAATGGCAAGTGGTAGAGCAGCCCTTATAAAGGGGTCTCAACTCTCCTCAACTAGCAAGGTGGGACTAAACTTCCCACCACCTGCCATCTCATACATGGGCCTCAAGATTAACCAGGAATCATTGTTCATATGGGTCTAAATCCCATCTATGATTCAACAACATCTACATAGTTGACCTGGATAAGTAGAGCATTTCTCAATTGGTGTTCTTTGTTTTAGCTGTGGACTTGGGATTTTTTTAGATAAAGACATTTAGGGATTGTTGATCCTTCTTGACTGATAGTACAAAGAGGTAATATCAGTGACATTCATAGAACTTGCATAGAATGTTTAGTTTAGTGTTAAAAGTTGTAAAATACGTCATTATAGTTACACAACTTGCCTATGCGTCCAGATACGGTCACTTCTTCCGTATCTATCCATATCTCGTGCTCACGTGGCTTGTCAGCATGAATGCGGCCCACATGTCAGTGGCCGAAGTGGTAATAAGATAGCAACAAGTGGATTGAGCCGGCGTCCTCCACTCCATAAGCTAATTGCACTATCCACTCGACCAGGAATAAATTGATGCAAGACAAACAAACAAAATTTTCTTTAACACAGTTTTCGCTCAGCCCAACAAAGGAATAAACAAAAACTAAAAACCTTTCGTGTCGTTTCCCGCAGGAATAAATTGATGTACGGAAACAACTTATATCTGTTGTTTGTGGCACTAAAAGAAAATGTTCACACATTACAAAAAAGGTACGCGACATTTGAAAAATGTTTAAACATTGTAAAAGTATTTATGTAATTTAAAAAATGTAAGTTGCATTTTAAAAATGTTCACTCATTTTTTTAGAGTTTATATTTACACATTTCAGAAACAAATGCTCGTGCGGGGCATAGAAATGATCGTGTGTATGTTATTTCTTTTTGCGGGCTGTATATGTTGTTATTTATCTTGTTATTTTTAAGACAATTACGCGGGAAATAGAAATTCTCCATCACATGTTCATATGGATCATTCTGATTTAGCGGTCTACTTTTTTCAAATTTGAAATTATTCAAACTTAAATTTCTTTTGGAGAAATCACCTGAACTATATTTCTTTGATTTTAAATTTAGAATGAATTGAAACAAAATTTCCGCTGATTTATCTGAAAGAGATTTATGTACATTCATTGTGCGCTATATCTTCTTTTATCTAGATTTTTTAATTTAAAGCTATTCAAATTTAAAAAATAGTTGACATGTCCGAAAAATTTACATACATGCATTGTGACCTATATTTCCTTTATCAATATTTAAAATTTTAAAATTATTTTAATCCAAACAGAAATTCTGATGATTTGTCGAAAACAATTGTGTGCATTCATTCTGACATATTATTTTATTTTATCTAGATTTTCAAATTTAAAATCCTTTGAATTCAAAGAAAAAATTCATTGATTTGTCCAGAAGAATTTATGTTTATTCATTGCACGCTAAATTTTAAAAGTTAAAATTATTAGAATTCAAACAAAAATATAGTTGATTTTTTTTCCAAAAAGTATATGTACATACATTCTGTACTATATTTCCTTTTATCCAGATTTTCAACTTTTAAATTATTTGAATTCAAACAAGAAATTTTCTGATTTGTCCAAAAGAATTTGCATGCATTCATTTTGCACTAGATTTTTTAAGTTAAAATTATTCGAATTCAAACAAAAATTTAGTTGATTTGTCCAAAAAAATTACGTACATTCATTTTCACTATATTTCCTTTTATGATTTTCAAATTTAAAATTATTTGAATTCAAACAAAATTTTAGTTGATTTGTCCAAAAGAATATCTGGAATATAAGTTGTTTGCGTACATAGAAAAAAAGAAAGAAGAATACAGAAGACTCTTTAATTCATGTCAGGAGGTCATAGGTTCAGTCCGGGGCTTTGCCTTTTTTGAACACCCTATCCCCTTTTGTTTTTTTACTTTAATTCGTAATTATCCGTGTTATATAAAGCTAACTGTGCTACCGAATTGTCATACGTTTGTTGCTCGAGTGGGTATCTATGCGCTGCTATTCACAGGAGGTCGTCCATTTGAGTCCGTGATCCGGTGTTTTTTAATGTACGACAGCGTAATTAAATAATAGCCAAGGTGTTTTCTGCAACACAAAAAGATAATACGTGCCTCACCAAACGCCTCACCACTCCCGGCCACTGACATGTGGGCCGCATTCATACAGACACGCCACGTGAGCACTAGATACGGCTGGATACAGACGAAGAGCCCGTATCTGCACACATAGGCAAGTTATGTGATTGCAATGACGTGTTTTACAACTTTTAGTACTAAACTAAACATCATATGCAAGTTCTCTGACTACTACTGATATTACCTCTAGTACAAATGAACAAGCAACTAGGCTGGTCCAGCGAGATGACAGAGGAATTATGTTAAGGGGCCAGGCCATCTGGTACGGTCAAACGGCCGAAAATTCGTTGACTCGGAAACTTAGGTTTTGTTGTTTGGGCTTACTTAAGAAGGATTTAAAAGTTTGCTGACATTATAAAATTGAGGCCCATGTTGTACTTTGTTTTCCGGAGAGAGGCCCAATGCTGAGCTTTTAGTGGGCTCATGTCCCATGTGTAGTTGATTTTGTGCTACATCAATCAATGTACATGCATAAGTTTTAGATTCTCATCAAAAGCAAAATATTCTGCTAAAAAAATCTAAATAAAGAAAAACATGCATGTGCTCTGGAAAGATTTTTATTTGTGTTCTGCAAAAGCAGACGTGATAGAGTATCATGTTCTGCATGTGAATGCTGATTTGTGTTCTGCAAGTGCTTTGGAAAGAATGCTTGCTTGTGTTCTGCAAAAACATTTTGCGGCCCTGAGCAAGACGGCATGCGGCCAAGGAGGCGCGGTTTCGTTCCTGGTCGGTAGTCTGGGTTGCCTATTCTTGGGTGTGGCTTCTCATGTACTCTTGCTCGACTTTTGAGTTGGTGGCATTCTCGCTACTCGGCCGGATGTTGTTTTTATTTTGACCTACTTTGTAGTAGGATTTCTCATCACCTTCTGTTGGTTTGACTGTCTGGGCTTTATTTGCAAAGTGTGGTGAAAGTGTATTTCGCGAGGTTGTGATACAAAAGGTGTTAACCGTGAGATATACTTGTCACAACGTAAATGGAATCCAATTATGCAGTTGCAAGCTGAATGTTATATCACAACAGTTTAATTTTGCATCTCGAGTGCACTGTGCACATATATCAAACTTCCATCTCCGCCAAGGCGGCGGAGAAGCTCGTCAGCCGGTTCCTGGGAATCACCAGAGATGAAGTGGAAGTGACAGAGGCCACTCTTGCCGACTTCACAGCCAAGTTCAGAGAGCAGCTTGCTCCGGAGGTGATATTGGCCATGAGAGAGTTCTTCCACCTGGATGACGCGTATGTCAATGATGTTGAAGACGCGCTGATCGAGCATGGTGGGGAAGGTACCCTAGAGATGATCCAAGAGGATGGTGCGGCCCTGCCGAGCCTGGGAGCGTAGTAGGCGGCTTGGTAGTTTGTTGTTAAGGGCTGTTCTAGTTACCTATGTTAGCTATCTCCACGGTTGTATGTGTCGGCATGTTGGCTGTAGGTGGACTTCCCTTGGACCTGGTCAATGCTGTTTGGCTTGGCCCTGTGTGTGTGCGCCCCAGTATGTGCTCTTTCGTGTACTTCCAGTATGTGTGTGTCCTAGTGGGGCTTGTATCCTCTTTCAACTTGGTCAGACTATTTTTACTAGCTGCTTGTTGTTGGCACCCCTGGTCTTGCCAAAGTGTCTGCTTGTTTGCTCAATGACATCACAACCTGTCAATACCCTAAGCTGGAACGTGAGGGCGCTTAACTGCCCGGCTAGGAGGGCAGCAGTCAGTGCTACGATTGCTGACTCCTCGTGCCAAATTGTGTGTTTACAAGAGACGAAGCTAGATAATGTTGATAAGTATGTGGCGGCATTTCTTGGTGGCAACCGATTGAAAAGTTTTGCGCAGTGCCCGGCCACGGGAACTAGGGGGTATTTTACTGCTATGGGACGACAATGTCGTCGAGATTTCCGACATTTCTACCTCGGCCTTTTGTCTCTCTGCCATGTTTGCATCCGGGCGACAAATGTGTGCTTTAAGTTAACCTCCGTCTATGGACCAACTGACCATGCCAGCAAAGATCCCTTCTTCGCCGAGCTTATCTCTGATACGTCTCCAACGTATCTATAATTTTTTATTGTCCCATGCTATATTATATTCTGTTTTAGATGTTTAATGGGCTTTATTATACACTTTTATATTATTTTTGGGACTAACCTATTAACCGGAGGCCCAGCCCAAATTGCTGTTTTTTTCCTATTTCAGTGTTCGCAGAAAAAGAATATCAAACGGAGTCCAAACGTAATGAAACCTTCGGAAACGTGATTTTTGGAACAAATGTGATCCAGAGGACTTGGAGTCTACGTCAAGAAATCAACCAGGAGAGCACGAGGCAGGGGGCGCGCCTACCCCCCCTGGGCGTGCCCTCCACCTGTTGGGGAACGTAGTAATTTCAAAAAAAAAATCTACGCACACGCAAGATCATGGTGATGCATAGCAACGAGAGGGGAGAGTGTTGTCCACGTACCCTCGTAGACCGAAAGCGGAAGCGTTAGCACAACGCGGTTGATGTAGTCGTACGTCTTCACGATCCGACCGATCAAGTACCGAACGCACGGCACCTCCGAGTTCAGCACACGTTCAGCCCGATGACGTCCCTCGAACTCCGATCCAGCCGAGTGTTGAGGGAGAGTTTCGTCAGCACGACGGCGTGGTAACGATGATGATGTTCTACCGACGCAGGGCTTCGCCTAAGCACCACTACAGTATTATTGAGGTGGACTATGGTGGAGGGGGGCATTGCACACGGCTAAAAGATCAAACGATCAATTGTTGTGTCTCTAGGGTGCCCCCATGCCCCCGTATATAAAGGAGCAAGGGGGAGGTGCGGCCGGCCAGGAGGGGGCGCGCCAGGAGTCCTACTCCCATCGGGAGTAGGACTCCCTCCCTTTTCCTTGTTGGATTAGGAGAAGAGGGGGAAAGAGGTGGAGGAGAAGAAGGAAAGGGGGGGCGCCGCCCCCCTCTCCTTGTCCTATTCGGACTAGGGGGAGGGGCACGCGACCCTTGCCCTGGCCGCCTCTCCTCTTCTCCACTAAGGCCCACTATGGCCCATTAACCCCCGGGGGGTTCCGGTAACCCCTCCGGTACTCCGGTAAAATCCCGATTTCACCCGGAACACTTCCGATATCCAAACATAGGCTTCCAATATATCAATCTTCATGTCTCGACCATTTCGAGACTCCTCGTCGTGTCTGTGATCACATCCGGGACTCCGAACTACCTTCGCTACATCAAAACATATAAACTCATAATATAACTGTCATCGAAACTTTAAGCGTGCGGACCCTACGGGTTCGAGAACTATGTAGACATGACCGAGACACGTCTCTGGTCAATAACCAATAGCGGAACCTGGATGCTCATATTGGCTCCCACATATTCTACGAAGATCTTTATCGGTCAGACCGCATAACAACATACGTTGTTCCCTTTGTCATCGGTATGTTACTTGCCCGAGATTCGATCGTCGGTATCTCAATACCTAGTTCAATCTCGTTACCGGCAAGTCTCTTTACTCGTTCCATAATACATCATCCCGCAACTAACTCATTAGTTGCAATGCTTGCAAGGCTTAAGTGATGTGCATTACCGAGTGGGCCCAGAGATACCTCTCCGACAATCGGAGTGACAAATCCTAATCTCGAAATACGCCAACCCAACAAGTACCTTCGGAGACACCTGTAGAGCACCTTTATAATCACCCAGTTACGTTGTGACGTTTGGTAGCACACAAAGTGTTCCTCCGGTAAACGGGAGTTGCATAATCTCATAGTCATAGGAACATGTATAAGTCATGAAGAAAGCAATAACAACATACTAAATGATCAAGTGCTAAGCTAACGGAATGGGTCAAGTCTATCACATCATTCTCCTAATGATGTGATCCCATTAATCAAAATGAAAACTCATGTCTATGGTTAGGAGACATAACCATCTTTAATTAACGAGCTAGTCAAGTAGAGGCATACTAGTGACACTCTGTTTGTCTATGTATTCACACCTGTATTATGTTTCCGGTTAATACAATTCTAGCATGAATAATAAACATTTATCATGATATAAGGAAATAAATAATAACTTTATTATTGCCTCTAGGGCATATTTCCTTCAGTCTCCCACTTGCACTAGAGTCAATAATCTAGTTCACATCACCATGTGATTTAGTACCAATAGTTCACATCACCATGTGATTAACACCCATAGTTCACATCGTCATGTGACCAACACCCAAAGGGTTTACTAGAGTCAATAATCTAGTTCACATCGCTATGTGATTAACACCCAAAGAGTACTAAGGTGTGATCATGTTTTGCTTGTGAGAGAAGTTTAGCCAACGGGTCTGCCACATTCAGATCCGTATGTATTTTGCAAATTTCTATGTCAACAATGCTCTGCACAGAGCTACTCTAGCTAATTTCTCCCACTTTCAGTATGTATCCAGATTGAGATTTAGAGTCATCTGGATCAGTGTCAAAATTTGCATTGACGTAACCCTTTACGACGAACCTTTTTGTCACCTCCATAATCGAGAAACATATCCTTATTCCATTAAGGATAATTTTGACCGATGTCCAGTGATCTACTCCTAGATCACTATTGTACTCCCTTGCCAAAATCAGTGTAGGATATATAATAGATCTGGTACACAGCATGTCATACTTTATAGAACCTATGGCCAAGGCATAGGAAATGACTTTCATTCTCTTTCTATCTTCTGCCGTGGTCTGGCTTTGAGTCTTACTCAGTTTCACACCTTGTAACATAGGCAAGAACTCTTTCTTTGACTATTCCATTTTGAACTACTTCAAAATCTTGTCAAGGTATGTACTCATTGAAACACTTATCAAGCGTCTTGATCTATCTCTATAGATCTTGATGCTCAATATGTAAGCAGCTTCACCGAGGTCTTTCTTTGAAAAACTCCTTTAAAACACTCCTTTATGCTTTGTAGAATAATTCTACATTATCTCCGATCAACAATATGTCATTCACATATACTTATCAGAAATGTTGTAGTGCTCCCACTCACTTTCTTGTAAATACAGGCTTCACCGCAAGTCTGTATAAAACTATATGCTTTGATCAACTTATCAAAGCGTATATTCCAACTCCGAGATGCTTGCACCAGTCCATAGATGGATCGCTGGAGCTTGCATATTTTGTTAGCACCTTTAGGATTGACAAAACCTTCTGGTTGCATCATATACAACTCTTCTTTAATAAATCCATTAAGGAATGCAGTTTTGTTTATCCATTTGCCAGGTTTCATAAAATGCGGCAATTGCTAACATGATTCGGACAGACTTAAGCATAGATACGAGTGAGAAACTCTCATCGTAGTCAACACCTTGAACTTTGTCAAAAAACCTTTTTCGACAAGTCTAGCTTTGTAGATAGTAACACTACTATCAGCGTCCGTCTTCCTCTTGAAGATCCATTTATTTTCTATGGCTTGCCGGTCATCGGGCAAGTCAACCAAAGTCCATACTTTATTCTCATACATGGATCCTATCTCAGATTTCATGGCCTCAAACCATTTCGCGGAATCTGGGCTCATCATCGCTTCCTCATAGTTCGTAGGTTCGTCATGGTCTAGTAACATGACCTCCAGAACAGGATTACCGTACCACTCTGGTGTGGATCTCACTCTGATTTACCTACGAGGTTCGGTATTAACTTGATCTGAAGTTGCATGATCATCATCATTAGCTTCCTCACTAATTGGTGTAGGAGTCACAGGAACAAATTTCTGTGATGAACTACTTTCCAATAAGGGAGCATGTACAGTTACCTCATCAAGTTCTACTTTCCTCCCACTCACTTCTTTCGAGAGAAACTCCTTCTCTAGAAAGGATTCATTCTTAGCAACGAATGTCTTGCCTTTGGATCTGTGATAGAAGGTGTACCCAACATTTTGGGTATCCTATGAAGACGCACTTCTCCGATTTGGGTTCAAGCTTATCAGGTTGAAATTTTTTCACATAAGCATGGCAACCCCAAACTTTAAGAAATGACAGCTTAGGTTTCTCGCCAAACCACAGTTCATACGGTGTCATCTCCACGGATTTAGATGGTGCCCTATTTAACGTGAATGCAGCTGTCTCTAATGCATAACCCCAAAATGATAGTGGTAAATCGGCAAGAGACATCATAGATTGCACCATATCTAATAAAGTACAGTTACAATGTTCGGACACACCATTACGCTGTGGTGTTCCAGGTGGCGTGAGTTGTGAAACTATTTCACATTGTTTTAACTGAAGGCCAAACTCGTAACTCAAATATTTTACCTCTGCGATCTTATCGTAGAAACTTCTCACTAACGCTACTTTACTGCATCACCCTTTCCTCTTCAAGGGAAAACCAACGCAGTGCTCAAGAGGTAGCAGTCTCCCACAAGCCTTTACCGGGTGTTGCTTGGTTGGCCCTCGAGGATTTTAATCAAATATACCGCGCAAGAGATAAGAATAAGAGAAGGGTAAACCAGAGTAGCATCAACCATTTTCGTGCAGCTCTGCAGTCTTGTGAGCTCAGAGAGATTCATCTCCAAAATAGGTGCTTCACTTGGAGCAACGAGAGGGAAAGCCCCACCCTCTACAAGCTTGACTCATTTTTCTGCAATGCGGATTGGGACATGTCTTTCAACACTCATGTGTTGCACGCTTTATGATCTTCCCTCTCCGACCATTGCCCCCTCCTGCTTGCCGATGATAAGGGGCCGAGACGACCGCGATCCTTCAAATTTGAAAATTTCTGGGTATCGTTACCCGAATTCAATGACGTGGTTCAGAAGGCGTGGGATGAGCGTGTCAACCACACAGATCCTTTCCAAATCCTTCATCATAGGCTCAAGAAAACTGCGACCCGTCTTACTGAGTGGAGCAACAAGTTTTTCTCTAAGGCCAAGGTCCAACTACATGCGGCTCGCCTGGTGATCCTCCATTTGGATATTGTGCAGGAGGATAGGGCCCTCTCCCCTGCGGAGCGAGACCTTCGTGCTAGGCTCAAGCGTAGAGTGGTTAGCTTGGCGGTCCTGGAGCAGGCCCGAAAGAGCCAATGTGCTAGGTTGGCAAATTTGAAGGAGGGTGATGCCAACACCAAATTCTTCCACCGTCGCATCAATGCCCATAGGCGAAAAAACCACATTCACAGGCTAAAACATGCACGTGGTTGGGTGACTGAGCACAAAGAAAAAGAGAAGATCATCCACGACCACTTCTCCGAGGTCATGGGGCGGGCAAGCACGAGCAACAAGGATTTCAATTGGGAGGAATTGGGTATCGAGAATCACGCTTTGCAAGACCTCGACTCTGCCATCACTGAGGACGAGGTTTGGGAGCCTATTAAGGAGATGCCTAGTGATAAGGCGCCGGGCCTGGACAGATTCACGGGGATGTTCTTCAAGAAGTGTTGGGGAACCATCAAGCATTCGATCATGGAGGTCATTCAACGATTTGATTCTCTGCACACCTCCAACCTTCAGTGGCTAAATTCGGCCAACGTTGTTCTATTGCCAAAAAAGGATGGCGCGGAAGAAATCTCTGACTATAGGCCCATTAGCCTCATCCACGCCATCGCTAAAATCATTGCCAAGATTCTCTCGCTCCGGCTTGCACCCCACATGGACGATCTTGTCTCCAACGCCCAGAGTGCATTCATCAAGAGGAGAAGTATCCATGACAACTTCATGTATGTTCGAAATTTCACCCGGCGTCTTCACAAATGCAAAATGCCCGCACTCCTCTTCAAGCTTGATATAAAGAAGGCGCTTGACTCGGTCAAGTGGGGATACATCCTGGAACTTCTCCAACGATTGGGCTTCCCTCCAAAATTCCGGGCTTGGATTGTTGCGTTATTATCATCTTCTTCATCTCGGATTATGTTAAATGGGTTGCCCGGTCCTCCGGTCAAGCACGGTCGTGGATTCCGGCAGGAAGACCCCATTTCCACCTCCTCTTTGTTCTGGCAATTGACCCCTTGCACAAGATCCTCGACTTGACGACGAGAAAGGGGCTCCTCCACAAGATCCGTGGTCGCGGGTCCATGGTGCGTACCTCCCTTTATGCGGATGACGCGGCGGTCTTTGTGGCTCCCATCAAGAGGGACATCGACAATCTCGCCTCTATTCTGAGAGGCTTTGGGGACGTGACAGGCCTTTGCTCCAACTTCCAAAAAAGCTCGGTTGTGCCTATTCGTTGCAACCACCTCGATCTTGAGCAAATCCTTGAGAGTATGCCGGCAGCATGGGCCTCTTTCCCGGTAAAATACCTTGGCTTACCACTTTCAGTTTGGCAGTTAAAGAAGGTGGATTTCCAATACCTTGAGGATAAGGCAGCCGGGAAACTGGTTACCTGCGAGGGACAAAACATCACTGCCATTGGCCGTACGACACTTGTTAGGTCGGTCATCTCCTCCCAAGCGGTGTTCTCCATCACGCCCCTCGTCGTGCCTCAAGGCTCTCTTGATAGCCTAAACAAGATTGAGAGGGCATTCCTTTGGTCCGGTGCAGACAAGACAACGGGAGCCAAATGCAAGGTCAACTGGGAAGTGGTTTGTAGACCAAAACAATATGGCGGCCTTGGAGTGCTCAACACCGACAAATTTGCACATGCTTTGCGGCTGCGGTGGCTGTGGTTTGAATGGAACGATCCCCGCAAATTATGGGTTGGACTGGGAAACCCTGCACCGAGGAGGACTACGAGTTTTTCTATGCCTCTACGACTATCACGGTGGGAGATGGCGCCAAAACGCCTTTTTGGGACTCCCCGTGGCTTCTTGGACGCAAACCCAAGGATATTGCACCTCCCATCTTTGCGGCCTCGACAAGAAAGAACTGGAAGGTTCGTGAGGCCCTCAAGGGGAACGCTTGGATCCTCAAGATCAGCCACATCGCGGTTGTCTTCGCCGCCCACATTCAGGAATTTTTCACTCTATGGATGCTCCTAAATGATTTTCACCTTCACGAGCAAACCGAAGATACCATCGTCTGGAAGCACGCGAACGACGGGATATACACGGCAGCCACCGTGTACCAGGCTCAATTCCAAGGCTTGATTTTCCCCCCTTGGATCGTATGGTTTGAAAGGCATGGGCACCTCCAAAGGTCAATTTTTTTGCATGGTTGGCATTGCAAGATAGGATTTGGACCGCCGATCGTTTAGAGAGGCGAGGTTGGCCAAATTGTGGCCTCTGCAAGCTTTGCAATAGGGAACAAGAAACGGGTGCCCACCTTTTTTTCGAGTGTCGCTATAAGATTCGGCTATGGAAGTCTCTCATTGAGTTGCTTGGTCTCGCGCACATGGATACGTCCGAGTGGCACATGGACGAATCCGTCTTCGAATGGTGGGACAAGAGAACCGACAACCGTAACCCCAACCGGCAAGCTTTGGCCTCTCTCACCATGCTTGTCTCGTGGACCATTTGGAAAGAAACGCTTGGGTGTTTCGTCATAAGAGTGCGCCACCGACCATCCTACCGCCGCCATCGTCGACGAGGCCAAGCTTTGGGTGACCGCCGGTGCAAAGAAATTAGGGAATATTTTTGTGGACGAGTAATTGTTATGCCGTATCTGTGGGTGTGTTGTAAAACTCTAAACTCTATTATTTCCTTATTTAATAGATGAGGCAAATTTTTTACCTCCGTTTCAAAAAAAAAAAACTTCCATCTCCATCAGAAACATCATCGATCGGCAGCATCCCCTTGAATTATTAGTTTATTACAGTATACATCACTGTTAACCAATATGCGTAGCCATCGGTAGCTCAATGCAGAATAGCGGGCACACAGTAGGGCCCTGTGAGCCACCCATACGCGATGGAACGGTAGGCAGCCTCAGTCAGGTGGATGCCGTCCCAGTTCAAGTAGTTCTCAGGGTCCTTGCAGGCGCTTGAGCCGGACATGCCACACCTCGCCTTGTTATTGTAGTTGTAGGACCCCTGGCCGCTCGCGCCACAACAAACATTCAGGCCGTATTCCAGTCCTGAAGAACATAAAGTAATGTCAGCAATAAATACCGCCGGTTAAGAAGATTGGTGGCATTCTAATTCAGAGATGCATGAAATTAGCAGTAGCTCTGATGGTTAAGAAATGTCCAAAGTTAGCCACTAGACACGCCACTGCTAGCTCCTCTTGTTGGGTTATCGGCTAGTCCTGAAGAAGGAAAACGTTACTAAAAAAATGCAGTTGCCGACGCAGAGAAGAATTTTGCTTTAGATAACCTTGGACCGACAAATCTGGATAATCCTTTTCTCCTTGCAAGACTTTTTTTTCTGGATAAAATCTGAAACCGTCACTGGAGCCGCTTGCAGCAATGCTGAGCGCACAAAGGAAAAAAAGTCGAGCAGGTGTGCAACCAGACAAGCTGCAGATACACACGTACAGTTGGCCATATCCGTCCCGTGAGCAGCGCCCGGCCGGCAAAGCCGGACACCTGCATGCACTGACGTGTGTGCGTGTCGATCCACTCGCGGGGGGCGGTGCTTAACTTCTTGATGTTACCACTAATTAGAGATGATTGCTAACACAAGAAACACATATGCTAATCAACCGGAAGAGGCGCATGGAGAAGCGCGTGATCGAGCATGCATGCATGCACGTACGTACGTACCGAAGCTCCGGGGAGAACGGACCATCTCGGCGACCTGGGTGTAGAAGTCGCCGTACATGAGCCTGACGCTGGCGTACTTGCTCCGGAGCCTGCAGATCCCCTGCCTGAGCAGCCGGTTGTGGTAGCGGGACAGGTCGTTGAAGCGCTGGAGGCAGCCGTCCCCGTCGTAGTCGCTCTGGTTGGAGCTCCCGTACAGGGTCAGGTACAGCGGGAAGCAGCCGATCGGCAGCACGCCCGGCACCACCACGTCCACCGCGCCCAGCCCGATCAGCGTCTAGGATCATGTGGAGGGTCACTCATGTAGAGTAGTTGCTCAAATCTTTTCAGGGTGCACACAAGATGTGTACGTACGTACCTCGACGCCGCTTGTGATCTTGTTGATGATGTGTGGCACGTAGGTGTAGACCTCGTCGAGGCTCTTGCCGCCGAAGATCGGCGCGTTGTAGTCGTTGCCCCCGAACTCGCCCAGGATGAACAGGGACTTGCTCAGGTGGCTCCTGCAATCTACAGGCACATGACGTCGCATTTAGGCACATTCTTCACAAAATTCAGTCGAAGGCATGAATCATATATATATATATACACACACACACACACACTCACCGCCGGCGCCGCCGCAGATGGAAGGCATGAGCTGCTGGAACCACTGGATTTGCGTGTCCAGAGGCCCGTTGTTCCAGATGCTGCTGCCCAGGCCGTGAGACAGGAAGAAGTCCAGGTTCATGGCGGTGGCGCCGATGATGGCCATGTTTGCGCCTTTCCCGAGGTCGGTACCGTTCGTCTTGGACTTGGACGGCGGAAGCAGTGGCAGACCGAAGAACTGAGCTGCACGCGTAGCACCAAAGGTCAGAGGCCATAACCATGATCTACCTGGCATGCCCATGCTTCTACTTCGAGTGAGATGGCGGCACGCAAAACAGATCGAATGAATGGATGTACCGAGGAAGTCGACGACGACGCGGCCGTCGGAGCAGCGTCCGGTCGGGCGGCCGAAGTAGCTGCTTCCGTACGGCGGCTGGCCCATGGTGAGCCACGACGGGCAGCCGCCCGTGCAGAGGTTGCCGGTGTCGGAGATGGAGTCGCCCAAGTTGTATATCGCATCGTAGCTCTGCCACGACGTCCCGCAGCGGGAGACGCTCAAGAGGAAGAGGATGAACACCACTGCCTTGGTCAACATTGCTATTTGCTAACTTACAAGATACGGCGGCTGCAGAGAGAGCCTTGGCTCAGTGGTTGGGTATGTGGTTGTGCAACCCAACGACCCGAGTTCAATTTCCAGAATTGACAGGTGATGCACAAGGGTTTTCCTCCCGTTTATTGAGGATCAAGCTTGATTTGTGGTGGAACCACTCATCAAGAAATATCTTGATACTCATTTAAAAAAATTCTGAGAATCATGTTCTCATTTAAAAAAAATTCTGAGGACCATGTTTATCTTGGTACTCATACTAAAATGGCTGTATGCATCCTTAGTTGGTGCAGAGACCGGGAAGTGAAAATCTCCCCATTTTTAAGGACCCGGGCGCCCAACCCTAGCCGCCGCTGAACCCAGCCCCCACCTCCTTCCTCTCCTCCCGCCGCCGCCGCCGGGCAAAGCCCGCGCGGTGCCGGCGGCGGCGGGATCTCGTTTCCTCGCCTGGAACAGGGGCCGCGGGGGGCTGCTTCTTCGGGCGTGGCGGCGGAGCTCGGCGGCCGGCGCGTCGGGTGGCGCGCGCTAGTGTGCGGGGCGGCGCGGCCTGCTGGCCGGGGCGGCACGTCACTGGAGCGCGCGGGCCGGTGGCGGCGCGGCGTTCTTCGCGGCGGATCTGAGGCGGCGGCCTCGCTGGTGCAGACGGCGCTCCTCCGGCGGCGGGGAGTGCTCGTCGGTGAGGTAGGCCGGATCCCCTCGGCTGCGCGGGCAGCGAGGTCCCGGTGGGCACTGGTCATGGCGCGGGGAGGCCCCGGGCTCCCCTCGTCAGATCGGAGGCGATCTGGTCCGCTCGTGATGTATGACCTCCGGCCGGCTGGATCTCCGGCGTGCACGCGCCTGCTGACGTTGTGGCTGGTTCGGAGGTGGCGGCAGGGTGCTTGGCCGGGGGAAACCCTTGGCCGCCGGTGGCGGTCACGGCGCCGATGGCGTCCCGGACGCCATTCCCTCCTTGGTGGCGGCGCCGAGGCTAAACCTCCCCTGCCTCCCCCCTTCCCCTGCGCCTGGGTGAAAACCCTAGCCCCGGTGGTTCAGCGGCGGCGGCGCCACAGCGTCGTCACCTTCTTGAAGGCGCCGACTTGGGCATGGGGATGCTGGGCGTGCATGGCGAGATTGTCTGGATCCTGGTGGCGGCCCGTCTGATCTACCGCGTCGCAGCTCCGGGCATGCCTCGTGACCGCGGTGCTTATCTTCCGGCCGTGTCTCCGACGGCGACCTCGCCCTTCCTCACCGTGTACTTGCCGTGGTGGAGCGGTACTTCATCTCACTCATTGATGGCGGCGGAGTTCGGCGGCATGGCGCTGTGGAGGCTCGGCGTCCGATGCGCGGAGATGGACTCGCGCAGGAGGAGGTAGCTGTCTGGCGTCATGGTGACGTCGATGGCAGAAGTGGCCTTCACAAGGTAGAAGACTCAATATAATCTGAAGACGGACCTGTGGAAGATGGCGGCGACGACACAAGAGTGCGTCTGACCGGATTGTGCCCCAGACCCGGTATGTGGCTCGGCTGGGGCTTCCGGCTTTTGATGTTAGGTTTAGGTGAGTGATTTGGGTAGTGGCCCAGCTAGCATCCCTTCATCATATGGATAAGAGTAGCGGCATATGTTGCCAAGATGGTGGATTCAGGTATATTGTTTGTAATACTTTGTAAGGTCCTCGAGAATAATTAATAAAGTGGCCGTATGCATCTTTCAGATGCAGAGGCCAGGGGATCATCCTCCTTTTCTAAAAAAACAAGATACGGCGGCAAGAACGTTTGCAACTTTATGCCTGTTCGATCCGCGGGCCGCGCTAGAGTTGAAAATGACCCGGTGGCATGGCAACAAGCCTTCCAGGCGTTTATAGGTTCCTGAGTGCGTCACTGCGGACTTCCAAGTGTACGTACGTGTCGCCGACTCGCCATTAGTCGGTTCATGTAGTACAATACAACTGTGCGATAATTAGAAAGGGCCTGCTACTTTTGGAATTTTTTCATTTAAAAGAGCTTTTTAGGGTACATGTACCATCAAATTTAAGATGTAACATTAAGTTAGTCCAATGGTTAATATTGTTTAGCTCCGAGTTTAACTCAAGGACAAATTGGTAATTTGGCGGCTGTTAGGCATCAGGCAGCTGATCTGTACTCCTACAGTGAGAGTTCGTATGTTGTTTGGTTTCGTTTCGCGCAGCCATTAATGCCAAAAAAAAGAAGAGTGGACGCGACAAAAAAAAAACTCCTCATCTCGCCCAGCCCGCTCCTGCGAGTGGGGGGGGGGGATAACTTGCGTCGCCGCCTCCAACCCTCATCCGCCCACCTTCCCTTCCCTCGCCGCCTAAGCTCGTCTTGACCAAGATCGGGTACTAGTGTCGAGGCTTGCTCGGTGGTGGTCGTCGGCAGCTACTAGGCCGTGTTCCCACCGGTCCACAGGGACTGGCTGGGACGCAGGCGTGGACGCCTCCTACAGTGGAGGAGATCACTAAGGCCCGGTGGCTGATGCCGGGCTAGGAGCAGAAGGATGTGTCTTCTGCTCTTCCCATCGTGGTCTGTGCGTTGCGACGGTGATGGCTGGCGGTGACTCGGGACATGGATATCGGGGCGGCGGCCCTGGATGGTGGTCCTTATGGTGACTTTCCGGCAGGCTCCAGGGCAACAGTGGTGGCTACATGTATCGGTCACCTGGGCGACAAGGTGTGTAGCGGAGGGTGGTTCCGGCACACTTTATGTTGCCCAAATACGGATCTGGAGGCCGGTTCACGCCGTGACTTTTCTGGCTGCCCCGTGGTTGCACGAGTGAGCTGCCGAGCGAAGCTCTGTGCTTTGGCACTGGCGACGACGACATCTGCGAGTGTCGTTATCTTCTTGATGACGTCGTCGTGGTTCTCCTCTCCGTGCCAGAGTCTCCGGGTGAAAACCCTTGTCCACCTCAAGCTCGGCAGTGGTGGTGCTCGCGTTCCCCTGTTGACGGTGATGTCGTTGAGTCTAGGTGTCCTAGTTCGTGTCTTGGTGTTGTAACCGGGTAGTAATGTGCTAGTTTTTTGGCAACATAGTCGCGTGCGTTTATGTTGGCTAGTTATCTAGGAATTTGCTGTCTCAAAGGACTATCTCTCCACATTGTATCGTTTGGCCATGTAATTTTGGTGTTATTGTTGTATATATAAAGCGGGGCGAGGGCCTGTTTAAGAGATTAATGCCAAAAATCGCCTCAGTTTTATGTGTGTTGATTATTCGGTCAGTTAATAGGTCTGTTTAATTTGAAAGGTACAATCGAGCATTCAACGGGGAAATCACATTAATTATAAAGAGTATCATTCTTTGGACAAAAAGATCATATTAATTATGAAAAGTATCATTATTTAGAGGGAGGTTCATGTTAATTATGAAACGTTTCAAAGTAGCATTACAGAAGTATCATGTTAATTATGAAAAGTATCATCGAGTATTGAACGGAAGGGTCACGTGAACTCGAAGAGTATCATTCCTTGAACATGAGATCACATTAATTATAAAAACTATTATCGAACCTTAAATAGGAGGATCATGTTAATTATGAAAAAAATGTGACTATGTGTCATCAAGATGTGACATATTATGTCACATCTAAGATAATGTCACCCCTATTTGTGGCCCTCTTGTTGAAAACTTCCTCCCATTGTTTCGTTTTTTACTGTCCAGCCCAACCGTTGTTTTATTGTTTGTTTGTTTTTTGTATTGTCCAACCCAGCTTCTGGCAACAAGATGTAAAAAAAAAGCAATCTAATCAAGAATCAAATTTCCAATCTCAGACTACTAAACGTGTATTTGTAGCCACTAGAATTAATAGCTGTTGGTGGCAAATTATCAATGCAAATTTTTAATAACTCAATGCGAAACATTTTTGAACATTTATTGAAAAATTGCGAATAATTTTGAAAATGCCAAATATTCTTTTAAACACAGAGAATTTTTGGAACTCCAAACATTTTATAATGGGAACAATTTTTCAAAAATTCTGAACATTTTTTGAAAACACAATTTTTTTTGCAAATGAGAACATTTTTTGAAATTCCTGCACATTTTTTTAAAACCTGATTTTTTTTATCAAAACATGAACATTTTCTGAGTTTGTGAACATATTTTGAAACTGGAAACATGTTTTGAACATTCAAAACATTGCTTATATACAAAACTGAACTTTTTTAGTGCATGATGAACTATTTTTAATATCTCCAAACATTTCCTTTAACAAATTAAACTTCTTTTTAGTGGACGGTGAACCTTTTTAATTTTACTGCATATTTGTAAGCGTTCATCATCGTGCATGCCTTTTATATCTTGGACTTGTATATATGCATGTACTAGTACGTACCACATCTTAGTTATGTAAGAAGCAAAAAAGAAATCAGCCCTATTTACGAGTCGATGGTGGACTTGGAACTGAGGCAAAAAATCTAGGCCTGGTTGTGAGTCAAATGATGGACTTGCAATGGGAAAAATGACCAAAGAGCCCAGTTGCATGTCAATGGTGGAATTGCAACTCAGACAAATATAAATGGTCGACAAAGTTGTGGGTCGATAGTAGACTTGCAACTGAGATAAAAAAGGGATCGACGCGAGTTGTGAGTTAATGTTGGACATGCAATTGGGTAAAATTAACGTCAAACACAATTACAAGTTGAGAGTGGACTTGTAGTTTGGGCAACTAAAAGGATCAAAGGCCCAGTTTCATGTCAATGGAGGACTTGAAACTAGGATGAAAAAAAGTTTGGGTCCAGTTGCAAGTTGTTGGTTGAGTTGCGACTCCGGCAAAGAAAAGGATCAAGAGCCCGGTATTGAGTCGATGGATATCTTGCAACTTGGATAAATAAAGGGGCGGACTGAGTTACAAGTCGATGGTTAACTTGCAACTCGGACAAGAAAAGTCAACACATAGTTGCGAGTCGATGGTGGACTTGCAAGTGAGGCAAAAAAATGTCAGACCCAGTTGCAAGTTAAGGGTTGAATTGCAACTAATGGAAAAAAGAAGACTCGACCCAGTTGCAAAGCAAAAGAAACATTGAGCCCAGTTGCGAGTAAATGGGTGGACTTGTAACTCAAGACAAGAAAAAGTCAGGCTCGACTGCAAGTCAAGGATGGACATGCAACCGGGGGCAAAAAAAGATCAAGGGCCGAATTGCATGTCAATGATGGACATACAACTGGGACAAGAAAATGGATCGGGCCTAGTTGTGAGTCATTGGTTGACTAGCAATTACGAAAAAAAAGATCAAGAGCCTAGTTGTGAGTCAATAGTTTTCTTGCAACTGGGATAAAAAAGGAATGAACATAGTTGTGAGTCGATGGTTGACTTGAAACTAGAACAAAAAAAGTCAGAGCCTAGTTACAAGTCCATGGTGGACTTGCAACTAAGGCGGAAAAAGATTCAGGCCGGTTTCAAGTCCATCCTCAACTGGCAACTAATGAAAATAATGACTATGGACCAGTTGGAAAACAAAAGAAACATCGAGCCCAGTTACAAGTCGAGGGGTGGACTTGCAACTAGAGACCAAAAATCTTCGTGCCCAATTACGAGTGAAAGGTGGACATGGAAGTGGGGGCAAAAAAGTCCAATGACCCAATTGCATGTCAATGGTGGAGGCTAGTTGTGAGTCGATGTTTCTCCTCTAACTGGGATTAAAAAAGGGGCGGACATAGTTGCGAGTCGATTGTTGAATTGAAACTAGGTAAAAAAAAAGCCAGCTTCTAGTTGCGAGTCGATGGTAGATTTGTGATGAACCACAAGTATAGTGGATCAATCGTAGTCCTTTCGATAAGTAAGAGTGACGAACCCAACGAGGAGCAGAAGGAAATGACAAGCGATTTTCAGCAAGGTATTCTCTACAAGCATTGAAATTATCGGTAACAGATAGTTTGGTAGTAAGGTAATTCGTAACAGGTAACAAGTAACAAGTATAACAAAGGTGCAGGAAGGTGGCCCAATCCTTTTTGTAGCAAAGGACAAGCCTGGACAAAATCTTATATAAAGCAAAGCGCTCCCGAGGACTACACATGGGAATTATCGTCAAGTTAGTTTTCATCATGAGCATATGATCGTGTTCGTTGCTTTGATAATTTGATATCGGGTGGACCGTTTCTTGGGTACTGTCATTAATTGGACAAGACTCCCACTTATGATTAACCCCTCTAGCAAGCATTTGCAACTACGAAAAAAGAATTAAAATAAATCTAATCATAGCATTAAACATGTGGATCCAAATCAGCCCCTGATGAAGCAATGCATAAACTAGGGTTTAAGATTCTGTCACTCTAGCAACCTGATACGTCTCCAACGTATCTATAATTTTTGATTGCTCCATGCTATATTATCTTCTGTTTTGGACATTATTGGGCTTTATTATTCACTTTTATATTATTTTTGGGACTAACCTATTAACCGGAGGCCCAACCCAGAATTGTTGTTTTTTTGCCTATTTCAGAGTTTCGCAGAAAAAGAATATCAAACGGAGTCCAAACGGAATGAAACCTTCGGGAACGTGATTTTCGGAATGAACATGATCCAGGAGACTTGGACCCTACGTCAAGAAACAAAGCAGGAAGCCACGAGGTAGGGGGCGCCTACCCCCTAGGGCGCGCCCTCCATCCTCGTGGGCCCCACGTTGCTCCACCGACGTACTCCTTCCTCCTATATATACCTACGTACCCCCGAACGATCAGATACGGAGCCAAAAACCTAATTCCACCGCCGCAACCTTCTGTACCCACGAGGTCCCATCTTGGGGCCTGTTCCGGAGCTCTGCCGGAGGGGGCATCGATCACGGAGGGCTTCTACATCAACACCATAGCCTCTCCGATGAAGTGTGAGTAGTTTACCTCAGACCTTCGGGTCCATAGTTATTAGCTAGATGGCTTCCTCTCTCTTTTTGGATCTCAATACAATGTTCTCCCCCTCTCTCGTGGAGATCTATTCAATGTAATCTTCTTTTGCGGTGTGTTTGTTGAGACCGATGAATTGTGGGTTTATGATCAAGTTTATCTATGAACAATATTTGAATCTTCTGAATTCTTTTATGTATGATTGGTTATCTTTGCAAGTCTCTTCGAATTATCAGTTTGGTTTGGCCTACTAGATTGATCTGTCTTGCAATGGGAGAAGTGCTTAGCTTTGGGTTCAATCTTGCGGCGTCCTTTCCCAGTGACAGTAGGGGCAGCAAGGCACGTATTGTATTGTTGCCATCGAGGATAACAAGATGGGGTTTTTATCATATTGCATGAATTTATCCCTCTACATCATGTCATCTTGTGTTACTCTGTTCTTATGAACTTAATACTCTAGATGCATGCTGGATAGCGGTCGATGTGTGGAGTAATAGTAGTAGATGCAGGCAGGAGTCGGTCTACTTGTCTCGGACGTGATGCCTATATACATGATCATACCTAGATATTCTCATAACTATGCTCAATTCTGTCAATTGCTCAACAGTAATTTGTTCACCCACTGTAAAATAATTATGCTCTCGAGAAGCCACTAGTGAAACCTATGGCCCCCGGGTCTATCTTCATCATATTAATCTTCCAACACTTAGTTATTTCTGTTGCTTTTTACTTTGCTTTTATTTTACTTTGCATCTTTATTATAAAAATACCAAAAATATTATCCTATCATATCTATCAGATCTCACTCTCATAAGTGACCGTGTAGGGATTGACAACCCCTTATTGCGTTGGTTGCGAGGATTTATTTGTTTGTGTAGGTGCAAGGGACTCGCGTGTAGCCTCCTACTGGATTGATACCTTGGTTCTCAAAAACTGAGGGAAATACTTACGCTACTTTGTTGCATCACCCTTTCCTCTTCAAGGGAAAACCAACGCGGTGCTCAAGAGGTAGCAAGAAGGATTTCTGGCGCCGTTGCCGGGGAGGTCTACGCAAAAGTCAACATACCAAGTACCCATCACAAACCCTTATCTCCCGCACTACATTATTTGTCGTTTTCCTCTCCCCCACTTCACCCTTGCCGTTTTATTCGCCCTCTCTTTCCTGTTCGCCTCTTTTTGCCCGTCTCTTGCTTGCTCGTGTGTTGGATTGCTTGTTTGTCACGATGGCTCAAGATAATACCAAATTATGTGACTTTACCAATACCAACAATAATGATTTCCTTAACACTCCGATTGCTCCTCTTACCGATACTGAATCTTGTGCAATCAATGCTGCTTTGTTGAATCTTGTCATCAAAGATCAATTCGCCGACCTTCCTAGTGAAGATGCCGCTACTCATCTAAATAGCTTCGTTGATTTGTGTGATATGCAAAAGAAGAAAGATGTTGATAATGATATTGTTAAATTGAAGCTATTTCCTTTTTCGCTTAGAGATCGTGCTAAAGCTTGGTTTTCATCTTTGCCTAAAAATAGTATTGATTCTTGGAACAAGTGCAAAGATGCTTTTATCTCTAAGTATTTTCCTCCCGCTAAGATCATCTCTCTTAGAAACGATATTATGAATTTTAAGCAACTTGATCATGAACATGTTGCACAAGCTTGGGAGAGGATGAAATTAATGATACGTAATTGCCCTACGCATGGTTTGAATTTGTGGATGATTATACAAAAAATTTATGCCGGATCGAATTTTGCTTCTAGAAATCTTTTAGATTCAGCCGCGGGAGGCACTTTTATGGAAATCACTTTAGGAGAAGCTACTAAACTCCTAGATAATATTATGGTTAATTATTCTCAATGTCACACTGAAAAATCTACTAATAAAAAGTGCATGCGATAGAAGAAATTAATGTTTTGAGTGGAAAGATGGATGAACTTATGAAATTATTTGCTACTAAGAGTGTTTCTTCTGATCCCAATGATATGCCTTTGTCTACTTTGATTGAGAATAATAATGAATTTATGGATGTGAATTTTGTTGGTAGGAATAATTTTGGTAACAACGCGTATAGAGGAAACTTTAATCCTAGGCCTTATCCTAGTAATTCCTCTAATAATTATGGTAATTCCTACAACAACTCTTATGGAAATTTTAATAAGATGCCCTGTGAATTTGAGACTAGTGTTAAGGAATTTATGAATTCGCAAAAGAATTTCAATGCCTTGCTTGAAGAAAAATTGCTTGAAGTTGATGAATTGGCTAGGAACGTTGATAGAATTTCTCTTGATGTTGATTCTTTGAAACTGAGATCTATTCCTCCTAAGCATGATATCAATGAGTCTCTCAAAGCCATGAGAATTTCCATTGATGAGTGCAAAGAAAGAACCGCTAGGATGCGTGCTAAGAAAGATTGCTTTATAAAAGCGTGTTCTTCAAATTTCTATGAAAATAAAGATGAAGATCTAAAAGTTATTGATGTGTCCCCTATTAAATCCTTGTTTTGCAATATGAATCTTGATAATGATGGGACTGAATATGATCCACCTTTACCTAGAAGGCGTTCCAAAAATTCGGAGTTTTTAGATCTTGATGCTAAAATTGATAAAAGTGGGATTGAAGAGAACAAAACCCTAGATATTAATAAACCCACTATTTTGGACTTCAAGGAATTTAATTATGATAATTGCTCTTTGATAGATTGTATTTCCTTGTTGCAATCCGTGCTAAATTCTCCTCATGCTTATAGTCAAAATAAAGCTTTTACCAAACACTAGTTGAATGCCCGCGCGTTGCCACGGGACACAAAATATTACTTGTATTTTAGACGTGCTTCTTATGGACTACAACCCAACACCGGAACAATGTTAAGATAATTCAAATGTGTATGTATATTATTGTTGTTCTTCTATGTGTGTCACCCGTCATTTAATCCTAGAGAACATATTCTCTAACTGATTCAAATGAAAAATAAAATCTATAATTAAATGGTATTTTCATTTCACAATGCATGCATACACCAGTTCAAATCATGATGTGTTACCTCCTGCCACGCACTAACACACATCTTCATCTCGTCTTCATACCTCTAACCTCCATCCATCACATGACCCATCTCCACTCCAAATCTCCACCATCATCACTTCCTAGATATTCCCATCCTATCACCGTATGCACATCATACTTCCTCCCGCTTGTCTTCTCTGGGTTCACTTTATTTGATTCGCTGAATTTCTTGGCGTCGTGGATGTTGCTTGACAACGATTAGCAATGCTTATGTATAATTAATATATACAGTTCGTGAGGTGAGGGTTACACGTTAATGATGAAATACTTTGGCACACAATTGACATTTGGCGACGATGAGCGCCAACACCACCGCCTAGGCTTCACCTTTTAGCTATAAACAGTTGCACTCCACTATCCTCGTCAGCTCACACTCTCACCCCACAGCCCATCTCCCAGACGTACGTGTAAATAAAGTTAACATTTTGTTTATCAAATAAACTTGTAAATCCATAGGAATTTATTTTTTCTTAAACTGGAAGGATGAACTACCGCTAGCATAATATACTAATTAGGAACATACAAATGTTTTTATGAACAATCGAGCCAGGGAAAGGGAGATTGTACAATTTGTTGAGATAATTTGGTCAGATTAGGAAAAGGATCACAAATGAAATATTTTGATGCCAGTAAAAAATTTCAGTGAAAAGAAAAATAGCATGCTACATAACAGATTGGAATGAAGATGCACCACTTAATGTATGATCCATTAGGTTGACCAGATACGTAATTAAAAAAATCCAAACTAATGGTAGAAAAAGGAAACATCAGCCTATAGATGGCTGCTATTGGAAAAAGGCATAAAATATGATCGAGGCAAAAAACGACAACACATCTTCAGGTTACTGTCTTACATTCAGATAATTGCTACCTAGATACATGGTCAGACCGTAACTAATTATCGTCACTCTTATTCTTCATATCCATAACCAACATATACAAACACTCCCAAAAGCATTTAAAAATGTTAAATGCATAAACTGAAGCACAATCATAATTGTTGACAAGATTCATTGTCGCTGTCATAGGGATAAAGTTTCTGCCGTCTAACTGGCTTTAGTCATGCCACTTTATTCCGTTCATGGTGTGGTTACTCTCACAATCATAGATCTATATTTTTTGGAAAGATCAGGATGGCGGTGCAATTACCCATGTCAAGAGAAAACAGATCAGATGACATAATCATATACAATGCACTGTGTTACAAGAGACATTTGTGATCACCATAAATATTGTGATACCTCAATTATACATCCATCCTCTATGTCATCAAGAAACAAATAACATGACACACGGTGCAATGGATTAAGATACCAATCTCTACTATTAAAGCTACCACTACCTAGCCTTCTCCCACCCAAGAGAAAATTACTACCTAGCCTTATCTTGGAGTTATCTACCTCCGAAGCGCTATGCTATCTGAGTACATCGCTATGGCTAGTTTCCTTACAAATCATTATGGTTTTTCTGCCTCTGAACTGCTATGCTATCTGAAAACAGCGCACCGAGCATCTCAAAGTAGCCAGACAAAACTTTAAATCATGAATGTTTACATTTAGTAGCCTTGTGCAACATATCTTGGAAAAAATCATTGGAAAATCTACAAGGAATATGCACACACTTTGTCCATATACCCCCATGGAGTCACAAACTCTTTAGTAAGTACACGTTATGCTTACCCACTCCTTTCTCTCATGAGTGCAAGGAGTCACGAACTCTTGACCACACAACATGCTTACTGTCGTGGTTTTGTCACGGCAGATGTCCTAGAGAAGGGACTTAGTCGTGGAGCCATTGCTACGGGTTAGCTTAAAGGGGTTAAAGCGGACAAGGGGCGCAAGAGAGTTTTATACTAGTTCGGCCCCGTACGATGAAGGTAAAAGCCTACGTCTAGTTGTGATGGAATTGATGGGGTTTCGATGACCAGGGAGCGAATACGCTTTGCTTGAGTCTCGAGTTGTTGTTTGTTGTCCCTGAACCGCCGTCGGGCCGTCCCCTTATATACATGGGTTGACGCCCGTCGGTTTACAGACTCCGAGGCCGGCTCATAATCGTGTCTGGCTCAGTCTCTGCTACGCATATCTTACAATACAAGTTTACATCTCAATGCCGGTTTGTGTCTACATGCCTTAAACCGGCTTTGGGCCCTGGGCCTCCATGAAGCGTCACCGTCTGTCTTCATGGGCTTCAGATACAAATGAACTACTTATGAAGTTAACCCGGCCTCTCCTGGCCGGTTTACGCCCAGTGGTAATATCCACAACATTAGGCCCCAGATTGATTTGAACTGGTTCATGTCAATCCTCAATACTTGAGAAAATTTCTTCTTCAAAATCTTCACACAATCTTGTAAACCGCCATGACATCAACTTCTAGGATCTTGGTAAACCGCCGTGACGTCACCTGTCATTAACGAGCCTCCGACAATCGAGGCGACAGCATCACCTTATATCAAAAAATCCAGCTCCTCGATTTTCGCATCTGTCGTTTATCTTCTTATAAATAGGGCCAGGGGGTCTTTCCATTTTCCCCCTCGTGCCTCTTCGCTTCATCTTCATCCTCGCGACGCCCAAACCTTCGACCTCGGCCGCCGCCGTCAACCTTCGACTGCTGCACCACCCTTGGCCGCTGCATCGATCTGAACGTACCAGAGCTCCTCCGCGTGCCGCCGCTGCTCAACAGCACCCGTAAGTCTCCCCTTTCTCTTACCATAGATCTGTGCTTAGGGTTTCCGTCGTTCATCGGTGTTCGTCGCCACCCTTCTTTTCCCTTGTTTATATCCGTGGGTTTGATCCAAAAACCACATAGGTCTCGTGCGGTAGTAGTTTAAACCACATAGATCTCGTGCTTTAGCAGTTTCAGCACATGTTTGATATCCAACTCATCTCATCTTAGTGAACCTTCAGTATACTGGAATTTAGGTCAGAATATCTTTTGTTTTTCCCATGCGCGGTAGATCTAAAATTACCATAGCAAGATGTGAAACTTGTTTCTTCCTTCTCTTACACCCTTTGAATACCAGATTGGCCGGTTTAACCTCACAGAAAAAACGATGACCCGGTAGGTACCATTAGTCCCCTGTTGAACCGCCAATGCATTACACTGTTCCATTGCCAGACTCCGGTTTACCAATATGCTAGTATCCTCATACCGCTGTATAGTTGTCCACTGTAAATCTTAAACCGGTAATACTCATGTTTCATATTTTCCTTGTCATGGCTAAACAAGTTTATGAGTGCAATTGGGCTCCCTCCCGAGTAACCGAGGAGCAATTAAACAACCTTGTTAAGACGGGCGCCCTAGCCAAGAAAGATGTCATCCACTGGATGGTCCCTGGCCCGGAAAATCCTCCTACACCCAAGGATGGAGAAGTAGTCGTGTTTGCTGATCATCTCGAACGAGGTTTTAGCCCTCCCGGTTCAAAAAATTTCCGATATGTGCTAGCCAATTTTCAGCTGCGCCCTCAAGACATCGGTGCCAACTCTGTTACCAATATCTGCCACTTCCAAGTATTCTGTGAAGCTTATCTGCAAGAGGAACCTACAGTCGAACTGTTTAGGGATTTCTTTCATTTAAACCGTCGCACCGAGTTCTCAGATGGACCCAATACGGAACTGGGCGGAATGGCGGTTCAGAAGAGAAAAGAAGTCACTTTCCCACATCCCAAACTACACAGTCACCCCAAAGAGTGGAACCAAACTTGGTTTTACTGCATGGATACCTCTCCATCTGACGAAAACGCCCTGCCGGGTTACCGCCCTGAACGCCTGAGCAACACACACTCGTTTCCTCAGAGGCTGACAGCAAGAGAACGGGCCAACTATGCTCCCCAACTTTCGAAGCTTAGAGCCTTCATGGCGAACGGTTTGAAATGAGTCGATCTTGCTCGTTGCTGGATAAGCTGGAGCATTCTGCCCTTAAGCCGGCACCCCGGTTTGATGTGTGAGTACACGGGGAGTTTGAAGGATGCTCAGCGGCACATTGACATTCAGCTTACAAATGACGAAGTCACTGAGGCTATAAAGAAAATACTGAAAGAACCGGAGGCCGTCTGTGCCCAAACCGGGCTACTCCCTTTCTGCACCTTCAATAAACCACGAGCTGTAAGAATCATATAATCCTTTGTATCTGAATTTGCTTCTGTCCAAATATTCTCTGAAAGTGTGATTATTTTTCTGACAGGGTGATGATCCGTTTTGGAACAAGAAACCATCACAAGATAAATCGGCAAAACCGCAAGACAAACCGGTCAAGCCAGTTCGTCCAAAGACCAAGGTTGTCAAGAAATCTGCCAAGAGAAGGACCACTGCATCCTCCGATCTACCATCTGATGACAATGTGCGTAATCCAGAATCAGAGGTAGAACTTGACTCTCTTGGCTTATTTTTCATACATCTCATTGACAATGATTATTATCAGGACGATGTTGAAGGCAGTCACGCCGAGGACGTAGAGGTAACTATTCTTTCCTCCGATTCAGATCCTCTGCCAACATCAAAAATCCGTCAAGCAAACCGGAAAGTAAAATTTTCTCACCCTCTTTCTTATTTGGATCCAAACTTTCTTTTGAAGACGCAGCAGCACGAAGCTCGCCGTACAACCCGGCACAACGGCCAGGTAGTTACCTCCGCCGGTTTACCGAACAGTCCGGTTCGGAAACGCCGATCAGAGGTCTCTTATCCCTTTGATACTTCATGCCCAAAAGCAGGTTGTTTTCGCCAGCCTCTTAACCCGTCTGATTCAAATTATCAGGGTACTTCTCACTCATCCTCTGGCGCGTCTTCGGCCACACAACTTCCACCTCTCAAAACAGTTCCTGGGTGAGTTATGCACATGTCTTTATTCTTGATATGTTATCTTTTCATACTGTACTGATCCTTATGTCCTATCTTTTCGCAGCGCCAAGCCAAGACCCAGCAAGAAAGCTCGGTTGAACAAACCGACTGATGAAAATGTAGCTGCTGAACCGGAAACAACTCCAGATCTGGAAGGAACCGATGCTGACGCCATGCTTCATGATCCGCCGCTTCAAGACCATGATTTCCTTGTTGAACAAGTGCAAGTTGATATTACAAGTCATGCAGACCAGCCAACCAGCCATGTCCAAACTGGTGACAAACCGGTCAGTCCAACGAAGGACACTGATAAACCGCCAACTCCGGCAACAGCTGCGGATGAACAAGATGATGATGTTATGATTACTGGCACTGGCCACTCCACTCCAGGCAACCCTGTAGCTTTGTCAAAGCATACTGCCAAAGCTGATCTCTCTGCTATCGGCAAAGGCAAATGGAATGCCGATTTATCAAGTTTCGCCAACCTCAATGTTCAAGATATTCACTCTGGCTTCTTGAACCGTCTGTATACCAGTCGCGACTATGAAGCTAGCTTGGTAAACTTGATGAAGGAGCGATATGAGGTAACTACTGTTTTTCTCCTTTGTCCAATTTCAGTTCATCGGCTCGTAGTAGCTCCCAAGTTTATGATACCAATCTAAACCGGGACTTTTGTCATAACTTAACCTTGCCTATTTAGCCTCCAGGGACCGGATTACCTTATTAAGATGAACCGGTTCCTTATAATTTGCCATACTTCTCTTTCACCGGTATAGTCCCCAAGGGCCGGTTTAACTTTATAAAGATGAACCGGGACTGTAGAAGAATTCCCATATCAACAGCTTTTTGAGCAAACACACATTAGCCCCCAAGTACCAAGCTTAATACTTGTATTGTGTTTGGGACTTGTAAAAATTTCTGAGTAAACGCAAATATGCATTAGCCCCCAAGTACTAAGGGCATAACTTTTTATGTGCTTGGTGCTCCAAATATGTACTGTCAACTCATTATGTATCTGTCCCTTTACAGGCGGAGCTGAGCAAGAAGGAACGCCAAACTGCTGATCTGCAGGAGAACATCAAAACCCAGCAATCTGAAGCCTCCAAAGAGAAGGAAGAGTTAACCCGCACTCTAGGCGCTATGGAGAAACTGAAAGAGGGCTTCAACAAAGAGCGGGCGGATTGGGAGACTGAAAAAGCCGCTTTGATAAAAAGGGCTGAAAACGCAGAAGTCGCTCTTAAACCGGTGGTTGACGAGCTGACTGGTGTAAAGCGGCAAGTGCATGCTATGACCTCTGCTGTGTTTGGTAAGCATCCTTCCTTTATGCTTTCAACATATCCTCTCATGCGTTGCCGGTTTACTGATGTTTGTAATGATACAGGAACCCGCATTAGCCATCTGGGCTCAGATGTGCAGAAGAAGTTGAAGGCTGCCTACACGCTGATAGAGCAACTTTATACCAGCGCACAACGGATTATCTGCACCGCTTCGCACAATATGCCACCCCCGACGTTGATCAAGGATACCTTAGACAGGCTATCTATGATGCCTGCCCGGATAGAAGAGCTGAAGAGGTCTGCTGCAAGGGCTGGCGCTCTGACCGCGCTAACCCGGGAAAAAGCATGGGTGCCTGATCTTGATCCGACGGACGTGGCTAAGGGCTACCCAAGCTTGAAAGAGGACGGATCAGAATTTTGCACTGAAGATCTCCGCGCCATAAACCGGGAAGTACGTCCACTGGCTTGTCAACTTGCTGAAGAAGTTGATCTTTCACATTATCAGGCGAGTTATGATATCAACAAAAAGCGGGTTGCTGCACCAGCTCTTGAAACTCAAAGCCCGATCCCTCCAATCCGTAAGCACACTTATGCCCCTGATATTGAACCGTCCACCCTTATAAGCGACGAAGCTATGTTCCAAGCTTTAACTGGGATCGACTGGACAACTGTTGACCTCCGGCCGCTGGGTAGGGACGAAGAAGAAGAACCAGTGCAAGATGACCCGCAGCCGTCAGGTCAAGCTGCTCAGTGATCATAACCCGGTGGCCGGTTTATCCTTCCATACTGCAATGTTTATTGAGAAACAATTATTCCTTTGAGTACTGAAACGCCTTGTAATAGGCTAGTTAAAACAATTGGTCTGTTATGCCTTCGTGCATATTTATCTGCAACTGATGCGTGTTAATCCGCCATGCTTTTTATTCCAATTGTTCCTGCAGATAAAAAGCTTAAAATGCCCTGGCGGTTTACCACCGGGCGGGTCATGATACCCAACTATATAAATGACCAAGTTTTATAACCAAGATTGTAAAAGATAACCAAGTATGGAAATATATGATACCTGCGACCTTTAGGCATAGTGTTGGCTGACCAACCTTGTAATGAAGGTAATAACCTTAATCCGGAGTAAAAACATCTCCTGTTATATAATGCCGGGTTGTGAAAAACACCGGCTTATTCCATACTGGTGACTATGAGTCAAAACCAGACCGGGCTGATAGTCTCCGGATTATAACTTGGTCATGTACTGACAACTTGTAGTTGACAGCCCAACCGGGTTGATAAACACTGGTTTGAAAACATCACAAATCTTAGCAAAAGAAAAAGAAATTTGGCAAAAGGCAAATAAAACCGTTGTAGTCAAGGCTTTTCAGGCTGCCAGGCCGCAAATTTGATCAAGAGGTGTTGCTATGGTTCGGGTTCGACCAAGCCCCCAAATGATGCTGTGGCATTACACCGATCAAAAGGCATTGCTATGGTTCGGGTTCGACCAAGCCCCCAAGTGATTCTGTGGCTTTACGCCGATCAAGAGGCGTAGTCATGGTTCGGGTTCGACCATGCTCCCAAGTGATGCTGTGGCATTACGCCGATCAAGAGGCGTGGCTATGGTTCAGATATGACCAAGCCCCCAAGTGATTTTGTGGCTTTACGCCGATCAAGAGGCGTAGTCATGGTTCGGGTTCGACCATGCTCCCAAGTGATGCTGTGGCATTACGCCGATCAAGAGGTGTAGCCATGGTTCGGATACGACCAAGACCCCAAGTGATTATGTGGCTTTACGCCGATGAAGAGGCGTAGTCATGGTTGGGGTTCGACCATGCTCCCAAGTGATGCTGTGGCATTACGCCGATCAAGAGGTGTAGCCATGGTTCGGATACGACCAAGCCCCCAAATGATCTGATATCAAGCTTTAAGAAGCTAAATCAAGGGGTAAACCGGACGCCGCTTTGTAAGCTCCATGTAACCACACGTGATGTAAGAAAACAACAGATACCCCGCGTTAGCCGAGGTTCCGGTTTATTATATTGATCATAATATATACAATGTCATAATATGTACATAAGCAGAGCCTGTAGCTCAAGTATAGTAGGGCCGAAGATGAGCAATATTCCACGGCCGGTTGGTCTCCTCCTCCGATTCACGTGAGTCTTTGCGCTCTCGAACATCGATTAGGTAGTACGACCCATTGTGCAAATCCTTGTTGACCACAAAAGGCCCTTCCCAAGGGGGGGATAGCTTGTGCATATCCGTCTGCTCCTGGATGAGTCTAAGCACCAAATCTCCTTCTTGAAAGGTTCTGGTTCTAACCCGACGGCTATGATAACGACGCAGATCTTGCTGATAAATCGCCGAACGGGCCGCCGCCATGTCACGCTCCTCATCTAACAGGTCAAGAGCTTCCTGCCGTGCCTTCTCATTATCCGCTTCAACATATGCCGCTACACGAGGCGAGTCATGACGGATGTCACTAGGAAGAACCGCTTCCGCTCCATAAACCATGAAGAACGGTGTGTAGCCTATTGATCTGTTGGGTGTGGTATTGATGCTCCATAATACTGAAGGTAACTCCTCAACCCAACAACCCGGCGTCCGTTGCAAAGGAACCATAAGCCGGGGTTTGATGCCTCTCAAGATCTCTTGATTGGCCCTCTCCGCTTGACCATTGGACTGGGGGTGAGCCACTGATGACACGTCAAGCCGGATGTGCTCACGTTGACAGAACTCCTTCATGGCACCCTTTGACAGATTGGTACCATTGTCTGTTATAATGCTGTGTGGAAAGCCAAACCGGAAGATCACCTTTTTGATGAATTGAACTGTTTTGGCTGCATCACACTTACTAACCGGCTCTGCCTCCACCCATTTTGTGAACTTATCAACTGCCACCAAAAGGTGGGTCTTCTTGTCCTTGGACCTCTTGAAAGGCCCAACCATATCCAGCCCCCAAGTTGCAAACGGCCAGGTGATTGGAATCATCCTCAATTCTTGAGCTGGTACATGAACACGCCGTGAGAATTTTTGACAGCCATCACATCTTTTAACCAAGTCCTCGGCATCAGCATGAGCTGTCAACCAATAAAAACCGTGACGAAACGCCTTGGCCACCAAAGATTTTGAACCGGTGTGGTGCCCACAATCTCCTTCGTGGATCTCACGCAAAATTTCACGGCCTTCCTCAGGATATACACAGTGTTGAAACACCCCTGTCACACTGCAATGATGTAACTCTCCATTGATAATAGTCATGGACTTGGACCGCCGGGTTATCTGTCTGGCCAAATTTCATCCTCTAGTAACTCGCCCCAGTTTATATATGCCAGATACGGAACCATCCAATCCGGGATAATACGTAAAGCTGCCACCAACTGAGCCTCCGGATCAGGAACAGCCAAATCCTCTTCACCATGGAGCTTGACGGACGGATTATGCAAAACGTCCAGGAAAACATTAGGTGGAACCGGTTTACGTTGGGAACCCAGGCGGCTTAAAGCGTCTGCCGCTTCATTCTTCTGCCGGTCCACATGATCCACCTGATAACCTTTGAAGTGACCTGCAACAATATCCACCTCACGACGATATGCTGCCATCAGTGGGTCCTTGGAATCCCAAGTGCCAGACACTTGTTGAGCCACCAGATCCGAGTCACCAAAGCATTTAACTCGGCTGAGATTCATCTCCTTAGCCATCCGTAGACCATGGAGTAAGGCCTCATATTCAGCTGCATTATTAGTGCAAGGGAACATCAAACGGAGAACATAACAAAACTTATCACCTCGTGGGGAAGTTAACACGACTCCAGCCCCCGAGCCCTCCAATTGCCTGGACCCATCAAAATGAATAGTCCAATAAGTGTGATCCGGCTTCTCTTCTGGCGCTTGTAATTCTGTCCAATCATTCATGAAATCCACAAGTGCCGAGATTTGATCGCCATTCGGGGTATGTATTTCAACCCGTGAGGCCCGAGCTCGATAGCCCATTTAGCAATTCGACCAGTTGCCTCCTTATTCTGGATTATATCCCCCAAAGGAGCAGAGCTGACCACCATGATGGGATGACCTTGGAAATACTGCTTAAGCTTCCGGCTTGCCATGAAAACCCCATACACCAATTTTTGCCAATGCGGGTACCTCTGCTTGGATTCAATGAGTACCTCACTAATATAGTAAACCGGCCGCTGAACCGGATATTCCTTTCCTGCCTCCTTGCTCTCCACCACAATAGCCACACTAACAGCCCGAGCATTAGCTGCCACATATAGCAGCAATGGTTCTTTATCAACCGGAGCAGCGAGAATCGGCGGATTAGCTAGCTGCCGCTTTAAGTCCTCAAATGCTTCATTAGCGGCGTCACTCCAAACGAAGTTATCCGTTTTCTTCAGCATCTGATACAAAGGAATGGCCTTCTCACCAAGACGACTGACAAACCGGCTCAACGCGGCAATCCGGCCTGCCAGGCGTTGAACATCATTGATACACTTTGGTTTAGCCAGGGAGGTGATGGCCTTGATCTTTTCCGGATTAACTTCAATGCCCCTGTTAGACACCAAAAAACCCAAGAGCTTGCCTGCAGGTACACCAAAGACGCACTTGGCCGGATTAAGCATCATTTTATAAACCCGCAGGTTATCAAAGGTTTCCTTCAAGTCATCAATCAATGTCTCCTTTTTTCCTTGATTTCACCACAATATCATCCACATAGGCGTGGACATTGCGGCCGATCTGTTTATGAAGACAATTCTGCACACACCGTTGATAAGTTGCCTGTGCACTCTTGAGCCCAAAGGGCATGGACACATAGCAGAAGGCTCCAAAGGGAGTTATGAAGGCCGTCTTCTCCTGGTCCTTAACTGCCATCTTGATCTGATGATAACCAGAATATGCATCCAAAAAACTTAACCGCTCACAACCCGCCGTAGCATCAATAATCTGATCAATACGGGGGAGGGAAAAAGGATCTGCCGGACAAGCTTTGTTGAGATCTGTGTAATCCACACACATACGCCAAGTGCCATTCTTCTTGAGGACCAGCACCGGATTAGCCAACCACTTAGGATGGAATACTTCAACGATAAATCCAGCCGCCAAGAGCCTGGCTACTTCTTCTCCAATAGCTTTGTGTCTTTCTTCATTGAACCGGCGGAGAAACTGCTTGACCGGTTTATACTTAGGATCAACATTGAGGGTGTGCTCAGCGAGTTCTCTCGGTACACCAGGCATGTCAGAAGGCTTCCATGCAAAGATGTCCCGATTCTCACGGATGAACTCGATGAGCGCGCTTTCCTATTTCGGATCCAAGTTAGCGCTGATGCTAAACTGCTTGGACGAATCGCCCGGCACGAAGTCAACAAGTTTAGTCTCATCAGCCGATTTAAACTTCAGGGCCGTATCATGCTCCGTAGTTGGTTTCTTCAACGAAGTCATATCTGCCGGATCAACATTGTCTTTGTAAAACTTCAACTCCTCTGTTGCACAAGCCGACTCAGCATAAGCCGCATCACCTTCCTCACACTCCAGAGCAATCTTGCAGCTTCCATGCACGGTTATAGTTCCCTTGTGACCCGGCATCTTGAGCTGTAGATAGACATAACAAGGTCGTGCCATAAACTTGGCATAAGCTGGCCGTCCAAATAGGGCATGATACGGACTTCTGATTTTCACCACTTCAAAGGTCAAGGTTTCTAATCTCGAGTCATGCTCATCTCCAAAAGCCACCTCCAGGACTATCTTACCAACAGGATATGCCGACTTACCAGGCACCACACCATGGAACACCGTATTGGATGGTTTAAGATTTTTATCTGTTAGCCCCATGCGACGGAAAGTTTCATAATAAAGGATATTGATATTACTCCCTCCATCCATGAGTACCTTAGTGAACTTATAACCTCCCACCTGAGGTGCCACCACTAGAGCCAGATGACCCGGATTGTCAACCCGGGGTGGATGATCGTATCTACTCCACACAATGGGCTGCTCGGACCAGCACAAATAATGGGGCACCGCCAGTTCAATGGCATTCACCATCCTTTTATGAAGCTTCTGATCGCGCTTGTCCAAGCTAGTGGTGAAGACATGATACTGTCCGCTATTCAACTGCTTCGGGTTGCTCTGGTAACCCGACTGCTGCTGCTGACTGTCCTGATGATTATAGCCACTTTGATTACCTTGATTACCTTGATTGTTATGTCCACCCTGATTGCCATGGAATCCTGAACCGGAATTTCCTCCACCTGAACTGCCTCCTGATCCATGATCATACTGGAAAGAGTCAGAATTTTTGAACTCTTGCATGATATAACAATCTTTCCAGAGGTGTGTAGATGGTTCCTCCTTCGTCCCATGCTTTGGACAGGGCTGGTTCAACAGATACGACAATCGGTCCGGATTAGGATTCGGCATTCCGTTCCGCCGGGGCGGTTTACCCTTACGCCGCTGGCCCTTGTCGTGCGTATTAGTGTTAGCCACAAAATCTAAACCGTGGTCCGCTTTACGCTTGCCGCCGTTTCCATGACCCGATGGGTTGTGGTGCTGCTCCTTGGTGTTGCCGCTCTTCTTTCCCTTCCCTGTCTTGTCATCGTCAGACTCGGGATCCTTGGTACTATTAGAGTCGGCATACTTCACCAGTGCAGCCATAAGGGTTCCCATGTCATTACAATGACGTTTGAGCCATCCCAACTTCAACTTCAAGGGCTGAAATCGGCAATTGCCTTCCAATGTTAAAACTGCGGTGTCAGCGTTGATGCGGTCTGATGAATGCAAAATCTCCGAAACCTGGCACACCCAATGGGTTGCTAACTCTCCTTCCTCCTGGACACAGGCAACTAAGTCCACAATAGACATGGGCTGCTTGCATGTATCCTTGAAATTCTGAACAAACCGGGCTCTCAACTCAGCCCATGACCTGATAGAATTAGCCGGTAAACTCTTTAGCCAAGTGCGGGTCGTTCCTTCTAACATCATGGTGAAGTACTTCGCACATGCCTCATCATCCATGTCCAGCATCTCCATGGCCATCTCATAGCTTTCAACCCATGTTTCAGGGGATAAATCAGCGGTGTAATTCAGCACCTTGCGCGGGCCCTTGAAATCTTTGGGCAGGCGCACATTGCGCAACGCCGGGACAAGACATGGCACTCCCAAGGAACTAGAGGTAACTCCTGGTTCCACCGATGTGGTTGGACGAACCGGAGTGAGCTGACGGGCCTCGTGCTGTACTGCTAACTCGGCCTCTCTGCGTGCCCGAGCCCGGTTCACCACACCTGAGCATCACCGGCACCACCCGCCGGGTTATGGCCACGGGGCGGATCATGGTTCCGCGCATTTCTTGACACTGCCGGTTCATCCATACGCCTACTGTAACTCCGGCTTGGACGGGGAGTGGAATGAATCCGATCGCGACTATACGAATAAGCCTCCTGTTGAATCAGGGCTATCTGAAGAAGCTCCTTAACCCGACGCGTCTCGACCGCTGCTGGAGAATCGCCTTCGATCGGGATGGCCGCCAGCCGTGAAGCGGCAGCGACAATGTTGTCCATTGGGTTAGAATAATGACCCAGTGGTGTGGGGACATGAGGTACCACAACGTTGTTCTGACGAGGTGGATCCACCAAACATGGCTGAACTGGCGCCCCTGCTCCGGGTGCCTCTGCCCGGTTTACCACCGGCGGATTACTGGTTCCTGCCCCTGGGGTTTTAAAGAGATTTCTAGCGTCGTAAACCGGCGGCAGGCGAGATCGGTGCCTCCTCTTCAGGACTTTGTCCGACGCACTCTGATCCAGCATAATCCGGTAAGCCTGTGCATCCAAAGCGGCCTGCTCCGCGGCTATCCTGGTATCCTCAGCTGCTAAGTCGGCTTTTGCCTGGGTGATCTGATCTTTCACTTTTGCAACTTCCGCATTGTGTGCATCCTGATCCGCCGGGTTAACCTCCGCCATCAGCGTTGCCAACACATCAAACAAATCAGATAGAACCTGAGCTGGCGGTCGCACAGGGCCTCCTGCCCCAGCCGCTGCCGCCGCCGCTGACCCGGAAATCATCGCCGCTGCGGTTGAAGAGTGGAGCGCTGGTTGCGTGCCAGCCATGAAGATCGCCACCCGGTTTGGCAGATCGAAGGGGTCCGGAATACTGTCGCCCTCGGAACAACCCCCAATCCGGCCATCTTGTAACTGATATAACGACTCGGTCTCTCCAGTCGATGACTCGTCGTCGGAATAAACGACGGTCTCACCACCAGACTCCGATCTATCCTCAGATTCACCTCCATGGATAACTCCCACGAAGGCACGCTTCATGACAGGCTTGACCCGGGCAGATCTCGCACGCTGAGCTGTTTCGACGAGGTCGGCGCAGATGTCCGGCTCAGGGCCCGGTTCACCGATCTTGCCAATGAAAACGTGTATGCCACCAAAGGGGACCCGGTACCCATACTTGATTGAGCCGGCCTCGGGGCCCCAGCCTGCATCGTCGATGTAGAGCTTGCCGCGACGACTCTTGGTCATCCGGCCCACAGCGTAACCCTTGAGTCCTTCGAAGCTGCCCTCCAAGAACTTGAAACCATCGTGCGATAGCCCCATGGTGGGCGCCAACTATCGTGGTTTTGTCATGGCAGATGTCCTAGAGAAGGGACTTAGTCGTGGAGCCATTGCTACGGGTTAGCTTAAAGGGGTTAAAGCGGATAAGGGACGCAAGAGAGTTTTATACTAGTTCGGCCCCTTACGATGAAGGTAAAAGCCTACGTCTAGTTGTGATGGAATTGATGGGGTTTCGATGACCAGGGAGCGAATACGCTTTGCCTGAGTCTCGAGTTGTTGTTTGTTGTCCCTGAACAGCTATCGGGTCGTCCCCTTATATACATGGGTTGACGCCCGTCGGTTTACAGACTCCGAGGTCGGCTCATAATCGTGTCCGACTCGGTCTCTGCTACGCATATCTTACAATACAAGTTCACATCTCAATGCCGGTTCGTGTCTACATGCCTTAAACTGGCTTTGGGTCCTGGGCCTCCATGAAGTGTCACCGTCTGTCTTCATGGGCTTCAGATACAGATGAACTACTTATGAAGTTAACCCGGCCTCTCCTGGCCGGTTTACGCCCAGTGGTAATATCCCCAACACTTACCCACTCCATTCTCTCATGATCCCACCTTTCTCTACTATTGGCATGCATCAGAATTGGTCGCACGGTGAAGATAAGAATGCTGGTAAATGTGTGTGGTCACCTCAAGGTTGTGTCTGACACCCTTATAGAGAAATCCATGCTGCCTCACATGCTCAAGCATCTAGAAGCTTACGTTTCAATCTGTAGAATTACACAATAAGCAATTATGTTAAGCCCTAAGACCATAATTCCCTCTCGCAGGAAAAATAATTCCTCTCCATAAAGATATTCCATTTTAGTAAAATAATTCCTATCGGGACATTTTAGTAAAATAAAAACAGTGTATGTCTATTGTTGTTCTTCCTCTTTTGTTAGATAGGAACTGGCTAGTTTGATAAAAAAAGAGAAAAACAATACAACACGTGACATTTTACTGATCCAAACACACGCTCATCCTTTAGGGAAGCCTTTGCTCCAGTATCACCATATGCAATCAACGGCTTGATGAGAAATTGAGAAACAACGATATAAGTGTGCCCCATTAAAAAGACTAACAAGCTAATTTTGTACATAAGGGTTCTTCCACAACAGAACTATGCTCTGTCTTCGCTGTCACATTTAATATTTAGCATGCAAAATGGCATGAAAAGCTAACAAGCATGATAAAGAAAACCATCCAACGAAATCAATGTAGAAAAATAACAATGTAGTTCTTCAGCTCTTAAGTTACGGCTGCATATTATATCAAATTCAAGAGTAGCTTCATGGAAGAAAATACCCAACATCTTGTAATTTAAGTCAACAGAAAGGAAATAGAGCTTAAGCAGTACGTAGTGCCTAATTATTAATTAAACTAACTTCTGATAGAAAGTCATCAGAAATTCAGTGATATAAATAATTAAATATTCATCTACATGAGCAGCAAATATCAAACATTAAACCATGTAGGACGCCGCTGCTTGCCAGCTTTCTCGCAACAACATCCCAAAGCTACATGGTCATCCCGCTACCTTCCGCTCGCTGCAACTCGCTGGTCCCCTGCCTCTCCAGCCGCTCACTCCTGTCGTTCAGTCCACCGCCTCGAGGCCATTCTCCATAGGGACCCGCCCGTACGGCACGCACCTCCCGTGCTTCCCGCTCGCATACACAGCAGATCAGTCTCCAGCCCCCGCCCGCACGCGCGCGCTCCTTCCCGCTCGGCTGCTGTTGAGAGGCGGCACGACAGTGACTGGGAAGAGGCAAGGTAGATAGCTTCGGACATAGAGGCGGCACCACGGCGACTGAGATGAGGGCGGCGAGACGGAGACGGGTACAAAGGCTGCGCGAAAGCTACATGACTGAGACGAGGGAAGCTAGATGGAGACAAAGACGAGTGTCGGATACAGAGGTGGCGCGACGGCGACCAAGATGTGGGCGGTGAGACGGAGACAGGTACAAAGGCGGCGCTAAACCGACCGAGACGAGGGCGCGCGACAGAGACGGGTGTTTTCCGCGGCCACGCGACAATGAGGCGGAAGAGGAGGGTAGCGGCTGCGGGTAGAGGTGTGTGGGGTGGGTGGCGAGCACAGACGGCGGTGAGTTTTCTCGGGGGAGAGATGGGATCGGGAGCGAGGGGGATGTGGATGGGGATGGGGTAGCGGATTAGCGACGTGTGTTCGTGGGTTGCGGTTATTTCTTTTTTTTTCACTGCTTTGTGAGCGGGGTCGGGTGATTTGTGGCTGTTTTTTCTAGCGAGGAGGGGATCATACGTGGGGATGAGGGTTGGTGGGGGTATCGAAGGAGGTTGAACCATTGAATGAGGTCGAACCATCACGACGTTCGATTCCCCTTTAATAGTAGAGATATCGTTGATGCTTTGATGCAATCTTATGAAGAAAAACTTGAGTTGGAAGTTTCTATCCCTAAAAAACTTTATGATGAGTGGGAACCCACTATTAAAATTAAGATTAAAGATCATGAATGCTATGCTTTGTGTGATTTGGGTGCTAGTGTTTCCACGATTCCAAAAACTTTGTGTGATTTGCTAGGTTTCCATGATTTTGATGATTGCTCTTTAAACTTGCACCTTGCGGATTCCACTATTAAGAAACCTATGAGAAGAATTAATGATGTTCTTATTGTTGCAAATAGGAACTATGTGCCCGTAGATTTTATTGTTCTTGATATAGATTGCAATTCTTCATGTCCTATTATTCTTGGTAGACCTTTCCTTAGAACGATTGGTGCAATTATTGATATGAAGGAAGGGAATATTAGATTCCAATTTCCATTAAAGAAAGGCATGGAACACTTCCCTAGGAAGAAAATAAAACTACCATATGAATCTATTATGAGAGCCACTTATGGATTGCCAACCAAAGATGGCAATACCTAGATCTATCCTTGCTTTTATGCCTAGCTAGGGGCGTTAAACGATAGCGCTTGTTGGGAGGCAACCCAATTTTATTTTATTTTTCTTTTTTTTCTTTTTGCTTCTGTTTAGGAATAAATGTTTGATCTAGCCTCTGGTTAGATGTGTTTTTATGTTTTAATTAGTGTTTGTGCCAAGTTAAACCTATAGGATCTTCTTGGATGATAGTTATTTGATCTTGCAGAAATTTCCAGAAACTTTCTGTTCACGAAAATAATTGTTAAAAATCACCAGAACGTGATAAAATATTGATTCCAATTGCTGCTGATCAATAAACAAATTGTCTAGGTCTTCCTATTTTGGCTGATTTTTTGGAGTTCCAGAAGTTTGCGTTAGTTACAGATTACTACAGACTGTTCTGTTTTTGACAGATTCTCTTTTTCGTGTGTTGTTTGCTTATTTTGATGAATCTATGGCTAGTAAAATAGTTTATAAACCATAGAGAAGTTGGAATACAGTAGGTTTAATACCAATATAAATAAAGAATGAGTTCATTACAGTACCTTGAAGTGGTCTTTTGTTTTCTTTCGCTAACGGAGCTCACGAGATTTTCTGCTAAGTTTTGTGTTGTGAAGTTTTCAAGTTTTGGGTGAAAGATTTGATGGATTATGGAACAAGGAGTGGCAAGAGCCTAAGCTTGGGGATGCCCATGGCACCCCCAAGATAATATAATGACACCAAAAAGCCAAAGCTTGGGGATGCCCCGGAAGGCATCCCCTCTTTCATCTACTTCCATCGGTAACTTTACTTGGAGCTATATTTTCATTCACCACATGATAGGTGTTTTGCTTGGAGCGTCTTGTATGATTTGAGTCTTTGCTTTTTAGTTTACCACAATCATCCTTGCTGTACACACCTTTTGAGAGAGACACACATGATTCGGAAATTATTAGAATACTCTATGTGCTTAACTTATATCTTTTGAGTTATATCGTTTTTGCTCTAGTACTTCACTTATATCTTTTAGAGCACGGTGGTGGATTTGTTTTATAGAAACTATTGATCTCTCATGCTTCACTTAGATTATTTTGAGAGTCTTAAATAGTATGGTAATTTGCTTAATTAATCCTAATATGCTAGGTATTCAAGAATAGTAAAAACTTCCTTATGAGTGTTTTGAATACTAAGAGAAGTTTGACGCTTGATGATTGTTTTGAGACATGGAGGTAGTGATATTAAAGTCGTGCTAGTTGAGTAGTTGTGAATTTGAGAAATACTTGTGTTGAAGGCAAGTCCCGTAGCATGCACGTATGGTAAACGTTATGTAACAAATTTGAAACATGAGGTGTTCTTTGATTGTATTCCTTATGAGTGGCGGTCGGGGACGAGCGATGGTCTTTTCCTACCAATCTATCCCCCTAGGAGCATGCGCGTAGTGCTTGGTTTTTGATGACTTGTAGATTTTTGCAATAAGTAAGTGAGTTCTTTATGACTAATGTTGAGTCCATGGATTATACGCACTCTCACCTTTCCACCATTGCTAGCCTCTTCGGTACCGTGCATTGTCCTTTCTCACATTGAGAGTTGGTGCAAACTTCGCCGGTGCATCCAAACCCCGTGATATGATACGCTCTTTCACACATAAACCTCCTTATATCTTCCTCAAAACAGCCACCATACCTACCTATTATGGCATTTCCATAGCCATTCCAAGATATATTGCCATGCAACTTTCCACCATCCAGTTTATCATGACACGTTCATCATTGTCATATTGCTTCGCATGATCATGTAGTTGACATAGTATTCGTGGCAAAGCCACCGTTCATAATTCTTTCATACATGTCACTCTTGGTTCATTGCATATCCCGGTACACCGCCGGAGGCATTCATATAGAGTCATACTTTGTTCTAGTATCGAGTTGTAATCATTGAGTTGTAAATAAATAGAAGTGTGATGATCATCATTTTCTAGAGCATTGTCCCAAGTGAGGAATATAAAAAAAAGAGAAAGGCCATAAAAAAGAGAAGGCCCAAAAAATGAGAGAAAAAGAGAGAAGGGACAATGTTACTATCCTTTTACCACACTTGTGCTTCAAAGTAGCACCATAATCTTCATGATAGAGAGTCTCTTGCTTTGTCACTTTCATATACTAGTGGGAATTTTTCATTATAGAACTTGGCTTGTATATTCCAACAATGGGCCTCCTCAAGTGCCCTTGGTCTTCGTGAGCAAGCAAGTTGGATGCACACCCACTTAGTTTCTTTTGTTGAGCTTTCATATATTTATAGCTAAATATGAAACGGAGTTGAGCTTTCATATGTTTAAACCTCCTATTTCAGAGTTTCACAGAAAAAGAATATGAAACGGAGTCCAAACGGAATGAAACCTTCGGGAACATGACTTTCGGAACGAACATGATCCAGGAGACTTGGACCCTACGTCAAGAAACAAAGCAGGAAGCCACGAGGTAGGGGGCGCGCCTACCCCCCTAGGGTGCGCCCTCCACCCTCGTGGGCCCCATGTTGCTCCACCGAAGTACTCCTTCCTCCTATATATACCTACGTACCCCCAAACGATCAGATACGGAGCCAAAAACCTAATTCCACCGCTGCAACCTTCTGTACCCACGAGATCCCATCTTGGGGCCTGTTCCGGAGCTCCGTCGGAGGGGGCATCGATCACGGAGGGCTTCTACATCAACACCATAGCCTCTCCGATGAAGTGTGAGTAGTTTACCTCAGACCTTCAGGTCCATAGTTATTAGCTAGATGGCTTCCTCTCTCTTTTTGGATCTCAATACAATGTTGTCCCCCTCTCTCGTGGAGATCTATTTGATGTAATCTTCTTTTGCGGTGTGTTTGTTGAGACCGATGAATTGTGGGTTTATGATCAAGTTTATCTATGAAAAATATTTGAATCTTCTGAATTCTTTTATGTATGATTGGTTATCTTTGCAAGTCTCTTAGAATTATCAGTTTGATTTGGCCTACTAGATTGATCTTTCTTGCAATGGGAGAAGTGCTTAGCTCTGGGTTCAATCTTGCGGTGTCCTTTCCCAGTGACAGTAGGGGCAGCAAGGCACATATTGTATTGTTGCCATCGAGGATAACAAGATGGGTTTTTTATCATATTGCATGAATTTATCCCTCTACATCATGTCATCTTGCTTAAAGTGTTACTCTGTTCTTATGAACTTAATACTCTAGACGCGTGCTGGATAGCGGTCGATGTGTGGAGTAATAGTAGTAGATGCAGGCAGGAGTCGGTCTACTTGTCTCGGACGTGATGCCTATATACATGATCATACCTAGATATTCTCATAACTGTGCTCAATTCTGTCAATTGCTCAACAGTAATTTGTTCACCCACCGTAAAATAATTATGCTCTCGAGAGAAGCCACTAGTGAAACCTATGGCCCCCGGGTCTATCTTCATCATATTAATCTTCCAACACTTAGTTATTTCCGTTGCTTTTTACTTTGCTTTTATTTTTCTTTGCATCTTTATTATAAAAATACCAAAAATATTATCCTATCATATCTATCAGATCTCACTCTCGTAAGTGACCGTGTAGGGATTGACAACCCCTTAGCGCGTTGGTTGCGAGGATTTATTTGTTTGTGTAGGTGCAAGGGACTCGCGCGCAGCCTCCTACTGGATTGATACCTTGGTTCTCAAAAACTGAGGGAAATACTTACGCTACTTTGCTGCATCACCCTTTCCTCTTCAAGGGAAAACCAACGCAGTGCTCAAGAGGTAGCACAACCCATCAGCTATTGTTATAGAATGGTAATTGATTTTCGCAAATTGAATAAAGCTACTAGAAAAGATCATTACCCTCTTCCATTTATTGATCAAATGCTAGAAAGATTATCCAAACATACACATTTTTGCTTTCTAGATGGTTATTCTGGTTTTTTCTCAAATACCTGTGTCAAAAGATGATCAGGAGAAGACCACTTTTACTTGCCCTTTCGATACCTTTGCTTATAGACATATGCCTTTTGGTTTATGCAATGCACCTGCTACCTTTCAAAGATGTATGACTGCTATATTCTCTGACTTTTCTGAAAAGATTGTTGAGGTTTTCATGGATGATTTCTCCGTTTACGGTACTTCTTTTGATGATTGCTTAAGCAACCTTGATCGATTTTTGCAGAGATGTGAAGAAACTAATCTTGTCTTGAATTGGGAGAAGTGCCACTTTATGGTTAATGAAGGTATTGTCTTGGGGCATAAAATTTCGGAAAGAGGTATTGAAGTTGATAAAGCTAAAGTAGATGCTATTAAAAAGATGTCGTGTCCTAAAGATATCAAAGGTATAAGAAGTTTCCTCGGTCATCCTGGTTTCTATAGGAGGTTTATTAAAGACTTCTCTAAAATTTCAAGGCCTCTCACTAATCTCTTGCAAAAAGATGTCCCCTTTGTTTTTGATGATGATTGTGTAGAAGCATTTGAAATACTTAAGAAAACCTTGATTTCTGCACCTATTGTTCAGAAACCTGGTTGGAATTTGCCTTTTGAAATTATGTGTGATGCTAGTGATTATGTTGTTGGTGTTGTTCTAGGACAAAGAGTTGATAAGAAATTGAATGTTATTAATTATGCTAGTAAAACTCTAGATAGTGCCTAGAGAAATTATGCTACTACTGAAAAAGAATTTTTAGCAGTTGTATTTGCTTGTGATAAGTTCAGATCTTATATTGTTGATTCCAAAGTAACTGTTCACACTGGTCGTGCTGCTATTAAATACCTTATGGAAAAGAAAGATGCTAAACTTAGACTTATTAGATGGGTTCTCTTGCTACAAGAATTTGATTTGCATATTATTGATAGAAAGGGAGTTGAGAACCCCGTTGCAGACAACTTGTCTAGGTTAGAAAATGTTCTTGATGACCCACTGCCTATTGATGATAGCTTTCCTGATGAGCAATTAGCTGTCATAAATGCTTCTTGTAATACTCCATGGTATGCTGATTATGCTAATTACATTGTTGCTAAATTTATACCACCTAGTTTCACATACCAGCAAAAGAAAAAGTTTTTCTATGATTTAAGGCATTACTTTTGGGATGATCCGCACCTTTATAAAGAAGGAGCAGATGGTGTTATTAGACATTGTGTACCAGAGCATGAACAAGAACATATCCTACTCAAGTGCCCCTCTGAGGCCTACGGAGGACACCATGCGGGAGATAGAACTGAACACAAGGTATTGCAATCCAGTTTTTATTGGCCTACTCTCTTCAAAGATGCTCGTAAGTTTGTCTTGTCTTGTGATGAATGCCAAAGAATTGGTAATATTAGTAGACGTCAGGAAATGCCTATGAATTATTCACTTGTTATTAAACCATTTGATGTTTGGGGCTTTGATTATATGGGACCTTTTCCTTCCTCTAATGGGTATACACATATTTTAGTTGTTGTTGATTACGTTACTAAGTGGGTAGAAGCTATTCCAACTAGTAGTGCTGATCATAACACTTCTATTAAGATGCTTAAAGAAGTTATTTTTCTGAGGTTTGGAGTCCCTAGATATTTAATGACTGATGGTGGTTCACATTTTATTCATGGTGTTTTCCGTAAAATGCTTGCTAAGTATGATGTTAACCATAGAATTGCATCTCCATATCATCCTCAGTCTAGTGGTCAAGTAGAATTGAGCAATAGAGAGATTAAATTGATTTTGCAAAAGACTATTATTAGATCTAGAAAGAATTGGTCTAAGAAACTTGATGATGCATTATGGGCATATAGAACTGCTTATAAAAACCCTATGGGTATGTCTCCTTATAAAATGGTTTATGGAAAAGCATGTCACTTACCTCTCGAATTAGAACATAAGGCATATTGGGCTATTAAAGAGCTTAATCATGATTTCAGAGTTGCCGGTGAGAAGAGGTTATTTGACATTAGCTCACTTGATGAATGGAGAACCCAAGCCTATGAGACTGCCAAGTTGTTTAAAGAAAAGGTTAAAAGATGGCATGACAAAAGGATACAAAAGCGGGAGTTTAACATAGGTGATCATGTTTTGTTATACAACTCTCATTTATGATTTTTTGCAGGAAATCTTCTCTCTAAATGGGAAGGTCCTTACATCATCGAGGAGGTCTATCATTCTGGTGCCATAAAAATCAACAATGCTGAAGGCACAAATCCGAACGTGGTGAATGGTCAAAGAATCAAACATTATATCTCAGGTAGTCCCATAAATGCTGAGACCAATATAATTAATACCGTAACACCGGAGGAGTACATAAGGGACACTTTCTCGAATGTTTCAGACTCCGGTAAGGAATAGGTATGTGGTACGGTAAGTAAATCGACCCCAAAATTGTTCTAACAACAATTTTTCTCTGTTTTGGAATATTTAAACATTTAGCAAAATTAAAAGTAGTCCTAAAGAGACACGAGGTCGCCACAAGGGTGGAGGGCGCGCCCTACACCCCTGGGCGCGCCCCCCGACCTTGTGGCCACCTCATGTGCCCTCCGGACTCCGTTTTCTTGCACAATACTTCTTATGGTAGGTACCACGACAATATCTCCTGTTCTTGTTTCGAGCTGTTTTTTTGACAGATCTAGATCACCATGACGTCTCCAAGCGCCCCCAAGGACAAGTTTTTTGAGAAGGTCATCAACCCTTACCTCGCGGAGGTGCTGCGACACCATCAAACCATTGAGATGCGTGAGGGGTGCTGCACATCCGCGATGTTGAGGGGCCGAAGAAGACCGGAAGCATGGAGACAAGACTCGAAGCAATGGATCAGCAAGTTTTCAAGTGCCAAGGGATGGTGGAACGTGTCCTCGACGCTAATCACATGATGATCACGGAGTTCACCAACAAGCACAAGCTGGATGCCAAGAGCATTGGGGAGGCCATCTTCAAGCTTCATGAGATAATCGAGCATCTCCAAGCCCAGATCTATGACCTGCAAAACCAAAACTGTGAGTATTAATATAGATTCAAGAGGATGAGTTTGGCTACAGATTCAAGGATACTGGAGACTCATTCATCTTTCTATGATGGCGAGCTTATGCCTTGGAAGATGGACGACAAGCCTACATCATCAACAACTCCAACATCATCGCCTTCGAAGAAAGAGACATAAATACATGGGTATGGGCACACCCCTTGGCAACTGCCAAGCTTGGGGGAGGTGCCCCGGTATCGTATCATCATCACATCTTTATCATTATCGTTTTTCTTATTTCAATCCTTTTGGTTATATCTTGATCTAGTAGAATAAAGTTTTAGTATGATCTAGCTTTGAGTTTTGTTTCGATCTCCATCTATGTAATTGATAACCCACAAGCATAGGGCGTCGCAACAGTTTTCGAGGGTAGAGTATTCAACCCAAATTTATAGATTCGACACAAGGGGAGCCAAAGAATATTTGAAGGTATTAGCAATTGAGTTGTCAATTCAACCACACCTGGAGATTAATTATCTGCAGCAAAGTGATCAGTAGCAAAGTAGTTTGATAGTTTTGATAGTAGTGACAGCAGAAACGGTAACAGTAACAGTGATAGCAGTAATTTTGTGGCAAGTGTAATAGTGATGATAGCAGTAGTAACGCAGCAAGATCAATATAAATAAATTCGTATGCATTGGATCGATGACTTGTTGGATGATATTCATCACGTGACAGTTATAACCTAGGGCGATACGGCACTAGCTCCAGTTCATCGATATAATGCAGGCATGTATTCCGTAAATAGTCATACATGCTTTATTAAAAGAACTTGCATGACATCTTTTGTCCTACCCTCCCGTGGTAGCGGGGTCCATATTGGAAACTAAGGGATATTAAGGCCTCCTTTTAATAGAGAATCGGAACAAAGCATTAACACATAGTGAATACATGAACTCCTCAAACGATGGTCATCACCGGGAGTGGGCCCGGTTGTTGTCACTCCGGGGTTGCCGGATCATAACACGTAGTAGGTGACTATAACTTGCAAGATCAGATCTAAAACATGGATATAATGATGAATTCATAAACGGTTCAGATCTGAGTTCACGGCACCCGGGCCCAAAGTGACAAGCATTAAGCATAGCAAAGTCATAGCAACATCAATCTAAGAACATAGTGGATACTAGCGATCAAGCCCTAACAAAACTAACTTGATTACATGATGAATCTCATCCAACTCCTCGCCGACCAGCGAGCCTACAAAGGAATTACTCACTCCCGGTGGGGAGCATCACGGAATTGGCGATGGAGATGGGTTGGTGATGACGAAGAACGAAGATCCCCCTCTCCGGAGCCCCAAACAGACTCCAGATCTGCCCTCCCGAGGAAGAACAGGGCTTGGCGGCGGCTCCGTCTCGTGGAACGTGATAATTCTTTCTCTCTTATTTTTTTCTGGAAATATGTGATTTCATAGTATCAGGGGGGTCGTCAGCGGGGCCACCAGGTGGGTACAACCCACCTGGGCACGCCAGGAGAGGGGCACGCCCTGGTGGGTTGTGCCCACCTAGGTGCCCCTCTTCGGCAGGTCTTGGCTCCAGAAATTCCTATTATTGATATAAAAAATCCTCGCAAAGTTTCGTTCCATTCCGAGAACTATTATTTCTGCACAAAAACAACACCATGGTAGTTCTGCTGAAAACAGCATCAGTCCGGGGTTAGTTTCATTCAAATCATGCAAATTAGAGTCCAAAACAAAAGGAGAAGCGTGAGAAAAAGTAGATACGTTGGAGACGTATCAACTCCCCCAAGCTTAAACCTTTGCTTGTCCTCGAGCAATTCAGTTGATAAACTGAAAGTGAGAAAGAAAAACTTTTACGAACTCTTTTACTCTTGTTTGCATAAATAAGCTTAAACAACACCCAGGTTTTCAGCCAACATTATAACTAACCATGTCAACAATAACATTTAAAGATTATACTAACTCATATCAATGACATAATCAGCTAGCGAGCGATAATAAGAGATCTCAAACAACAAGACGTTGTCAAATCAACCATGACATAATATGACAATAGTGGTATCTCGCTAGCCCTTTCTGAGACCGCAAAACATAAATGCAGAGCACCTCCAAAGTTCAAGCAGCGACTAAACATTGTAATTCATGGTAGAAAAGATCCAGTCATGATGCACCCAACATTAGCTATACACAATGCATAAATCATGACAACTGTGCTCTACTCAGTTTCTGGCGCTTGTTTTAGAAGGCGATGACACAACATAAAAGTAAATAGATAGTCCCTTCGCAGAGGGAAGCAGTGATTTGCAGAGGTGCCAGAGCTCAATTTTTAAAACAGAGATAAATGATATTTTGAGACATGCACCCTTCTCATTCACTTCACGACCATCAGTTATCAACATCTTCCATGCTAAGCACACTAGTGGCGGTTCCCAAGCAATAAAAGTAAAGGTTTTGACTCCATTGGGAGTTTTTGTTTGATTATTAAAGAGATGAACTCTTTTTCATGTTTGAAATTTGGGACTGGGCATCCCTATTACCGCCCATTTCCTCGTGTGATGGCGAGTGAATAAACACTCGACCTGAGGATAACCCGCTTAGCACGGAAGATATCGACAACCTCCTGTCATTCCATGAACAATCCAGGCACACAAAAAGGATAATTTTTAGAAGTTTTTAGAGGTGGCACATGCAAATTTACTTAGGACGGCAGGGTAATACCGCATATAGGTAGATATGGTGGACTCATCTGGAATAACTTTGGGATCAAGGTTTTTTATGTACAAGCAGAATTCCTACTTAGTACAGGCGAAGGCTAGCAATTAAGATTGAGAAGCGGCCAGCTAGAGAGCAACAACGATCATAACAAGGCATTATGCATAAGTAACATTGGACACTAGCATGAGTAGGATATGAACACCATGAACATAAATATTATAGAGGCTATGTTGGTTTTGATTCAACTACATGCATGAACATGTACCAAGTCAAGCCACTCGAACATTCGGAGGAGGATACCATATCATCATACTACATCACAATCATTTTAATGCTATGTTGATATCCAAGATAAATCATTATCAACTCCTAGCTACTTATGCATGGCATGAGAAACTATAATCTCTAATTGTCATTGCAAACATGTTTAATCATAATGGGCTGAAGCCTGGATACTAGGTTAAACATATTTACACAAACAGAACAAGTCGAGTTCATACCAGTTTCTCTTTGCCACGGGCAGCTCATCGAATATCGTCATTATTGCCTTTCACTTGCACGACCGAATAATATGAAAATAATAATAGTGCAAGAGTGCCATGGACTAAGCTGGAATCTGAAAACATTTTATTCAACAGGAAAAGACAAGGTAAAATGAGCTCTTTATTAGTTCAACAATTATTCATATGAGAGCCACTCAACATTTTCATCGTGGTCTTCTCCTCGGTACAACTCGAATAAAAAGAAAAGAAATTCAGAGAAACACACCGAAATATTTTTGGAGTTTTTGGTTTTCTTGAACAAGCAAATAAAAGGGAAAAGCAAAAACGAGAAAAACTATTTACACGGGAAAGCACCCAACAAGCAAAAGAAGAACAAGGAAATCTTTTTGGATTTTCTTTTTAGTACTACTACTAAGCATGCATGGAAAGTAAATTACTACAACTAATTTTTTTTGGTTTTTCTAAAGTTTGTCAAACACACAAGAAGAAAGCAAGAAAAATAAACCTAAGCATGGATGATACAATGAAAAATTGTGAGCACCGACAAATAGAACATGAGTGCAATGTCGGTGAGAAACACATACTCCCCCAAGCTTAGGCTTTTGGCCTAACTTGGTAGTCGATCAGTAGCCTGGAGGGTAGTAGGGACCTGAGGAGCGGGCATCCACTCATCCCACTGCTGAGGTCCCTGAGCAGCCTCTGCAGCAGCGTGAGCGTTCCAGTAGGCGAGGATGTCTATAGGCATAATCCGGTATCCGCCCCTAGCAACAGAATCAAACAAAGCAGGTGCAGGCAAGGGATAACATCACGAGTTTCAACGCTATAAACCAGGTTATAAGGAATGGCAATGTCAGGACAATCATGTGCAAGAAAGTGATGGTGATCCATGGCTGCTTGGTCTAGGTAAACCTTGGTCAGGGGGTAATCATGAGGGCGTATCTCAACCTCGAAGTGAGCCGCCAAATGAGTAGCAAAAATCCCACCATGTATTTTACCCTGAGATTTATTAAGATGGAGGCGACAAGCTACAATAGCTCCCAAGCTATAAGTGTTGTCGCCCTCTAATGTATGACATAAAACAGCAAGGTCTGGTGAACTAAGTGCACCCACCTTCTCTCTAGCAAGCAAGCATTCGGTAATGAAGAGTGCAAAGTAACGAACAGCAGGAAAATGTAAGCCACCGGCAGTGATGGCTTACACTCTTCTCTCATCACCCACTGTCAAAGTGCGACAGAAGGCCTCAAACTTAGTCGGCCTAGGCTCAGCCAAGCTCCCATCATACGGGATCATGCATATATTACAAAACTCAGTAAGTGGTATCTGATGGTTCTCAGCATATAAGTCAAAGCTCACTTCAGGAGGATTGTTTCTAGGAAGGAAAGTAAAACTTTGAACAAAGAGTTTGTGAGGATTTGGTTTTGGACACACTCATCTGCGATGAAGTCGGTGAGGCCGGCATTAGCAATAAATTGCATGAACTCCTCATGGATTCCAGCCTCTTGCAGGAACGAGGTGTGCGGCCATTCGCACGGCCGTACCTCCGCCAACCTCCAAGGGTGGAGATCACTATCAGAAGACTCCCCAATAACACCCTTGGAGTTCTTCTTTGAGCCAAACTTCCTGAAGATATTCATGTCTGCGTACAGTTTTTCCTATGAACAAAAATCTGAATTTTTAGTTCACAAAAATTTTCCAACAAAATTGATAGCAACTAATCATAGGGATACATAGAGGCCATAGCAAGCATTCAAACTACATAGAACACTAAGAATTCAGCATGCAATCACATCTACAGCGGCACCAAGAGTAGCTATTTATTCAAAGTATAAACCACTAAAACAAAAACTAATTGGAAAAATGGTGGAGTCACATACCAAGCAACAATCCCCCGAAACAGTTTCGGAAACGGAGCTTCGAGCAAAGAGATCGAAATCCGCGGGTTTGAGCTCAAGAACACGGGAGAGAGAGCAATGGGGATTTTTTTCTGGAGGTAAGTGATGATGTGGAGTGAAGAGGTAAGTGAGGGGGCCCACGTGGGGACCACAACCCACCAGGGCATGCCTGGGGGTCCTGGCGCGCCCAGGTGGGTTGTGCCCACCTAGTGCACCTCCCTCTCGTATTATTTGCACCAAAAATTCTTAAATATTCAGAAAAAAGTGTATTAAATTTAAGGGCATTCTGAGAACTTTTATTTTTGGGTCATTTTTTTATTGCACGGGAAATTCAGAAAACAGACAAAACATGGCATTTTATTTTATTTAACTAATAAAATAGAAAAAAAATTAGGGGCGGGAAGTAGTGCTTACTAAATTCATCAACTTCATACCGCTCAAAAATGATTCATTAATAAGGTTGATCAGGTCTTGTTAACAACCACTTTCGATTAGCATGAAACCGAAGAACTTTCATAAATCACTAAGTTACCTCAATGGGGATATGCATCCCCCAACAATAAGCATTTCATATTTCTTTTTGACAGTAGGTAAAGGTATTTGAAAACTTCCAATAGTGATTGTCGGAGATTTTTCAATAACATTAATACCATTCACTTGGAATTGTTTCTTCGAAAAGTGCACCATATGCTCATTACCATTAATATGAAAAGTGACCTTGCTTTTATTGCAATCAATAACAGCCCCTGCAGTATTCAAGAAGGGTCTACCAAGGATAATCGACATGTTGTCGTCCTCGGGCATCTCAAGTATAACAAAGTCAGTCAAAATAGTAACATTAGCAACAACAACGGGCACATCCTCATAGATTCCGATAGGTATGGCAGTTGACTTGTCAGCCATTAGCAAAGATATTTCAGTAGGTGTGAGTTTATTCAAGTCAAGTCTTTTATATAAAGAGAAAGGCATAACACTAACACCAGCTGCTAAATCACACAAAGCAGTTTTCACATAATTCTTTTTGATAGAGCAAGGTATAGTTGGTATTCCCAGATCTCCAAGTTTTTTAGGTACTCCATCTTTAAAAGTATAATTAGCAAGCATAGTGGAGATTTCAGCTTCTGGTATTTTTCTCTTATTAGTGATGATGTCTTTCATATACTTTGCATAAGGAGGCATCTTCAAGATATCAGTCAAGCGAGTACACAAAAAGACTGGCCTTAGCATTTCAGCAAAGCGTTCAAATTCGTCATCATCATTCTTTTTAGTTGACTTGGGTGGAAAAGGCATAGGTTTTTTAACCCACGGTTCTCTTTCTTTACCGTGTTTCCTAGCCAAAAAGTCTCTTTTATCATATCTTTTATTTTTGGGTTGTGGGTTATCAAGATCAACAGGTGGTTCTATTTCAACATCATTATCTGGTTCTTTTTCATTTGGTTGAGCATCTTCATGAACACCAGCATTATCTTTTTCATTATCACTAGGTGGATGTTCATTACCAGATTGAGTTTCAGCATCAGAGATAGAAGTTTCATTTTCATTGTCAGGAGGTTTTTCTATTTCAGGTTCACTAGAAGTGTGCAAAGTCCTATCATTTTTCTTCTTCTTTTTCTTTCTAGAAGGACTATGTGCACTAGTGTTATTTCTTTGTGAGTCTTGTTCAATTCTTTTTGGGTGTCCCTTAGGATAACGTGGTTCCTGGGTCATTTTACCTCCTCTAGTTGCAACTCTAACAGCAAAATCATGCATATTATGATTCATTTCATCAAGTAATTCTCTTTGTGATTTAGCAACTTGTTCTAACTGGGTTTGAACCATAGAAGCATGTTTTCCAACACCTCTAACATCATTTGAAATTCTAAATAACAAGTCACTCTAGCGAGCAATCATATCAGAATTATATTTCAATTGTTTCATAACATTTGCATTGAAGTGATATTGTTTTCTAATGTAGTTTTCAAACTCATAAAGGCATTGACTAGGATGCATATTGTGAGGATTATCATTTTCATTGAACTTCGTAAGAGAATTTACCTCTACCACCTTAGGCAGTGGTGGTGTATTAGGCCTATGTATTTCTTCAATAGGAGGTAAATTTTTAACATCCTCGGCTTTAATACCTTTTTTCTTCATAGATTTATTTGCCTCTTGCATATCTTCCAGACTGAGATATAATATACCCCTCTTCTTCAGAGTGGGTTTAGCCGGTGGTTCAGGAATAGTCCAATCATCATAATTTTTCAATATATTATTCAATAACTCTTCAGCTTGTCTAACAGTTTGTTCCCTGAAAACACAACCAGCACAACTATCTAGGAAATCCCTAGAAGCATCAGTTAGTCCATTATTGAAGATATCAAGTATTTCATTTTTCTCTAGAGGATGATCAGGCAAAGCATTAAGTAACTGGCAAAGCCTCCCCCAAGCTTGTGGGAGACTCTCTTCTTCAGTTTGAACAAAGTTAAATATTTCCTGTAAGGCAGCTTGTTTCTTATGAGCAGGGAAATATTTTTCAGAGAAGTAATAAATCATATCCTGGGGACTACGCACACAACCAGGAGCAAGAGTATTGTACCAAGCTTTAGCATCACCCTTTAATGAGAAAGGAAATAATTTGAGAATAAAGTAATAGCGAGTTTTCTCATCATGAGTAAAAAGGGTGGCTATATCATTCAACTTAGTAAGATGTGCCACAACAGTTTCAGTTTCATAACCATGGAAAGGATCAGATTCAACCAAAGTAATTAACTCTGGGTCGACAGAGAATTCATAATCCTTATCAGCAATAAAGATAGGTGAAGCAGCAAACTTAGGATCATATTTCATTCTAGCATTCAGTGATTTTTCTTTATACTTGCATAGTAATTTCTCTAGATCATCTCTATCCTTACAAGCAAGAATATCTCTAGTTGTTTCTTCACTCATAACATAACCTTTCGGTACCTTAGGCAATTCATATCTAGGAAGGCTAGTTCTAGCAGGTGTTTCAGGAGTTTCAGTTTCAAGCTCATCATCAGATTCAACAACATCATGTTGTATTACTCTAGCAATTTGTTCATCAAGAAATTCACCAAGTGACACATCATCATTATCAAGCCAGGTACTAGCATCATCATAAGCATCATTCATAGTAGAAGTAGCATCATCAATAACTTGCGACATATTAGAATTCATAGAATGTGGTGGTGTTGCAAGTTTACTCATAACAGAAGGTGAATCTAAAGCAGAACTGGATGGCAGTTCCTTACCTCCCCTCGTACTTGAGAGAAATATCTTAGTCTTAGGATCCTTCAGATTCTTCATAGTGATAATATTATATCAATCCCAAGTGACTCAACAAATATTGCTATGTTCCCCGGCAACGGCGCCAGAAAAAGGTCTTGATAACCCACAAGTATAGGGGATCGCAACAGTTTTCGAGGGTAGAGTATTCAACCCAAATTTATAGATTCGACACAAGGGGAGCCAAAGAATATTTGAAGGTATTAGCAGCTGAGTTGTCAATTCAACCACACCTAGAGATTAATTATCTGCAGCAACATGATCAGTAGCAAAGTAATTTGCTAGTTTTGATAGTAGTGTGATACGTCTCCGTCGTATCTACTTTTCCAAACACTTTTGCCCTTGTTTTGGACTCAAACTTGCATGATTTGAATGGAACTAACCCGGACTGCCGCTGTTTTCAGCAGACTTTCCATGGTGTTATTTATGTGCAGAAACAAAAGTTCTCGGAATGACCTGAAACTCCACGGAACATATTTTTGGAAAATATTAAAAATACTGGAAGAAGAATCCACGTCAGGGGGCCCACACCCTGTCCACGAGGGTGGGGGCGCGCCCCCTGCCTCGTGGGCCCCCTGACGCTCCACCGACCTCAACTCCAACTCCATATATTCACTTTCGGGGAGAAAAAAATCAGAGAGAAGGATTCATCGCGTTTTATGATACGGAGCCGCCGCCAAGCCCTAAAACCTCTCAGGAGGGCTGATCTGGAGTCCGTTCGGGGCTCCGGAGAGGGGAATCCGTCGCCGTCGTCATCATCAACCATCCTTCATCACCAATTTCATGATGATCACCGCCGTGCATGAGTAATTCCATCATAGGCTTGCTGGACGGTGATGGGTTGGATGAGATCTATCATGTAATCAAGTTAGTTTTGTTAGGGTTTGATCCCTAGTATCCACTGTGTTCTGAGATTGATGTTGCTATGACTTTGCTATGCTTAATGCTTGTCACTAGGGCCCGAGTGCCATGATTTCAGATCTGAACCTATTATGTTTTCATGAATATATGTGAGTTCTTGATCCTATCTTGCAAGTCTATAGTCACCTACTATGTGTTATGATCCGGCAACCCCGAAGTGACAATAATCGGGACCACTCCCGGTGATGACCGTAGTTTGAGGAGTTCATGTATTCACTATGTGTTAATGCTTTGGTCCGGTACTCTATTAAAAGGAGGCCTTAATATCCCTTAGTTTCCATTAGGACCCCGCTGCCACGGGAGGGTAGGACAAAAGATGTCATGCAAGTTCTTTTCCATAAGCACGTATGACTATATTCGGAATACATGCCTACATTATATTGATGAATTGGAGCTAGTTCTGTGTCACCCTATGTTATGACTGTTACATGATGAACCGCATCCGGCATAATTCTCCATCACCGATCCAATGCCTATGAGCTTTTCATATATTGTTCTTCGCTTATTTACTTTTCCGTTGCTACTGTTACAATCACTACAAAACCCAAAAATATTACTTTTGCTATCGTTACCGTTACTTCCATACTACTTTGCTACTAAATACTTTGTTGCAGATATTAAGTTATCCAGGTGTGGTTGAATTGACAACTCAACTGTTAATACTTGAGAATATTCTTTGGCTCCCCTTGTGTCGAATCAATAAATTTGGGTTGAATACTCTACCCTCGAAAACTGTTGCGATCCCCTATACTTGTGGGTTATCAAGACTATTTTCTGGCGCCGTTGCCGGGGAGCATAGCTCTATTCTTTGAGTCACTTGGGATTTATATCTGCTGGTCACTATGAAGAACTTGAAAGACGCGAAAACAAAAATTTATCCCTCAACTACGAGGGGAGGTAAGGAACTGCCATCTAGCTCTGCACTTGATTCACCTTCTGTTTTGAGTAAGCTTGCAACACCTAAACCTGCTTCTGCTATTAATTCTGATATGTCGCATGCTATTGAAGATGCCACTTCTGCTATGCATGATACTTATGATGAAACTACTTCTTTGCTTGATACTACTGTGCCACTTGGTGAATTTCTTGATGAACAACTTGTTAGGGCTAGAGAGAATGAAATTATTGAAACTGATAATATTGAAGATAGTGATGATGAAGACTCTCCCCCTAATAAATATGAATTGCCGGTTGTGCCTGAGGGTTATGTTTTGGATGAAGAATCTGCTAGAGCTATTTTAGCTTGCAATGATAGAAGTGATCTTAAGAAGTTATTAGCTAAATGGAAGCAGCAATCTCTTAATGCTAAAATGAAGCATGACCCTGCTTTTGCTACTTCACCTATCTGTGTTACTGATAAGGATTATGAATTCTCTGTTGATCCTGATATAATTACTTTGGTTGAATCTGATCCTTTTTATGGCTATGAATCTGAAACTGTTGTGGCACATCTTACTAAATTAAATGATATAGCCACCCTGTTCACTAATGATGAGAGAACTCGCTACCTTTATATCCTTAAAATATTTCCGTTCTCATTAAAGGGTGATGCTAAGATATGGTTTAATTCTCTTGATCCTGGTTGTGTGCGTAGTCCCCAGGATATGATTTATTACTTCTCTTCTAAATATTTCCCCGCTCATAAGAAACAAGCTGCTTTAAGGGAAATATATAATTTTGTGCAAATTGAAGAAGCGAGTCTCCCACAAGCTTGGGGGAGGCTTCTCCAATTACTTAATGTTGTGCCTGATCATCCTCTTAATAAAAATGAAATACTTCATATCTTTTATAATGGACTAACTGATGCTTCGAGAGATTACCTGGATAGTTGTGCTGGTTCTGTTTTCAGGGAAAGAACACCGGATGAAGCTGAAATTCTATTGAATAATATGTTGACAAATGAAAATAATTGGACACTTCCTGAGCCAATTCCTGAGCCTATTCCTAAACCAACTCCGAAGAAAAGAGGTGTTCTATTTCTCAGTCCTGAAGATATGCAAGAGGCAAAGAAATCTATGAAAGAAAAAGGTATTAAAGCTGAAGATGTTAAGAATTTACCTCCTATTGAAGAAATACATGGTCTTAATTTACCGCCTGTTGAACAAATATATGATCCTAATCCATTACCTATTAAAGAAACTCACGGTCTTGATAACCCGACACAGGTAGTAAAGGTAAATTCTCTCTATAGATTTGATGAAGGTGATATTCCTAACTATAAGTCTGCTAAACAATGCTTAGAAGAGTTTGATAATTTTATTGTCAAACAAGAAAACTTCAATGCTTATTTGGTAGACAATTGAAATATAATTCCGATACGCTTGAATACTTGGGTGATTATATGTCTAGAGTTAAAGGTGAACTTAAACTCATTACTAAACATGCTTCTATGGTTACCACTCAAGTAGAACAAGTACTTAAAGCTCAAAATGATTTGCTCAATGAATTGAATAGTAAGAACAATGATTATGCTGTTAGAGTGGCTACTAGAACTGGTAAAATGACTTAGGAACCTTTGTATCCTGAAGGCCACCCTAAGAGAATTGAGCAAGATTCTCAGAGAAATAATATGGATGCACCTAGTCCTTCTAAGAAGAAGAAAAAGAAAAATGATAGGACTTTGCATGCCTCTAGTGAACCTATTGCTGAACCACCTGAGAATCCAAATGATATTTCTATTTCTGATACTGAAACACAATCTGGTAATGAACATGAACCTAATGAAAATGTTAACGATAATGTTCATGATGATGCTCAACCTAGCAATGATAATGATGTAGAAATTGAACCTGATGTTGATCTTGATAACCCACAATCAAAGAATCAACGTTATGATAAAAGAGACTTTGTTGCTAGGAAGCACGGTAAAGAAAGAGAGCCATGGGTTCAGAAACCCATGCCTTTTCCTCCCAAACCATCCAAGAAAAAGGATGATTTAGGATTTTAAGCGCTTTGCTGAAATGATTAGACCTATCTTTTTGCGTATGCGATTAACTGATATGCTCAAAATGAATCCTTATGCTAAGTATATGAAAGAAATTGTCACTAATAAAAGAAAGATACCGGAAGCTGAAATTTCCACCATGCTTGCTAATTACACTTTTAAGGGTGGAATACCAAAGAAACTTGGAGATCCAGGAGTACCCACTATACCATGCTCCATTAAAAGAAACTATGTTAAAACTGCTTTATGTGACCTTGGAGCCGGTGTTAGTGTTATGCCTCTCTCTTTATATCGTAGACTTGATTTAAATAAGCTAACACCTACTGAAATATCTTTGCAAATGGCTGATAAATCAACTGCTATACCTGTCGGTATTTGTGAGGATGTGCCTGTTGTGGTTGCAAACGTTACTATTTTAACGGACTTTGTTATTCTTGATATTCCCGAGGACGATAGTATGTCTATTATTCTTGGAAGACCCTTTTTGAATACTGCAGGGGCTGTTATTGATTGCAACAAAGGCAATGTCACTTTTCATGTTAATGGTAATGAGCACACGGTACACTTTCCGAGGAAACAACCTCAAGTTCATAGTATAAATTCTATTGGAAAAGTTCCATCGATTATTTTTGGAGGTTTTGAATTTCCTCTTCCTACTGTCAAGAAGAAATATGATATTCTTATTATTGGGGATGTGCATATCCCCGTTGAGGTAACATAGTGTTATTCGAAATTTCTCCGGTTCCGTGTTATTCGGAATGAGTTTGTTAACAAGACTTGATCAACCTTGTTAATGGATTCCTTTTTATGAGCATGAGATGGATGAAATTAGAAAGCACAACCTTCTGTACCCTCCTTTTACTTTCTGTTATTTAGTTGAAATAAAGTAAAAATAGTATTTTTCTGTCTGTTTTCTGATTTATCCATGCAATATAAAAATACCCCGAAAATAAAAGTTCTCCAAATGCCCTGAAAATGGAATATGATTTTTTCTGGAATATTTGAGAATATCTGGCACTGAGAACACAACAGGGGGAGCAAGCACCTGGCCACGAGGGTCCAAGGCGCGCCCACCCCTACAGAGCGCGCCCCCTGCCTCGTGGGCCCACGGTGGCTCCTCTCCACTTATTCCTGCACCCACACACTTCTTCTTCCTCCCAAAGAAATCACCATCCAGCTCAAACACGAGTTCTAGCTCATTTTGCTGCGATTTTCGATCTCCTTGCTCAAAGCACCTCTCACAAAACTGCTTGGGGGATTGTTCCTTGGTATGTGACTCCTCCATTGGTCCAATTAGTTTTTGTTCTAGTGCTTTATTCATTGCAAATTTGTGATGCCTAGGTGACCATGTTCTTGAGCTTGCATGTCAAATTTATATGGTTCCAAGTAGCTCTAATGCTTGATATAGGCTCTAGGCACTTGTAGGAGTAGTTGCTATCAATTTTGTTGAGCTTGGTTCACTTTCATTTTCAAGTTACTAAAAATTTCAGAAATTTTTCAGAGGAAGAAATATGCTTAGGAAAATGTTCCATGGTGGTCCTTCAAGGAAGCAAGGACCCAGGCTTGCAATGCGCGATGCCGATGATGAGCCACCAAGGGACGCTCCAGTGCGGCCTTGTGAATGGCCTTCAGAAGGCTTTATGGATCGAGCGGGAATCGAGGAAGAATTTAACGCGTATTTGCGTAACGCTGATCTTGTGAACTTCGAGGGAGAAAAGTGCAGTCAGTACCACTATCTCACTAGTTCATTTGTGAGGGGGTTTGAATTTTCATCTTCACGCAATTCTCCAACTGTCCTTTTTGATCTCTATGAAAAATCTTACACTATGGACTTAGAGGATTTTACCACTGCTTGCAAACTTCCACAATGGGGTAGTACTAGTGAACCTCGCAAATCTGAATTTAGAGATTTTCTTGCTAGTATAACTCTGGAGGAATCTAGAGATATAGCACAAGCTACCATAGGGAGCATCCATTTTCCTGCTATACATTATTTTGCTCTCTTCATAGGTAGGTGCATAAATGGTAAGGATGAAGCATGTCACATGTGTGTCCCTGACCTCAGTATTCTTAGGAGTGCTGTGTTAGGAGACAAATCTTATAATTTGGGAGCCATTGTTGCACGTAGGTTGCATCATAATAGATTTAATGGAGATTTCTTTGGCGGAATTTATGCAACCCGCTTAGCTGATTTTCTTGGTGTAACCATACGTAATGATGATATTGAATTGCCTCCTACTTATTTAGACTTTAATGCTATGGTTCACCACCAATTTGTCGAGAGGAATGAATCACCTCTCCGGTATCGCTTAATCTTTGACAGACGTTGTGCTGTCCATATTACTCTCCCTGCTCCTGCCTTCTTTGATTATCAGGCAAAAGGAAGACATTTTATTACCAGAGAGGAGGCAGATGAGTACGGGAGGAGGGCGGAGGCAGCTCGCCGCCACGTTGCAGCCCAGGAGGCAATAACTGCCGCATCTCAGTACGACCCCAGCTACAACTATGGATATCCGCCAGGCCATCCATGGCAATAAACCAACTTAGGCCAAAAGCCTAAGCTTGGGGGAGTACGTATTTCTCACCGACATTACATTCATGTACACACACTCATTGCTAGATGTCGGTGCTCATACTCTTTCACTGTAATATCCATGCTAGTTTATTTTCTTTTTCTTGCTTTCTTCTTGTGTGTTTAAAAAACCTCAAGAAAACAAAAAAATAGTGTAGCTTTTAGCTAGTTTACTTTCTTGCTATAGTAGTAATAATTAAAAAGAAAACCCAAAAAGATTTCATGTTCTTCTTTTGCTTGTTGGGAGCTTTCCGTGTAAATAGTTTTATTTCTTGGGGGTCGATAGGAGAAGACCATGATTAAACTGTTGAAGTGGCTCTTATATGCATTATTGTTGATTTAACCAAGAGCCCATATTGCCTTGTCTTCTCCTGTTTATTGAATGCTCACAGATTCCAGCTTAGTCCAATGCACGTGCACTCTTATTATTTTACACTGTTAGGTCGTGCAAGTGAAAGGCAATAATGACGAAATATGATGGACTGATTGAGATGAGAGAAGCTGGTATGAACTCGACCTCTCTTGTTTTTGTAAATATGATTAGTTCATCGTTCCTGATTCAGCCTATTATGAATAAACATGTTTGCAATGACAATTAGAGATCATAATTGCTAATGCCATGCTTGATTAGCTATGAGTTATAATGGTTTACCTTGCATGCCAACATGCTATTAAAATGGTTGTGATGTGGTATAGTGGGGTGGTATCCTCCTTTGAATGATTTAAGTGACTTGACTTGGCACATGTTCACGCATGTAGTTGAAACAAATCAACATAGCCTTCACGATATTTATGTTCATGGTGGATTATAACCTACTCATGCTTGCACTCAATGTTTATTAATTTTAATGCATGTTCATGACTGTTGTCGCTCTCTAGTTGGTCGCTTCCCAGTCTTTTGCTAGCCTTCACTTGTACTAAGCGGGAATACTGCTTGTGCATCCAATCCCTTAAACCCCAAAAGTTATTCCATATGAGTCCACTATACCTTCCTATGTGCGGTATCTACCTGCCGTTCCAAGTAAATTTGTATGTGCCAAACTCTAAACCTTCAAATGAAATTCTGTTTTGTATGCTCGAATAGCTCATGTATCAACTAGGGATGTCCGTATCTTCCATGCTAGGCGGGTTATTCTCAAGAGGAGTGGACTCCGCTCCTCACTCACGAGAAAATGGTTGGTCACCGGGATGCCCAGTCCCATGCTTTATGCAAATTAAATCAAAATAATTGCAAACAAAACTCCCCCGGGGCTGTTGCTAGTTGGAGGCACTCGTTGTTTCGAGCAAGCCATGGATTGATGCTTGTTGGTGGAGGGGGAGTATAAACTTTACCATTCTGTTTGGGAACCGCCTATAATGTGTGTAGCATGGAAGATATCGCCATCTCTTGGTTCTTATGTTGATAATGAAAGTATGCTGCTCAAAATATTATTTATCTCTATTTCAAAATCGAGCTCTGGCACCTCTACAAATCCTTGCTTCCCTCTGCGAAGGGCCTATCTATTTACTTTTATGTTGAGTCATCACCCTCTTATTAAAAGCACTAGCAGGAGAGCGCTGCTGTCATTTGCATCCATTACTGTTAATTTATATTGGGTATGACTATGATTGGATCTCTTTTACCATGAATTACAATGTCTAGTCAGTCCTTGATCTTTAAAGGTGCTCTGCATTTCTGTTTTGCGGTCTCAGAAAGGGCTAGCGAGATACCATCCTGTTATATCATATTATGATTGTTTTGAGAAAGTGTTGTCATCCGAGATTTATTATTATCGCTCGCTAGTTGATTATGTCATTGATATGAGTAAACATGAGACCTAAGAGTTATTGTGAATGTGGTTAGTCATAATCTTTGCTGAAAACCTGAATGCTGGCTTTACATATTTACAACAACAAGAGCAAACAGAGTTTGTAAAAGTTTTTCTTTATCACTTTCAGTTTATCAACTGAATTGCTTGAGGACAAGCAAAGGTTTAAGCTTGAGGGAGTTGATACGTCTCCGTCGTATCTACTTTTCCAAACACTTTTGCCCTTGTTTTGGACTCTAACTTGCATGATTTGAATGGAACTAACCCGGACTGACGCTGTTTTCAGCAGACTTTCCATGGTGTTATTTATGTGCAGAAACAAAAGTTCTCGGAATGACCTGAAACTCCACGGAACATATTTTTGGAAAATATTAAAAATACTAGAAGAAGAATCCACGTCAGGGGGCCCACACCCTATCCACGAGGGTGGGGGCGCGCCTGCCCCCCTGGGCGCGCCCCTGACGCTCCACCGACCTCAACTCCAACTCCATATATTCACTTTCGGGGAGAAAAACATCAGAGAGAAGGATTCATCGCGTTTTACGATACGGAGCCGCCGCCAAGCCCTAAAACCTCTCGGGAGGGCTGATCTGGAGTCCGTTCGGGGCTCCGGAGAGGGGAATCCGTCGCCGTCGTCATCATCAACCATCCTCCATCACCAATTTCATGATGCTCACCGCCGTGCGTGAGTAATTCCATCGTAGGCTTGCTGGACGGTGATGGGTTGGATGAGATCTATCATGTAATCAAGTTAGTTTTGTTAGGGTTTGATCCCTAGTATCCACTATGTTCTGAGATTGATGTTGCTATGACTTTGCTATGCTTAATGCTTGTCACTAGGGCCCGAGTGCCATGATTTCAGATCTGAACTTATTATGTTTTCATGAATATATGTGAGTTCTTGATCCTATCTTGCAAGCTATAGTCACCTACTATGTGTTATGATCCGGCAACCCCGAAGTGACAATAATCGGGACCACTCCCGATGATGACCGTAGTTTGAGGAGTTCATGTATTCACTATGTGTTAATGCTTTGGTCCGGTACTCTATTAAAAGGAGGCCTTAATATCCCTTAGTTTCCATTAGGACCCCGCTGCCACGGGAGGGTAGGACAAAAGATGTCATGCAAGTTCTTTTCCATAAGCACGTATGACTATATTCGGAATACATGCCTACATTATATTGATGAATTGGAGCTAGTTTTGTGTCACCCTATGTTATGACTGTTACATGATGAACCGCATCCGGCATAATTCTCCATCACCGATCCAATGCCTACGAGCTTTTCATATATTGTTCTTCGCTTATTTACTTTTCCGTTGCTACTGTTACAATCACTACAAAACCCAAAAATATTACTTTTGCTACCGTTACCGTTACTTCCATACTACTTTGCTACTAAATACTTTGCTGCAGATATTAAGTTCTCCAGGTGTGGTTGAATTGACAACTCAACTGCTAATACTTGAGAATATTCTTTGGCTCCCCTTGTGTCGAATCAATAAATTTGGGTTGAATACTCTACCCTCGAAAACTGTTGCGATCCCCTATACTTGTGGGTTATCATAGTGACAGCAGTAACAGTAACTGTAACAATCATAGCAGTAATTTTGTAGCAAGTGCAACAGTAACGATAGCAGTAGTAACTTAGCAAAAACAATATAAGATTAATTCGTAGGCATTGGATCGGTGACTTGTTGGATGATATTCATCATGTGACAGTTATAACCTAGGGCGATACAGCACTAGCTCCAGTTCATCGATATAATGTAGGCATGTATTCCGTAAATAGTCATACCCGCTTTATTAAAAGAACTTGCATGACATCTTGTGGGTTATTCCGTGGCAGCGGGGTCCATATTGGAAACTAAGGGATATTAAGGCCTCCTTTTAATAGAGAACCAGAACAAAGCATTGTTGACGAACGCAGTAATTTCAAAAATTCTCCTACAATCACGCAAGATCTATCTAGGTGATGCATAGCAACGAGCTGGGAGAGTGTGTCAACATACCCTCGTAGACCAAAAGAGGAAGCGTTATATCAACGTGGTTTATGTAGTCGTACGTCTTCATGATCCGACCAATCCTAGCACCGAACGTACGGCACCTCCGTGTTCAGCACACGTTGAGCTCGATGACGTCCCTTGTACTCTTGATCCAGTTGAGGCCGAGGGAGAGTTCCGTCAGCACGACGGCGTGGTGACGGTGATGATGAAGCTACCGACATAGGGCTTCACGTAAGCACTACGACGATATGACCTAGGTGAGTAACTGTGGAGGGGGCACCGCACACGGCTAAGAGATTGTCTGTTGTCCTTTGGGGTGCCCATGGGCCATGTATATAAAGGAGGGAGGAGGAGGAGGCCAGACTAGGAGGGGCGCGCCTATAGGGGGAGTCCAACTAGGATACCCAATCCTAGTTGGAGTCCCCTTCCTTTTCCAAGAGGGGAGAGAGGGAAGGAGTAGGAGAGGGAGAAGGAAAGAGAGGGGGCGCGGCCCCCTCCCAAGTCCAATTCGGACTTGCCATGGGGGGCGTGCAGCCACCCCTTGAAGCCCTTCTCTCCTTTCCCGTATGGCCCATTGAGGCCCACTACTTCCCCCGGCGAATTCCCGTAACTCTCCAGTACTCCGAAAAATACCCGAATCACTCGGAACCTTTCCGATGTCCGAATATAGCTTTCCAATATATCAATCTTTACCTCTCGACCATTTCAAGACTCCTCGTCATGTCCGAGATATCATCTGGGACTCCGAACAAACTTCGGTCATCAAATCACATAACTCATAATACAAATCATCATCGAACGTTAAGCGTGCAGACCCTACGGGTTCGAGAACTATGTAGACATGACCGAGACACATCTCCGGTCAATAACCAATAGCGGAACCTGGATGCTCATATTGGCACCTACATATTCTAGGAAGATCTCTATCGGTCAAACCGCATAACAACATACGTTGTTCCCTTTGTCATCGGTATGTTACTTGCCCGAGATTCGATCGTCGGTATAATCATACCTGGTTCAATCTCGTTACCAGCAAGTCTCTTTACTCGTTCCGTAATGCATCATCCCGAAACTAACTCATTAGTCACATTGCTTGCAAGGCTTATAATGATGATCATTACGGAGAGGGCCCAGAGATACCTCTCCGATACACGGAGTGACAAATCCTAATCTCGATCTATGCCAACTCAACAAACACCATCGGAGACACCTGTAGAGCATCTATATAATCACCCAGTTACGTTGTGACATTTGATAGCACACTAAGTGTTCCTCCGATATTCGGGAGTTGCATAATCTCATAGTCAGAGGAACATGTATAAGTCGTGAAGAAAGAAATAGCAATAAAACTAAACGATCTTTATGCTAACCTAACGGATGGGTCTTGTCCATCACATCATTCTCTAATAATGTGATCTCGTTCATCAAATGACAACACATGTCTATGGCTAGGAAACTTAATCATCTTTGATTAACGAGCTAGTCAAGTAGAGGCGTACTAGAGACACTCTATTTGTCTATGTATTCACACATGTACTAAGTTTCCGGTTAATACAACTCTATCATGAATAATAAAGATTTATCATGATATAAGGAAATATAAATAACAACTTTATTATTGCCTCTAGGGCATATTTCCTTCAGTCTCCCACTTGCACTAGAGTCAATAATCTAGTTCACGTCGACATGTGATTTAACACCAATAGTTCACATCGCCATGTGACCAGTACCCAAAGGGTTTACTAGAGTCAATAATAAAGTTCACATCACCATGTGATTAACACCCAAAGTGTACTAAGGTGTGATCATGTTTTGCTTGTGAGAGAGGTTTAGTCAATGGGTCTGCCACATTCAGATCCGTATGTATTTTGCAAATTTCTATGTCTACAATGCTCTGCACGGAGCTACTCTAGCTAAATGCTCCCACTTTCAATATGTATCCAGATCGAGACTCAGAGTCATCCAGATTGGTGTCAAAGCTTGCATCGACGTAAGTCTTTACGATGAACTCTTTATCACCTCCATAACCGAGAAATATTTCCTTAGTCCTCTATAATTTTGACCAATGTCCAGTGATCTACTCCTAGATCACTATTGTGCTCCCTTGCCAAACTCAGGGCAGGGTATGCAATAGGTCTGATAGACAGCATGGCATACCTTATAGAACCTATGGCTGAGGCATAGGGAATGACTTTCATTCTCTCTCTATCTTCTGTCGTGGTCTGGCTTTCAGTCTTACTCAACTTCCCACCTTGCAACACAGGCAAGAACTCCTTCTTTGACTGTTCCAGTTTGAACTACTTCAAAAACTTGTCAAGGTATGCACTCATTGAAAAAACTTATCAAGCGTCTTGATCTATCTCTATAGATCTTGATGCTCAATTTGTAAGCAGCTTCACTGAGGTCTTTCTTTGAAAAACTCCTTTCAAAACACTCCTTTATGCTTTCCAGAAAATTCTACATCATTTCCAATCAACAATATGTCATTCACATATACTTATCAGAAAGGTTGTAGTGCTCCCACTCACTTTCTTGTAAATACAGGCTTCACCGCAAGTCTGTATAAAACTATATGTTTTGATCAACTCATCAAAGCGTATATTCCAACTCCGAGATGCTTGCACCAGTCCATAGATGGATTGCTGGAGCTTGCACATTTTATTAGCACCTTTAGGATTGACAAAACCTTCTGGTTGCATCATATACAACTCTTCTTTAATAAATCCATTAAGGAGTGCAGTTTTGTTATCCATTTTCCAGATTTCATAAAATGCGGCAATTGCTAACATGATTCAGATAGACTTAAGCATCGCTATGAGTGAAAAAATCTCATCGTAGTCAACACCTTGAACTTGTCGAAAACCTTTCGCAACAAGTCGAGCTTTGTAGATAGTAACACTACCATCAGCGTCCGTCTTCCTCTTGAAGATCCATTTATTCTCAATGGCTCACCGATCATCGGGCAAGTCAATCAAAGTCCACACTTTGTACTCATACATGGATCCCATCTTAGATTCATGGCCTCAAGCCATTTCGCGGAATCTGGGCTCATCATCGCTTCCTCATAGTTCATAGGTTCATCATGGTCAAGTAACATGACCTCCAGAACAGGATTACCGTACCACTCTAGTGCGGACCTTACTCTGGCTGACCTACGAGGTTCGGTAGTAACTTGATCTGAAGTTTCATGATCATCATCATTAACTTCCTCACTAATTGGTGTAGGCATCACTAGAAATGATTTCTGTGATGAACTTCTTTCCAATTCGGGAGCAGGTACAATTACCTCATCAAGTTCTACCTTCCTCCCACTCACTTCTTTCGAGAGAAACTCCTTCTCTAGAAAGGATCCATTCTTAGCAACGAATGTCTTGCCTTCGGATCTGTGATAGAAGGTGTACCCAACATTTTATTTTGGGTATCCTATGAAGACGCACTTCTCCGATTTGGGTTCTAGCTTATCAGGTTGAAACTTTTTCACATAAGCATCGCAACCCCAAACTTCAAGAAATGACAGCTTAGGTTTCTTGCCAAACCATAGTTCATACGGTGTCGTCTCAACGGATTTAGATGGTGCCCTATTTAACGTGAATGCAGCTGTCTCTAATGCATAACCCCAAAACGATAGTGGTAAATTGGTAAGAGACATCATAGATCGCACCATATCCAATAAAGTACGGTTATGACGTTCGGATACACCATTACGCTGTGGTGTTCCAGGTGGCGTGAGTTGCAAAACTATTCCACATTGTTTCAAATGAAGACCAAACTTGTAACTCAAATATTCGTCTCCGCGATCAGATCGTAGAAACTTTATTTTCTTGTTACGATGATTTTCCACTTCACTCTGAAATTCTTTGAACTTTTCAAATGTTTCAGACTTATGTTTCATCAAGTAGATATACCCATATCTGCTCAAATCATCTGTGAAGGTCAGAAAATAACGATACCTACCGCGAGCCTCAACACTCATTGGACCGTATACATCAGTATGTATTATTTCCAACAAGTCAGTTGCTCGCTCCATTGTTCCGGAGAATGGAGTCTTAGTCATCTTGCCCATGAGGCATGGTTCGCAAGCATCAAGTGATTCCAAAAGCCCATCAGCATGGAGTTTCTTCATGTGCTTTACACCAATATGACCTAAACGGCAGCGCCACAAGTATGTTGCACTATCATTATCAACTTTGCATCTTTTGGCATCAAAATTATGTGTATCACTACGATCGAGGTTCAATAAACCATTTATATTAAGTGTATGACCGTAGAAGGTTTTATTCATGTAAACAGAAACAATTATTCTTTGACTTAAATGAATAACTGTATTGCAATTAACATGATCCAATCATATTCATGCTCAACGCAAACACCAAATAACATTTATTTTAGGTTCAACACTAATCCCGAAGGTAAAGGGAGTGTGCGATGGTGATCTTATCAACCTTGGAATCACTTCCAACACATATCATCACCTCGCCCTTAACTAGTCTCTGTTTATTTTGTAACTCCCGTTTCGAGTTACTACTCTTAGCAACTGAACCAGTATCAAATACCGAGGGGTTGCTATAAACACTAGTAAAATACACATCAATAACATGTATATCCAATATACCTTTGTTCACTTTTCCATCCTTCTTATCCGCCAAGTATCTAGGGTAGTTCCACTTCCAGTGACCATTTCCTTTGCAGTAGAAGCACTCAGTTTCAGGCTTGGGTCTAGCTTTGGGCTTCTTCATGGGAGTGGCAACTTTCTTGTCGTACCTTTTGAAGTTTCCCTTTCTTTCCCTTGCCCTTTATCTTGCTAGTGGTCTTGTTAACCATCAACACTTGATGCTTTTTCTTGATTTCTACCTTCGCCGCTTTCAGCATCGCGAAGAGCTTGGGAATTGTTTCCGTTATCCCTTGCATATTATAGTTCATCACGAAGTTCTAGTAACTTGGTGATAGTGACTAGAGAACTCTGTCAATCACTGTCTTATCGGGAAGATTAACTCCCACTTGATTCAAGTGATTATAGTACTCAGACATTCTGAGCACATGCTCACTCGTTGAGCTATTCTCCTCCATCTTGTAGGCAAAGTACTTGTCAGAGGTCTCATACCTCTTGACATGGGCATGAGACTGAAATATCAATTTCATCTCTTGGAACATCCCATATGCTCTGTGGTGTTCAAAACGTTTTTGAAGTCCCGGTTCTAAGTCGTAAATCATGGTGCACTAAACTATCAAGTAGTCATCATACTGAGCTTTGTCAAACGTTCATAACGTCTGCATCTGCTCCTGCAATAGGTCTGTCACCTAGCGGTGCATCAAGGACATAATTCTTCTGTGCAGCAATGAGGATAATCCTCAGATCATGAACCAAGTCCGTATCGTTGCTATTATCATCTTTCAACTTATTTCTCTCTAGGAACATATCAAAAATAAACGAGGAGCTACATCGCGAGCTATTGATCTACAACATAGTTATGCAAATACTATCAGGACTAAGTTCATGATAAATTAAGTTCAATTAATCATATTACTTAAGAACTCCCACTTAGATAGACATCCCTCTAGTCATCTAAATGATCACGTGATCCATATCAACTAAACCATGTCCGATCATCACGTGAGATGGAGTAGTTTTCAATGGTGAACATCTCTATGTTGATCATATCTACAATATGATTCACGCTCGACCTTTTGGTCTCAGTGTTCTGAGGCCATATCTGCATACGCTAGGTTCGTCAAGTTTAACATGAGTATTCTGCGTGTGCAAAACTGGCTTGCACTCGTTGTATGTGAACGTAGAGCTTATCACACCCGATCATCACGTAGTGTCTCATCACAGAGAACTGTCGCAACGGTGCATACTCAGGGAGAACACTTATACCTTGAAATTTTAGTGAGAGATCATCTTATAATGCTACCACCGTACTGAGCAAAATAAGATGCATAAAAGATAAACATCACATGCAATCAAAATATGTGACATGATATGTCCATCATCATCTTGTGCCCTTGATCTCCATCTCCAAAGTACCATTATGATCTCCATGATCACCGGCATGACACCATGATCTCCATCATCTTGATCTTTATCAATGTGTCGTCACATGGTCGTCTCGCCAACTATTTCTTTTGCAACTATTGCTATCGTATAGCGATAAAGTAAAGCAATTATATGGCACTTGCATCTTATGCAATAAAGAGACAACCATAAGGCTCCTGCCAGTTGCCGATAATTTTACCAAAACATGACCATCTCATACAACAATTTATATCTCATCACGTCTTGACCATATCACATCACAACATGCCCTGCAAAAACAAGTTAGACGCCCTCTACTTTGTTTTTGCAAGTTTTACGTGGCTGCTATGGGCTTAACAAGAACTGACAGTGTCATGGACTAGGGGGTACTCACCACGTCGTCACCCGACCAGCTGGATCGGGCCGAGGACCCCCACGACGGTTCATTCATGGGCCACTTTGGGCAGCCCATGCCGCATACAAGGAGGTTTCCACAAGACTTGGCGCCCAAGCCAAGGACTCTCCAAAACCCTAGGCCTCCGGTGCATATATAAACCGAGGCCAGGCTAGTCAATAGACAATCTTATATCCATTAGATCAATCTCGTGGTAGATACATGTACTCTGTACTACACCCCATATGAATACAATCAAAAGCAGGACGTAGGGTTTTACCTCCGTCAAGAGGGCCCGAACCTGGGTAAAATCCCGTGTCCATGTTACCATCGCTCCAAGACGCCTAGCTTAGGACCCCTACTACGATATACGCCGGATATTGAACCGACAAGAACCGTCCTTACCTACGCATCAAAACCACAACGATTTTTCGTCAAGTGTGTTGTTTTAACCTTCAACAAGGACCGGGCGTAGTCAAACTCGATTCAACTAAAGTTGGAGAAACTGACACCCGCTAGCCACCTGTGTGCGAAGCACGTCGGTAGAACCAGTCTCATGAACGCGGTCATGTAATGTCGGTCCAAGCCGCTTCATCCAACAATACCACCGAATCAAAGTAAGACGTTGCTGGTAAGCAGTATGACTATTATCGCCCACAACTCTTTGTGTTCTACTCGTGCATATAACATCTACGCATAGACCTGGCTCGGATGCCACTGTTGGGGAACGCAGTAATTTCAAAAATTCTCCTACGATCACGCAAGATCTATCTAGGTGATGCATAGCAACGAGCGGGGAGAGTGTGTCCACATACCCTCATAGACCAAAAGCGGAAGCGTTATATCAACGCGGTTGATGTAGTCGTACGTCTTCACAATCCGACCGATCCTAGCACCGAACGTGCGGCACCTCCGTGTTCAGCACACATTCAGCTCGATGACGTCCCTCGTACTCTTGATCCAGTTGAGGCCGAGGGAGAGTTCCGTCAGCACGTCAGCGTGGTGACGGTGATGATGAAGCTACCGGTGCAGGGCTTCACCTAAGCACTACGACGATATGACCGAGGTGTGTAACTGTGGAGGGGGGCACTGCACACGGCTAAGAGATTGTCTGTTGTCCTTTGGGGTGCCCCCTTGGCCACGTATATAAAGGAGGGAGGAGGAGGAGGGAGGCCTAGGAGGGGCGCGCCTATAGGGGGAGTCCAACTAGGATTCCCAATCCTAGTTGGAGTCCCCTTCCTTTTCCAAGAGGGGAGAGAGGGAAGGAGTAGGAGAGGGAGAAGGAAAGAGAGGGGGCGCCGCCCCCTCCCAAGTCCAATCCGGACTTGCCATGGGGGGCGTGCAGCCACCCCTTGAGGCCCTTCTCTCCTTTCCCGTATGGCCCATTGAGGCCCACTACTTCCCCCGGCGAATTCCCGTAACTCTCCGGTACTCCGAAAAATACCCGAATCACTCGGAACCTTTCCGATGTCCGAATATAGCCTTCCAATATATCGATATTTACCTCTCGGCCATTTCAAGACTCCTCATCATGTCCGTGATCTCATCCGGGATTCCGAACAAACTTCGGTCATCAAATCACATAACTCATAATACAAATCGTCATCGAACGTTAAGCGTGCGGACCCTACGGGTTCGAGAACTATGTAGACATGGCCGAGACACATCTCCAGTCAATAACCAATAGCGGAACTTGGATGCTCATATTGGCTCCTACATATTCTACGAAGATCTTTATCGGTCAAACCGCATAACAACATACATTGTTCCCTTTGTCATCGGTATGTTACTTGCCCGAGATTCGATCGTCGGTATCATCATAGCTAGTTCAATCTCGTTACAAGCAAGTCTCTTTACTCGTTCCGTAATGCATCATCCCGCAACTAACTCATTAGTCACATTGCTTGCAAGGCTTATAGTGATGATCATTACCGAGAGGGCCCAGAGATACCTCTCCGATACACGGAGTGAAAAATCCTAATCTCGATCTATGCCAACTCAACAAACACCATCAAAGACACCTGTAGAGCATCTTTATATTCACCCAGTTACATTGTGATGTTTGATAGCACACTAAGTGTTCCTCCGGTATTCGGGAGTTGCATAATCTCATAGTCAGAGGAACATGTATAAGTCATGAAGAAAGCAATAGCAATAAAACTAAACGATCGTTATGCTAAGCTAAGGATGTGTAGCGACCAGACCTCAAACAGTCTGATCTACCATGCACCAGTGTCATCCCTGGATCAGTAATGCTGACACGCACAGTACTTGGAGGATTTATAACAGAGTAGCAATCACACACTTATTACATCGAGTATCTCAAGAGAGAAATAAGTATGACAAATATGGCTTAAGGCCATCTAAAACGATAACAGCGGAAGACTTGGAAGATAAGTGAGTCCATCAACTCCAACGGCATCACTGAGTATAAGACCACGACCTAAGGCACCTTACTCGTCGTCTGAAAAGTCTGCAACAAGAAACATTGCATCCCGAAAACGGGCCAGCACATGGAATATGCTGGCAATGTAACACATAGAGAGTAATGAATAGAATAATGCTATACTACATGCATATATGGCTGGTAGAAGGCTCTATGGTTACAGTTTTGCGAAAAGCCAATTTTTCCCTACTGCAAAGGAATAAATTTTATTTAACTATCATGGTGGTTGTTAAACATTGAGAATGGTTGACAGCATTCTCAATCCCAATTAAGTATCATCATCAAAACCCAACAAAATTAATTAAAGTAACATGATGAGATTCACATGATAATCCAGATACTAGATACTCAAGGTGTCCATAACCGGGGACACGGCTAACCATGATTAGTTTATACACTCTGCAGAGGTTTGTGCACTTTTCCCCACAAGACTCGATCTCCTCCGTTAGATTTCTCGCACTACATGGCGTTTGAGAAACGGATGACTGAGACACAGTCTTTCAGAAGTGTTTGCACCTTACGAATGGGTAGACAGTACCACCTACATCCCCTACATCTGCTAGTCTACCACTGTAAGAGTTCACACGACCTACTCAACTATGCTAGAGCCCATAATAGCGTGTGGCTGCACACGGAAGTTTCTAGCATGAATAATCTCATGATCCCTTTGAGCCTGGGTGGCGGTCCAAAGAAAAACAGGCAATCCTGGAATACCCAGGTACCTCAATCCACCCAGATGTGTGTTTTAGTTGCCACCTTAAGTTTAACCATTAATTAACAATCTCACATCTGTCATGGTAACACTCAAACCCAATCCACGTCTACTAGCATAGCATAACGATATAAGCAAACGTAGAAGTAACTCCCAAGGGTTTGATAATAAACAGGGCAATAGGTACTACCTCATCTACTTCCCAGAACCCACAATTTAATTAGATCCTAATCATGCAATGTTTGAGGGTTGATCTAATGCAATAAAACTGGGTAGTAAAAGAAGTATGATCAAAGCGTTACTTGCCTTGCTGATGATCCGTGAAACCTAGAGATTCGAAGTAGCAAGCGGCGCACTTCGGGTACTCTATCGCAAACAAACAAGAATACAGTAAGCACTCAACTAATGCACAAGTAAAACTCATATAAAAGATCTAACCAGAAATTTCAACTTAAGAACTCCGGTTTGCAAAAAGAATCGAATCAAACGAAGCAACGAAAGTCAAACGGCGAAAGAAACAAGCTTCGTTTACTAATCTGGATCTAGGTCAAATTTTACAGTAGCAAAAACTTGTTTGAGTTGGTTAAACGGAAAGAGAATTTCGAGACGAAACTCTAGGCGCTTGAATCGCCTATTTCCGATAAACGAGCGAAAAGTTAAACTAAAACGAAAAACAGATCAGAAATCGCGATCGGGAAAAATCGCGGAAAATCCGACGAAAAAGAAAACTGACGAACAGTTAATCGAACGGACGTTCTTTAACAGCAACTAAACGGTGAACACGTTTGTTAAAACGAACGGACCGGCGAACGTTCACTAACTAACAAAACCGGAAAAAATAAACCGATCTATAAAAAAATAATCCTAGGGTTTCAAAATAAACCGAATCGGTTTTCCGGCGAAAACCGGCACGGCGGCTACCTCGGTCCGGCGGGATTCCGGCGGGGTCGGGCGGGGCTCCGGCGGGCTTCGGGAGAGGGCGGCGAGGGGCGGGTGAGGCGGCGGGGTCGACGGGGCGTCGGTCGGCGGGGTTCGGCGTCG
>NC_057802.1:110857323-111018863 GCF_018294505.1 Triticum aestivum
GTCGGGGTGGCGGGGAACGGGGCGGCGGCGGCGGTATAAATAGGTGGGGGAGGTGGCTTGGGGGAGGGGGCGACCTCGGGGAGGAGTCCCGGTCGGACTCGCATCCGGCGGCGGCGGCGGCCTCATGGACCCCACGTGGGAGACGGCGACGCGGGCATGGGCCGGCCTGGCTCGGCTGGGCCTCGGCCCAGTCGGGCGCGGGATCTCTTTTTTTAAAATAATTCTGCCGAAACTAAAAAAATCCTAGAAAAATAAATAAAAATCTAAAAATGCCAGAATAAATTTTCACCATCTAATTAAAATAATTAGAACGAGATGAACATTTTCTTGGCCCTAAAAATGCAGTTTTGAAAACGTGCAATTTTTCTAATGCAAATAAAAATCCGATAAAATCAAATATTTGATTTTCATATTTTTCCTCCAATATTTCAATTATTTTGGAGAAGTCATATTTTCTCCTCTCATATATTTTAATATGAAATATTTTTCGGAGTGAAAATAATTAAAACCAAAAATCCTCGTTTCATTATTTGATAAAAATCAAATATGAAAACCGGGAAAATCCCCAACTCTCTCTGAGGGTCCTTGAGTTGCTTAGGATTTCGAGGATTTGCCAAAATGCAATAAAATATGCTATGCAATGATGATCTAATGTATAACATTCCAAATTGAAAATTTGGGATGTTACAAACCTACCCCCTTAAGAGGAATCTCGCCATCGAGATTCGGGTTGGCTAGAAAATAGGTGAGAGTGGTCCTTCCGTAGATCTTCCTCTCGCTCCCAGGTGGCTTCGTCCTCGGTATGGTGACTCCACTGAACTTTGCAAAACTTGATAACCTTGCTGCGGGTGACTCGGCTGGCATACTCAAGAATCTTAACTGGTTTCTCCTCATAGGTCAAGTCACTATCCAGCTGAATCGCTTCCAATGGCACCATATCTCTCAGTGGTATCTCAGCCATCTCTGCGTGGCACTTCTTCAACTGGGAAACGTGAAATACATCATGAACTCCTGACAATCCTTCAGGCAATTCCAGCTTGTAAGCAACTTCTCCCATACGCTCCAAAACTTTGTATGGTCCTACAAAACGTGGCGCTAACTTTCCCTTAACTCCAAAGCGCTTAACTCCTCGAAGTGGTGATACTCGTAGGTAAACTCTGTCTCCGACTTCGTAAACTGTCTCCTTGCGTTTAGAATCCGCATAGCTCTTCTGCCTGGATTGGGCTACCTTGAGTCTATCGCGAATCAACTTCACCTTCCGTTCAGACTCTTTAATCAAATCTGGTCCAAACAACTGGCGGTCTCCAACTTCGTCCCATAACAATGGTGTTCTACACCTCCTTCCGTACAAAGCTTCGAAAGGGGCCATCTTCAAACTGGATTGATAACTGTTGTTGTAAGAAAACTCTGCATACGGCAAATTGTCGTCCCAACTAGATCCATAATCTAGCGCACAAGCTCTCAGCATATCTTCCAAAATCTGATTGACTCTCTCGGTCTGTCCGTCTGTCTGTGGGTGAAAGGCTGTACTGAACTCTAGCCTGGTACCCAAAGTTTCATGTAACTGATTCCAAAACTTTGAAGTAAACTGGGTTCCTCTATCTGATACAATGGTCCTCGGAACTCCATGCAGACATACGATCCTGGTCATGTATATCTTTGCCAACTTAGCACTGCTGTAAGTGGTCTTCACTGGGATGAAATGAGCTACTTTCGTTAAACGATCGACTACAACCCATATTGAGTCATAGCCTGAACGAGTCCTTGGCAATCCAGTGATAAAATCCATTCCTAACTTGTCCCACTTCCATTCGGGTATCGGCAATGGCTGTAACAGTCCTGCTGGCTTCTGATGCTCTGCCTTCACTCTCTGACATACATCACAAACTGCTACATACTCCGCAATATCTTTCTTCATTCTGGTCCACCAGAAAGTATCCTTCAAATCCAAATACATCTTGGTATTTCCTGGGTGAATCGAATACGGTGAATCATGGGCCTCTTGCAGAATCAACTTCCTAATCTCGGGGTCGTTAGGCACATAAACGCGGTCCTCAAACCATAAGGTATCGTGCTCGTCCTCACGAAATCCCTTGGCCTTTCCTTTGCTCATGTTCTCCTTTATCTTGGCAATCTCCTTGTCAGTCTTCTGAGCTTCCCTGATCTTATCCATCAGAGTAGACTGAATTTCTAATGCTGCTACATAGCCTCTCGAAACTATCTCCAAACATAGCTCGCGAAGATCCTCGGCTAATTCTTTCGGTAACTCTCCGGTCATGAGTGTGTTGACATGGCTCTTGCGGCTCAACGCGTCTGCTACTACGTTAGCCTTTCCGGGGTGATAATGCAATCTCATATCATAATCCTTTATGAGCTCCAACCATCTCCTTTGCCTGAGATTCAACTCCTTCTGCGTGAAGATGTATTTCAAACTCTTGTGATCCGTGTACACCTCACAGTGGTTTCTGATGAGAAAATGTCTCCATGTCTTCAGCGCATGTACTACGGCTGCTAACTCCAAATCATGCGTAGCGTAATTCAGCTCATGGGGCTTAAGCTGTCGTGAGGCATATGAAACAACTCTTCCTTCCTGCATCAGCACTGCTCCAAGTCCTCGACGTGAAGCGTCGCAGTAAACTTCATAATCCTTGCGCTGATCTGGCAAAATCAACACTGGTGATGTAACCAAACGTTTCTTCAATTCCTGAAAACTAGCTTCACATTCCTCAGTCCAATTGAACTTGGTGTCTTTCTTCAATAGCTCCGTCATGGGTTTTGCAATCTTCGAGAAATTCTCAATGAATCTCCGGTAGTATCCTGCGAGTCCAAGAAAACTCCGGATTTCTCCAACTGACGTGGGTGATTCCCAGCTTGTTACTGTGTCAACTTTGGTGGGGTCTACTGCTATTCCTTCTCCGGATATAACGTGTCCGAGGAATCCAACTTCCTTCAGCCAAAACTCACATTTGCTGAACTTGGCGTATAACTGATGTTCTCTGAGCTTCTCAAGTACCAAACGCAAATGCTCCTTATGCTCCTCTTCGTTCTTTGAGTAGACCAAAATGTCATCAATGAACACTACGACGAACTTATCCAAAAACTCCATAAACACTTTGTTCATCAGGTTCATGAAATAGGCAGGGGCGTTAGTCAGACCAAATGACATAACGGTATACTCATATAGCCCATACCTGGTGGTAAAAGCCGTCTTAGGTATATCCTGCTCTCGAATCTTCAACTGATGGTATCCCGATCGCAGATCGATCTTGGAAAATACCTTAGCTCCTTGCAATCGGTCAAACAAATCATTGATCATCGGCAGTGGGTACTTGTTCTTGATGGTCACTTCATTCAGTCCTCGATAATCAACAACCATCCTTAACGATCCATCCTTCTTCTCCACTAGAAGCACTGGCGATCCCCAAGGTGAAGAACTTGGGCGAATATAGCCTTTATCCAGTAACTCCTTAATCTGCTTCTTAATCTCCTCCAAATCTTTTGCGGGCATTCTGTACGGTCTCTTAGATATTGGCCCTGTGCCTGGCAAAAGCTCAATAAAAAACTCAATGTCTCTATCCGGTGGCATGCCTAGCAACTCTTCTGGAAATACATCCGGGTAATCCTTCACCACTGGTACTTCCTCCTGTACAACTCCTGATAAGGAATTTACTTGAGTCCTCTTCGGCACATGCCGGGATACATACTTAATCCTTCTTCCTTCTGGGGTGGTAAGCAAAATCGACTTACTGGCGCACTCAATGTTCCCTCCATACTTCGATAACCAATCCATGCCTAATATCACATCCAATCCTTGCGATTCCAGTACTATTAGGTCCGAGGGAAACACGTAGTTACCAATCCTTAATGGTAACTGATCACACCATAAACTAGCCATATACTCTGCTCCTGGCGAGGTTACTAACATGGGTGACCTAAGGGCTTGGGTTGGCAGTTTATACTTATCCACAAATCCCCTTGATATGTATGAATGTGATGCACCAGTATCAAAAAGAACGAGTGCAGTAAATGACTTAACCAAAAACTTACCTATTACTGCATCTGGCTGAGCTTCAACCTCCTCCACGCTAACATGGTTCACATGTCCTTTGTTGAAAGGGTTCGGCTTCTTCCCAGAGCTTCCATTGCCATTTCCATTTTTAGCTTCGGGACATTCATTAGCATAATGCCCAGCCTTCTGGCACTTGTAGCAAGTGACTTGGCTCAGATCTCTCTTAACTGGGGTAGATGGGTTATTACGGTTCTGTCCGTTGCTTCCTCCATTCCCATTACCATTCTTGGGTCCACTATGGTTGTGCGAACCTCCTGCTCCATGGGTATGCTGAAAAGATCCTCCCGAATTTGGGGTAAAACATGACTTCTGATGAGCTCCAGAATTGTACTTCCCTTGTCCATACTTCCTCTTGCGGCTTCCAATCTGCTGCTGCTTCCCTTCAATCATGAGAGCTCTATCTACCAACTCCTGGTAGTTGTTGAAGGTTGCTACCATCAACTGCATACTCAGCTCATCATTCAGTCCTTCCAGAAACTTCTCCTGCTTGGCTGCATCTGTAGCAACGTCATCTGGAGCATAACGTGCTAACTTACTAAAGTCCTCCACATACTGGCCTACGGTGCGTCCTCCTTGGCGTAGGTTGCGAAACTCACGCTTCTTCATAGCCATAGCTCCTGCTGAAACATGGGCAGTACGGAAAGCTTGCTGAAACTGGTCCCATGTGACAGTGTCAATAGGGTGTGTGGCTGTGTAATTCTCCCACCATGATGCTGCGGGTCCATCAAGCTGATGTGCGGCAAAACGCACTCTCTCCGCATCTGTGCATCCTGCAGTGGTCAACTCCCTTCCAACTTTGCGGAGCCAATCATCTGCAACAATCGGCTCGGTGCTGCTGGAAAACACCGGCGGATTCAGTCTCAAGAAACGGGTTAAGTGATCAACAGGGGTGGTGGTGGGTTGTTGTTGTTGTTGTTGTTGCCTTGGTTCTGTACTAACACTTGCATCAGGGCATTCTGCTGCTGAATCAACTGAGTGATCTCCGGTGGGAAAACAAATCCGGTGTCGCGTCTCGGAGGCATCTGATAGGTTTAGAAAAGATGAGAATTTAGAATAGAATGAGGTCTAGAGAGAAAACACTACCCATATGCTCATGAGACAAACACAATCAATATCACTCAATCAATTCAAACAAGGCATACAATCGATCTAACTATCGTTACAAAGTGCTCGGACTATACTATATACATGGGGGAATACTACTACTGATTATGGTGGTCTACTAGAAATTTTGTTCAGTCGAAGACTCCATGATATCTGCTCCAGCTTCATCAACAAAATCATCTTCACTGGGGTCCGAGTCGGTGTCGTCGATGATGATGTAGTTATCCGGGCAAGCGCAATCATCATCTTCTCCTCCTGGTGCTGGGTCTCCCATGAATACTCCGATCTTCTTTATCAGGTCGTCATTCTTCTCCACCAGTGTGACGATTTCCTCCATATAATCCTCGCGTGTAGCCTTGAGTTCTTCCTCCAACTCCGTGATCTTGGTCAATGCCTTCTTCAGATCTATCATGTCTGCGCACATCTGGTTCTCCTGGCGACGAATGTGTTGGTTTTGCTCCTGGATGAAAGCTGCAATTGATCCATCCTTCTTGGTGCTGATCATCTCCCATTGCTCATCTCGGCGTCCACAAATCTGATAAATAGTATTCTTAAGCTCCCTGTGGTAGACTTCTCCAATGCGTCCCATAGTGATGTGGGCTGCCATGCTCTTCCCTAAACTCCAGGTTGGTGCATCAAAGGAAAACTCTATAGGCTCAGTGACTGGCGTAAACGTCCTTCCTGGAACTTGAACTTGAATCTTCCAGCGCTCCTCTTCTGGTAGTGTGGCGTTGTAGGTCCCGGTGAAGCTTGGTATTCCGATGTTCAGGTACTTAGTGACTTCCTTCAAGTGTCGTCCAAAAGGTGTATCTTCATCCGGTTGCATGAACTTGTTCCTTGCATCCGCCATTCCTAAAAGAGTAGAAAATGGAGAGGAGTCAGAAATGAGAAGAGAGTAGTGTTCTAGGGTTTAAGCTTAGTGGTCGTGTCCTACAGTCAGCGTGTGCTCTGATACCACCTTGTAGCGACCAGACCTCAAACAGTCTGATCTACCGTGCACCAGTGTCATCCCTGGATCAGTAATGCTGACACGCACAGTACTTGGAGGATTTATAACAGAGTAGCAATCACACACTTATTACATCGAGTATCTCAAGAGAGAAATAAGTATGACAAATATGGCTTAAGGCCATCTAAAACGATAACAGCGGAAGACTTGGAAGATAAGTGAGTCCATCAACTCCAACGGCATCACTGAGTATAAGACCACGACCTAAGGCACCTTACTCGTCGTCTGAAAAGTCTGCAACATGAAACGTTGCAGCCCGAAAACGGGTCAGCACATGGAATATGCTGGCAATGTAACACATAGAGAGTAATGAACAGAATAATGCTATACTACATGCATATATGGCTGGTAGAAGGCTCTATGGTTACAGTTTTGCGAAAAGCCAATTTTTCCCTACTGCAAAGGAATAAATTTTATTTAACTATCATGGTGGTTGTTAAACATTGAGAATGGTTGACAGCATTCTCAATCCCAATTAAGTATCATCATCAAAACCCAACAAAATTAATTAAAGTAACATGATGAGATTCACATGATAATCCAGATACTAGATACTCAAGGTGTCCATAACCGGGGACACGGCTAACCATGATTAGTTTATACACTCTGCAGAGGTTTGTGCACTTTTCCCCACAAGACTCGATCTCCTCCGTTAGATTTCTCGCACTACATGGTGTTTGAGAAACGGATGACCGAGACACAGTCTTTCAGAAGTGTTTGCACCTTACGAATGGGTAGACAGTACCACCTACATCCCCTACATCTGCTAGTCTACCACTGTAAGAGTTCACACGACCTACTCAACTATGCTAGAGCCCATAATAGCTTGTGGCTGCACACGGAAGTTTCTAGCATGAATAATCTCATGATCCCTTTGAGCCTGGGTGGCGGTCCAAAGAAAAACAGGCAATCCTGGAATACCCAGGTACCTCAATCCACCCAGATGTGTGTTTTAGTTGCCACCTTAAGTTTAACCATTAATTAACAATCTCACATCTGTCATGGTAACACTCAAACCCAATCCACGTCTACTAGCATAGCATAACGATATAAGCAAACGTAGAAGTAACTCCCAAGGGTTTGATAATAAACAGGGCAATAGGTACTACCTCATCTACTTCCCAGAACCCACAATTTAATTAGATCCTAATCATGCAATGTTTGAGGGTTGATCTAATGCAATAAAACTGGGTAGTAAAAGAAGTATGATCAAAGCGTTACTTGCCTTGCTGATGATCCGTGAAACCTAGAGATTCGAAGTAGCAAGCGGCGCACTCCGGGTACTCTATCGCAAACAAACAAGCATACAGTAAGCACTCAACTAATGCACAAGTAAAACTCATATAAAAGATCTAACCAGAAAGTTCAACTTAAGAACTCCGGTTTGCAAACCGAATCAAATCAAACGAAGCAACGAAAGTCAAACGGCGAAAGAAACAAGCTTCGTTTACTAATCTGGATCTAGGTCAAATTTTACAGTAGCAAAAACTTGTTTGAGTTGGTTAAACGGAAAGAGAATTTCGAGACGAAACTCTAGGCGCTTGAATCGCCTGTTTCCGATAAACGAGCGAAAAGTTAAACTAAAACGAAAAACAGATCGGAAATCGCGATCGGGAAAAATCGCGGAAAATCCGACGAAAAAGAAAACTGACGAACAGTTAATCGAACGGACGTTCGTTAACAGCAACTAAACGGTGAACACGTTCGTTAAAACGAACGGATCGGCGAACGTTCACTAACTAACTAAACCGAAAAAAATAAACCGATCTATAAAAAAATAAACCTAGGGTTTCAAAATAAACCGAATCGGTTTTCCGGCGAAAATCGGCGCGGCGGTTACCTCGGTCCGGCGGGGTCGGGCGGGGCTCCGACGGGCTTCGAGAGAGGGCGGCGAGGGGCGGGTGAGGCGGCGGGGTCGACGGGGCGGCGGGGTTCGGCGTCGGGGCGGCGGCGTCGAGCTTCTCCGGCGGCTCGGTCGGGGCTTCGGGCGGCGGTGGCTCCAGTCGGGGTGGCGGGGAACGGGGCGGCGGCGGCGGTATAAATAGGTGGGGGGGAGGTGGCTTGGGGGGGCGACCTCGGGGAGGAGTCCCGGTCGGACTCGCATCCGGCGGCGGCGGCGTCCTCGCGGACTCCAGGTGGGAGACGGCGACGCGGGCATGGGCCGGCCTGGCTCGGCTGGGCCTCGGCCCAGTCGGGCGCGGGATCTCTTTTTTTTTTAATAATTCCGCTGAAACTAAAAAAATCCTAGAAAAATAAATAAAAATCTAAAAATGCCAGAATAAATTTTCACCGTCTAATTAAAATAATTAGAACGAGATGAACATTTTCTTGGCCCTAAAAATGCAGTTTTGAAAACGTGCAATTTTTCTAATGCAAATAAATTGCAAATAAAAATCCGATAAAATCAAATATTTGATTTTAATATTTTTCCTCCAATATTTCAATTATTTTGGAGAAGTCATATTTTCTCCTCTCATATATTTTAATATGCAATATTTTTCGGAGTGAAAAATAATTAAAACCAAAAATTCCTCGTTTCATTATTTGATAAAAATAAAATATGAAAACCGAGGAAATCCCCAACTCTCTCCGAGGGTCCTTGAGTTGCTTAGGATTCCGAGGATTTGCCAAAATGCAATAAAATATGCTATGCAATGATGATCTAATGTATAACATTCCAAATTGAAAATTTGGGATGTTACAGGATGGGTCTTATCCATCACATCATTCTCTAATGATGTGATGTCGTTCATCAAATGACAACAGATGTCTATGGCTAGGAAACTTAACCATCTTTAATTAACGAGCTAGTCAAGTAGAGGCATACTAGGGACACTCTGTTTGTCTATGTATTCACACATGTACTAAGTTTCCGGTTAATACAATTCTAGCACGAATAATAAACATTTATCATGATATAAGGAAATATAAATAACAACCTTATTATTGCCTCTAGGGCATATTTCCTTCAAGCATTAACACATAGTGAATACATGAACTCCTCAAACTATGGTCATCACCGGGAGTGGGCCCGGTTGTTGTCACTCCGGGGTTGCCGGATCATAACACATAGTAGGTGACTATAACTTGCAAGATCGGATCTAAAACATGGATATAATGATGAATTCATAATCAGTTCAGATCTGAGTTCATGGCACCCGGGCCCAAAGTGACAAGCATTAAGCATAGCAAAGTCATAGCAACGTCAATCTAACAACATAGTGGATACTAGGGATCAAGCCCTAACAAAACTAACTCGATTACAAGATGAATCTCATCCAACTCCTCACCGACCAGCGAGCCTACGAAGGAATTACTCACTCCCGGTGGGGAGCATCATGGAATTGGCGATGGGGATGGGTTGGTGATGACGAAGAATGAAGATCCCCCTCTCTGGAGCCCCAAACGGACTCCAGATCTGCCCTCCTGAGGAAGAACAGGGCTTGGCAGTGGCTTCATCTCGTGGAACGTGATAATTCTTTCTCCCTGATTTTTTTCTGGAAATATGTGATTTTATAGTATCAGGGGGGTCGTCAGCGGGGCCACCAGGTGGGTACAACCCACCTGGGCGCGCCAGGAGAGGGGGCGCGCCCTGGTGGGTTGTGCCCACCTAGGTGCCCCTCTCCGGCAAGTCTTAGCTCCAGAAATTCCTATTATTGATATAAAAAATCCTCGCAAAGTTTCGTTCCATTCTGAGAACTTTTATTTCTGCACAAAAACAATACCATGGTAGTTCTGCTGAAAACAGCGTTAGTCCGGGGTTAGTTTCATTCAAATCATGCAAATTAGAGTCCAAAACAAGAGGAAAAGCGTGAGAAAAAGTAGATACGTTGGAGACGTATCAGTAATCGAGTCCGTGAGTTATATATAATAAAGAGTAGTTTTTGAGTTGAGGGCTTTTCTTTCTTGCTATGATCTTGAGGGAATTAAATAAAAGAAAGAATAAAAAGATCATATATTGATCTTATGGAGAGTAATGACTCACATATAAAGAGTATGATGAATAAAAGTTGTTGAGAGTTGACAAACATAGTTTTGGTCATTGTTGCAATTAATGGGAAGTAATAAAGAAATAGAGGCTTCACATATAAATATACTATCATGGACATCTTTTGTAATTGTGAGCACTCATTAAAATATGACATGCTAAAAGGGTTGACGTTGGACAAGGAAGACAACATAATGGGTTATGTTTTCTTATATCCGAATAGAAGTTATATTGTCATGGATCATCCAACATGTTGAGCTTGCCTTTCCCTCTCATGCTAGCCAAATTCTTTGCACCAAGTAGAGATACTACTTGTGCTTCCAAACATCCCTTAAACCAGTCTTGCCATGAGAGTCCACCATACCTACCTATGGATTGAGTAAGATCCTTCAAGTAAGTTGTCATCGATGCAAGCAATAAAAATTGCTCTCTAAATATGTATGATCTATTAGTGTGAAGAAAATAAGCTTTATACGAACTTGTGATATGGAAGAAATAAAAGCGACAGACTGCATAATAAAGGTCTTTATCACAAGCGGAAATATAAAGTGACATTCTTTTGCATTAAGATTTTGTGCATCCAACCATAAAAGCGCATGACAACCTTTGCTTCCCTCTGCGAAGGGCCTATCTTTTATTTTTATCTTCTACCCTTATACAAGAGTCATGGTGATCTTCACCTTTTCTTCTTACACTTTTTCCTTTGGCAAGCTCTATGTGTTGGAGAGATCCGGATATATATATCCACTCGAATGTAGGTTTTCATAAAGTATTATTGTTGACATTACCCTTGAGGTAAAGATTGGGAGGTGAAACTATAAGCCCCTATCTTTCTCTATGTCCGATTGAAACTTTGAACCCATAAGTATCGCGTGAGTTTTAGCAATTGTGAAAGATTAAATGATAGTTGAGTATGTGCACTTGCTGAAAAGCTCTTATATTGACTCTTTCCGATGTTATGATAAATTGCAATTGCTTCAATGACTGGGATCATAGTTTGTTAGTTTTCGATGAAGTTTCTGATTCATACTTTATCTTGTGAACGAATTGTTACTTTAGCATAAGAAATTATATGGCATTATATGTTGCTGTTCTAAAGATGATCATGATGCCCTCATGTCCGTAATTTATTTTATCGACACCTCTATATCTAAACATGTGGACATATTTTTTGAATTCGGCTTTCGCTTGAGGACAAGCGAGGTCTAAGCTTGGGGGAGTTGATACATCCATTTTGCATCATGCTTTTATATTGATATTTATTGCACTATGGGCTGTTATTACACATTATATCACAATACTTATGTCTATTCTCTCTTATTTTATAAGGTTTACATGAAGAGGGAGAATGCCGGCAGCTGGAATTCTGGACTGGAAAAGGAGCAAATATTAGAGACATATTCTGCACAACTCCAAAAGCCATGAAACTTCACGTGGAATGTTTTTGGAATATATAAAAAATATTGGGCGAAGAAAGCACCAGAGGGGGGCCACCAGCCAGCCACAAGGGTGGAGGGCGCGCCCCACCCCCCGGGCGCGCCCCCCGTCCTTGTGGGCCCCTGGCAGTCCTCCGATGCCCATCTTCTGCTATATGGTGTGTTTTGACCTGGAAAAAATCAGAAGGAAGCTTTCGGGACGAAGCGCCACCGTCTCGAGGCGGAACCTGGGCAGAACCAATCTAGGGCTCCGGCGGAGCTATTCTGCCGAGGAAACATCCTTCCGGGAGGGGGAAATCATCGCCATCGTCATCACCAACGATCCTCTCATAGAGAGGGGGTCAATCTCCATCAACATCTTCACCAGCACCATCTCCTCTAAAACCCTAGTTCATCCCTTGTATCCGATCTTTGTCTCAAAACCTCAGATTGGTACCTGTGGGTTGCTAGTAGTGTTGATTACTCCTTGTAGTTGATGCTAGTTGGTTTATTCAGTGGAAGATCATATGTTCAGATCCTTAATGATAATTAATACTCCTCTGATTATGAACATGAATATGCTTTGTGAGTAGTTGCGTTTGTTCATGAGGACATGGGAGAAGTCTTTGTTATAAGTAATCATATGAATTTGGTATTCGTTCGATATTTGATGGATGTATGTTGTCTTCCCTCTAGTGGTGTTATGTGAACGTCGACTACATGACACTTCACCATTGTTTGGGCCTAGGGGAAGGCATTGGGAAGTAATAAGTAGATGATGGGTTGCTAGAGTGACAGAAGCTTAAACCCTAGTTTATGCATTGCTTCGTAAGGGGCTGATTTGGATCCATATGTTTCATGCTATGGTTAGGTTTACCTTAATTCTTCTTTCGTAGTTGCGGATGCTTGTGAGAGGGGTTAATCATAAGTGGGAGGCTTGTCCAAGGAAGGGCAGCACCCAAGCACCGGTCCACCCACATATCAAATTATCAAAGTAACGAACGCGAATCATATGATCATGATGAAAACTAACTTGACAACAATTCCCATGTGTCCTCGGGAGCTCTTTGCATTATATAAGAGTTCGTCCAAGCTTGTGCTTTGCTACAAAAAGGATTGGACCACCTTGCTGCACCTTGTTTACTTTTGTTACTTGTTACCCATTACGAATTATCTTATCACAGAACTATTTGTTACCGATAATTTCAGTGCTTGCAGAGAATACCTTGCTGAAAACCGCTTGTCATTTCCTTCTGCTCCTCGTTGGGTTTGACACTCTTACTTATCGAAAGGACTACGATAGATCCCCTATACTTGTGGGTCATCAGCCCCCGAGCCCAGGTCAATGCCACCATCGTAGGGGCGCCCACACCTGCAGTCCCCTCCAATCTCGGTGGACCGAGGGGGTTATGGCATAGTGGCTGCCGACGGCCACCATCGAGCCATCAGCTGAGATGATGCCAAATCCGCGACCTTTAGAACCGGTCTGACTGCATGTAAGCGTCGTCTCGGCCATCACCGCCACAAACCTACACTGATGCCACAACATGCAAATTCTCCCCAATCAACCTGCAAGCACCTGCCTTGGCCTGACTGGAGGTGACTCAAAGTCGTGAACCGACTCCAGGGCAACCTCATGCCGGACCTTTCCCCAGAAGTAACTAACCCCGGCCGGAGGATGATGTCTACTACGCAACTTTATTTCTTGTAGACTCTGCTAGGCCTCCAAGTGCAGAGTTTTACAGGACAGCAGCAAATTTCCCTCAAGTGGATGACCTAAGATTACTCAATCCGTGGCAGGTTTAGGATGAAGATAGTCTCTCTCAAACAACCCTACAATCAAATACAAGAAATCTCTTGTGTCCCTAACACACCCAATACATTTGTCAATTGTATAGGTGCACTAGGTCGGCGAAGAGATGGTGATACAAATGTAATATGGAGAGTTGATATAGGTTTGTAATCTGAAATAAGAAAAACAGCAAGGTAGAAAGTAGCAAATAGCAAGCAAAACAGTATATCAATGCTTGGAAACAAGGCCTAGTGTTCATACTTTCACTAGTGCAATCTCTCAACAGTGCTAACATAATTGAATCATATAACCATCCCTCAACGTGCGACAAAGAATCACTCCAAAGTTCTTATCAATAGCGGAGAACATAAGATGAAATTGTTATAGGTAGCAAACCACCTCAAAGTTATCCTTTCCGATCAATCTATTGAGCCATCCCTATAAGTGCCACAAATAGCCCTAGTGTTCGTACTAAAGTAACACCGTGTGATATGCATCAATCAACTCTAACGTCACCTAGATACTCCAATGTCACCACAAGTATCGGAGACTTAATTATTCGATATGCATCAAACAATTTCAGATTCATAATATTCAATCCAACACAAAGAACTTCAAAGAGCCCCCCAAAGTTTCTATCGGAGAAAGTAGGACGAAAACATTTATCAACCAATGTGCCTAGATTACCCCATTGTCACCTCGGGAATCCGCAAGTTGATTACCAAAATATACATCAAGTGACTCAATAGAATACCCCATTGTCTCCACGGGTATCCACATGCAAGACATACATCAATTGATCTCAAATCCAAAATATTCAATCCGATAATAATGAAACCTCAAACGGAAAAACTCAATTCATCACAACAAGATAGAGAGGGAAGAACACCATATGATCCAACTATATTAACAAAGCTCGCGGTATATCAAGATCGTGCCAAATCAAGATCAAGAGAGAGAGATCAAACACATAGCTACTGGTACATACCCTCAGCCCCGAGGGTGAACTACTCACACATCACCATGATAACGGAGGAGAAGTTGGTGGTGATGGTGATGGAGGAGATGTCCCCGACGGTGTTCCGGCGCCACCGTAGGAGAGGGGGGAGGGACACCTTCTTCTTCTTCCTTGGCCCTCCGGGGAAGGAGGGAGTTCTCCCCTAGATTGGATTTCTCTGTTGTCTTCTGTTTCTCGCGACTGTTTTCGGAGCCCTTCACCATTTCTTATATTCTCGGAGATCTGTCACTCTGATTGGATGAAATTTTGAGGGGATTTTTCCAGAAAATATCTTTCTTGCGGCGAAAAAGGGCTCCAACCGACCTACGAGGTGCCCACGAGGCAAGGGGACGCGCCCATGGGGTTAGGGTGCCTCATGTTGCCTTGTGGACCCCTCGGGTACCGTCTTGCGTTGATTCTTTTCCCCAAAAATCACATATATTCCAAAAAAATCTTCGTAAAAAATTGCCGCGTTTGGACTTCGTTTGGTATTGTTTTTCTGCGAAACAAAAAACATGCAAAAAAAACTCACACTAGTAACTGGATCAATAAGTTAGTCCATAAAAATCATATAAAAGTGCACCAAAACCATATGAAATTATTGTAAACAAGGCATGGATACTTCATAAATTATAGATACTTTGGAGACGTATCAGCGGACCAAGTCAAACTCCTATACCGGCGGCCAGTCCACGATGCCGGCCAACTGCCGACCATCGGACCCGGGAAAGGCGGCGCCGCCCCACCAGATTTGGGCATCCCAGATCGAGACGGGGAGCCATTCATAGCTGCCGAGCAACCGCATCTGAGCCAGCCAGTCCCCCCCCCCCCCCCGATCGACCACTCTCGCGAAGCCCCGCCACCCCTGTCCGAAGCTAGATAGAGACGCCAACGACCACAACCCCGCTTCCACACGCCCGCGGGCAGGCCATCGATCACCTCCGCCGCCAGCACCCGCCGTTCGACGACCTAGGGTCGTTTGACCGCGCGAACCACCACCTGTCGCGCCGCCGCCACGCTAGCATCACCTAGCACGCCACCGCGACGCCGCGGCGCCCGGCGCCCGCGCTGCGCCCCAGCCGAAGGGAACGGCCGCGCCACAGACCGCTGAAGAATGAGAGAGCCCCGCCGCTGCCGGCCCGGTCAAGCTTTGCCCGGCCGAGCCCCCTTGTGGCCGAGGGGGGGTGAGGGAGGAGGAGGGGGCTTGACGGCGAAGAAGGCGAGCCCTCCCATCCGCCACGCGGGCGGCGACGCAGGAGGGGGAATGGGGTCACGAAAAAACCCACCTCCATTGCCTCACACAAAAAAGAAAAGAGAGAGAAAAGCAAAAAAAAGCAAGATTTGAAAATCAATCCATTAATACACGAGTCATCATTGAAATCAATTACTTAGTCATACACTTAATTCAGGATGCGATAATTAATAGTAGTAAGTTTTTTTAACCGTGTCTCTACCGTTAAAGGAAAGCTGGGGACTGCGCTTAGTACATCCTGCTCCCCTCCATTTGATCCTCCCTAGGAAAAACCATCCCCCCGCCTCCCCACACGCACAAAGAAAACCCACTTCCCTTGTCTCACGCAAAAAAGAACCATCTGCCCCCAACTTTTTCTTCTTCTTCGCGGCCCCCTCGGCGAGAGCCGACGCCGCGGCCGTAGGTTTCCTAGCTCTCTTGCCATCGGCGGAAGCGGGGGAGGGCAATCGACAGTCGTTGGATAGGCAGTGGCCACCCCGGCGGACTTTCGCGGTTGGAGCCGATGCTTCCGACCGGTGAAGATCCCCCAACCTCTTTTTCGATGCAAGCGACGGCGCAGGGTTGGTTTCTGGCGGGGATAAGCTGGCAGCAGTGGCCAACGGGATGGCGAAAGGGTCTTGGCAACCCATTCCGGCGACAAGGTAGTCATAAGTGACAGACGGCGGCGCGTGGGACAGCGGCCGCGGGAAGGAATCATCCGTAAGTGCGGGAGAAAGAGGCGGACCAGTTTTTACTCGGCCGCGCGGGCGTCAAGTATATTTAGACGCCGGCTAGGTACTGATTAGAGGAGTAAAATGTTACTCCTCTATAGACCTCTAGGAGATCAGAGAACTTTAGGGGATCGGTTAGAGTTGCTCTAAAAGAGTAGGATTGGGGGGCGGATTTGCGATGTCCGGTTAGAGTTGCTCTAAAAGAGTAGGATTGGGGGGCGGATTTGCGATGTCCGGTTGTATAGATACTCTTAAGGCAGAAGCCCAGTGATCAACATCAACAAGAGCACATGGTAGACATCGTGTCCATAGCAATCGCCGACAAATAACAGCCGAAGAATCTGACGGAAACAGAACTACAGGCAGTCGCTAACAGTCACGAAAAGTGAAGTCACAATCATCAAGCATCCGGAAGGGATCACAGGAACGATCGAAGCAAAGGGGAAAACGAGCAGGAACCATCAGCCATGGTGCGAAATATACGCCGATCAATCTGCGAACATATATGTTTCGAGGGGAAAAAAACAACAAGAATCTGCGGACATGTGCAACGCCGACTAAGACATAAGCGAGGGGGGCGAGCGAGCGGTTCCTGGTCACCGAGGAATCAGCAGGGTATCTTGGAGGTGAACCACGTCATGACGTGGAGCGGCGCCTTGACGAGCTCCACCGCCGCCTCCAGCAGCAGCGTCACGCACAGGCAGCACGGGCAGATGCACGAGATGGGCAGCCTGTTACACAGCACGCACCAGCGGATCACACACATCAGACCAACAGCCAGGTCGGTAGCGAAATCGCAGAACGAGGAAGCAGAAAAAGGTTCTGTACCCGATGATCCAGATGATGGCGCCGACGATGGAGACGAGGACGGCGAGGAGCGCGAAGGGCAGGCCGAGCAGGAACCCGAGCGGGCGGCAGCCGTGCTCGTGGTCGCGGTCGTCGCCGCCGCAACAGCAGCACATCTTCCCCTGATCCTCTTCCCTTTTCACTTTCCCTTTCCCCGGCGCGCGTACGAGGCAGGCGAAGCGAGGCTGGTCAGATCGGCGCCGGCGGCTGTCACGCGTCGGAGTGGTTAGGCGTGGGGAACACAGTACGAGTAGCTATATAGCGTCAGGGAGGAGAGGAGAGGAGACGGGCCGGCTCTGCGGTCGCTTTCCGGCGCGGCGAGTTTGATTTATCCGCGTGCGGCAAGGTCGGCAATAATGCGCCGCAGCGGGCAGGCGGCAGCGAGGAATTCCGGCAAGGGCAATCCCGGGCCGTCGGTAGGCAAACGGACGGCCGAGATGGCCAGGGAAGCTGCCCGGAAGGACCCCGTGGGCAGCTGCAACGGCCCGGTGACGAGATGTGTTGGTGCGACGTCAGTGTTTGACCGCTGAGGCGGCTGTATTTTGGGGGATGCGTGACGACGCCGGCGACCGGAGACGCGTGCCGGCGCGCGACCGGGTGGGTTTAGTCTGGGGACATTGGACTAATCATAGTATGACACGGCGGGCGGGGTTGGAAGTGGGCGGCGTGCGATCGGCCGTGGCGGTTGCGCCACCGGCTCCCACGTGCCCGTTTGGTCTCTCCGGTACACACGGCCGCTGGCCAGATCATCCCAACTCGATTATTCCACTTCCTTTCCAGACAGATACTCAACAAACTCAAATGCTCCCTGGCAAAATCGGAACACTAGAAAATGGCGGAGGAAAGCTCAGTGAGACAGAATTTCAGAACTGTATATATTGATTTAAATAGCATCGTGGTCAACTGTAACACATATCCGCTGATACATCACAGAATGTGAAACGTTTGGCTTTCACACTGAACTGTAACTGACATGAACTGGTCACCATGTTGTCCATTGTTCTTCAACTATTGCAGTTCAGGCCAACAACACCTCGCCTCCCAGCAGCAAATTATGTCTCCAGCTGGTAAGAGTCTTGATGACTACTGTACAGGTCACGGACCGTGCAAATTTGAGGCCTTTCCGCATCTGTTGCCTTGGGGCGGCAACTTGGCAAACACCACTCCAGCTAGCCTGAGCATTCACGAAAGTAAATACACAACTATCATCATTTTTCCGAACTGAAGACAGCAATGGGTGTTTAGCAGCAGAAGTCTACGATGATTTGTTCAATTGCGTGTCGTGTCATCAACTCATTGGAGAAACAGATGTGTACGTGACAAGGAAACAACAAAACTGGATTTGTGTTCATCCTGATACCAGAAGCTTGCTTTAAAGGGCAATATTGCTCGGTATCATTACAAAGATCACGGAAGAGAATATCATCCATGGTGTCACTAGCATGTGGCCTCAGGCCCCACATGACATCCTTACTTTGGATGGTATTGAGCTAATGCTTTCTATTTTTACCGCGAAAACATTAGGAGAGTTTCCTACTGCAAATGCTTTCTTACTTTAGTTAACCGATCAAAATATAAGGGCAAAAGATGCACGTCCCATTTGAGAACGAAGCCAACAAATGAAACTTCAGTGAAGATTCAAACTTATATTGAGTAAAAAAAATAAGGAAAAATTACTACATGAGGTCTGCATGTTGCGTGTTGTGGAATGCACATACATAAAAAAGAATATGCAGGTACATTTTGTCCTTGATGTTTGAGCAGGTGTATATTAGACTGTAATTTTTTCAGGATCGCTATTCTGGCAAAGGGGATGAAAGTGGCTGAATCAATGCATCCATCCATTTCATTCAATTGGTGGTTTACTTCCTGCTAATTGTTGTCCATAGTCCTTGTATTAGTTGTGAAGCAAAATAACTAGGATGGGGCAGGGGATACCCCTGCCCAACTTGCATTCCTAATTATGGGTTTGTAGCCCATCAAAAACTTTGAGGCTAAGGAAACTTTGTGCGTCCCTAATCCCTGGCTTGTGAAGCCAACTGGCAGGCAGGACCCACTGTCAACAACTTGAACACTTAGTGAGTTTTTTTTCCTACAATCATTCAAAGTGCACATATAGCTCAATCAGCTGATGCATACTAGCATAACAAAAGAAAAAGTTTCTTATCTTTTCCATAATTTCCATAATGATAATGCGACATAATAGATGTGATCATGCATGTCAAATTGAAAAGGTCCAATAAGTAGAATATAGACGAAGGACAAGGTGACCAACCTAACCAAGGTTAGTCAGGGATGTAAGCAGCTTGGTGGTGGTTAGCATCAAAATAAACCAAGAAAAAGGTATCAGTGTGCTAGAATATCTGTGTAGTACCTACCAAGTCTCTCAAGTATTCATCAGGTGAGATTTTAGCCATTCAAACTAGCATTCTCTTTCTCCATCTCAACAACACATGCTAGCCTATCATGCACCTGTGAGGTACATACCACAAGTTAGATACATCAAAACACACCGGATAAACAATAAATGGTCCCTCACCTCTGAAAGATTGCTTGCAACTTCAGGTTTAAGCGCCTCGTCATACCTGAAAAACATCAACAATACGACTTATTCATATATACATGCAATACTTCAAGATTCAGTCACAGTTTAGTTAAAGCTTACCATTCTCGAGGTATACCAGCTTCATCACGAGACTGATAGTTAAATGGACCCCTCATTACAACATCATGCTCCTTTATCAGATCTGGGATGTTAAAGAGAACAATCCATGAATCAACATAATTTCATGAGATTGTATTTAGTGGATCATAAAGAACCAACCTAACCTCTAAAAGCAGCACCAGGGACACGGCCCATCATTTCGCATACTTTCAGGAACCAATATAAACCTACAGAAACATGTGCAAGCTCTTCCTCTGCTACTTTTGCCACAATGTCTGCAGATCTATGGTCCGCAAAGCCAATTAACTTTTGGACTAGTCTTGGTCCAGCATCAAGGCCTCTAGCTTCCTATTAAGGTTCTAATCATCAACATATTCGTCAAGTATATACTAAATCGAAATTCTTCACCAAATACTGTCATCTAAAAAGATTCGGAGACTCATGGTTCAAATTGAGCAGGTTATGACAATGTCTTTTTGACAGTGTAACAGAGAAGGAAGAGGATCTGGCACCTGTACTAGAGGTATAACTGCCATCCGTGCAGAAACATCACTTGCGGATTTTGCACACTCCCTCCACAAAAGATTGTGGACAGGCATATCACCATATCTGTCCACAAAAACTGTTACAGATTTACAACAATCTGACATAGCTCATACAGAAAACTATGACATATGACAAGTAGACAACAGGACAACAGGCAGAACTATCAGTGGACAGAGATTTCACATCAATTCAATATTCACACTGCCGCGTTCTTCGGGCACTCACCTGAACCCAAGCTCGGCAAGCCGCTGTGAATACCACCGAAAATGCCGGCTCTCATCGTCAGCCACACGCGCAAAGTCCGCAAAGAAGCCATCTCCCAGGGTGTCCCGGAGCGGCGAGAACCGCACCACAGTATCCCAAGCAAGGTCGATGGCATTGAGCTCGACGTGCGCCAGGTTGTGGAGCATGTACGCGTTTAGCGGCACCCCCATCGCCTTGTGCGTGGGGACCTCCTTCTGAGTCACCTGCAGCAGCAAGAGCACCACACGCCCAACTTGCTCGATGAAATGCCTCGACGAAGAGAGCAACAAGGTGGATGGAGCATTTACCGCGAGGGGCTTTTCCGGCCTGGCGGGGTGGTCCGGGGCCCGGGCGAGGCCCACGGGGAGCCCGCCTGCCGCCCACCGGGAGAAGGCGGCGTGGGTGAGGTGCGCCTTGGCGAGGGGGTCGGCGGTGGACAGCACGAGGGCGCCCATCTCGGCCAAGGACGAGCCGTGGCCAACTCCGGCGGCGGCTTCTGGAGGTCCCGCTTTGTCAGTGTTCGGGGCGCAGGGCCCGTTGGGGCCCCACGAGCGGAGGTCGCTGGGAGGGGCCCGGCGCCAGGTGTGAAGGCCCGGCCATGGGAGCGGTGAGGCGGCGAAGGCCCCGGCGGCGAGGAGGCGGCGGCGCGTGGAGCCACGCGCTAGCGGCAGCGCCGGAAGGCGCCCAAGCGGGACCATTTGGCCGGTGGAGCAGTTTCGAGCTTTGGAGGTGTGGTGTGGGAGGTTTACGGGCTAGGATAACAACGCTGCTATGCACACGTCAACGCGTCCAGCCGATGAGATGGCCACAAAAAAGGCCAGGTCAAAGGCGAGGTCCACTGTCAGTCGGACCATTTTGCAGGGAAACAAACTAGTAAAACGGATTTGCATAGCACAACTTATTCACCGCATAATAAAGTGAAACCAATTGGAAATGTGGGGAGACAAACTCAGAATCATGAGATCAGGTCGCCCCTGCCCCATCTTCAGAAAAGCAAAACGATTGTGCTACTTTTCTACTGCCTCCACATTGGGGTAAAATGTTTCAGCTTAGAGCAACCAGAGCAATGGGGAAATGAATTATCCATGCTATTCCGACACAACATAAATTACAGACTAGCTAGTTCCAAAATAAAACCACCTATAACAATTTTACAATCTTACAACAGGGCGAGGTCTCCAGGTTCCTGGTCTTCACCGGCTGTCTTTACTTGCCCAATTTGCAGGTGTCTTCTATCCAATTGTCAGATAACTTCCAGCGAATGACTAAGTAAACGCAGCGCTCTACAATAGTTACATAACTGCAAATAATGGTACAGACGCATGAAATGCATGCGTGATCTCCGGCATCCACTATGAGGCTAAAAAGACCTAACAGCAACACGGACAGCAGCAGTTGTTGTTAGGCTTCCCTACATGACCAAAATTTACAGACGGCAACATTGAATCGTGTCGGCAAATATCATGCCAGAATCTTTGGTGAACTTACAGGTTATCATCATCTTCTGTCTGACGTTAAGATCTGCAAACGTAAGGAAACAGGAGATGTTAGGTTCATCATTTTGGACCATAAGATTTCTATCATTCTAAAGACTGCACACAGGGCTAGATACATTTTAGATAACAAACCGCATGCACTTTGTTGTGCTTGCGTCACAACATATATTCAAAAAAAATTAATGCTCTGCTCAAATGTATTTTTGGACATTAATCTCAACAAAAGGTTGAAACATGAAATAGATATGCAGAAGTAACACTAATTGCCAAGAATATTTGTTGTGAGATGAATCTGTGACAACCATGTCGTGATAATTTCATACAAAAATCTCAAAAGGCAAAATTTAGGTGTCGTTTTGGACAGCACAAGTACGTCAATGCCACAGTTCCAAATTTTACTCCCTCAGTTCACAAATATAATAGTATGCTGTAACATTTTTATGAATCGGATGTATATAGACACGTTTTAGTGTGTTTGTTCACTCATTTCAGTCCGTATGTAGTCCATACTGAAATATCCAAAACATCTTATATTTAATGAATGGAGGGAGTAACTTTTAGATAGTGGCCCGTGAAAATTTAAATTTTCAGTAATGCAGTATGTTTGCGCTTTTGCAACCGGACTGTTTGAACTGCCAAAACGTCTTATATTTAGGTACTCCCTCCGTCCCATAATATAAGAGCGTTGTAGTGTCAAAAACGCTCTTATATTATGGGACGGAGGGAGTATTTTATATAGGATAATGAAAATCTCAAAAAGTATGCAAATCATCTACTCCCTCCGTCCCATAATATAGTAAGTATCAAAAATGCTCTTATATTATGGGACGGAGGGAGCATATTGTATATTTACATATGGATTGAAAATAGTGTGTTCCATGGCACATGCTTTTTTATCAAATGAAGTAGGCACACACCAAAATTGTTGCACTTAGTTTTGATGCCAGGTCTAATGATTTTAACAAATCATATGCAGGCAAATTTGGATACATTAGTTATTCTAATGCATATAGGCTCTCGATCTAGTCCAATATAGAAACAAGCCGAACGAAAGAAAATGTAGCAGCCCTAGCTCAAGAAGATTCAGATAGTATGAAAATTATCCCTGTCTACTTTCAATAATTTGAGCAACTTCTCAAAAGTTCACCCGCAAATTAGGAATGTTTTATTGCAGTAGTCCAATACCAGTATTCAATGATCGAATTTCCATTGCACTGATGCGCTTGTGACAGTAATTACTAATTAGTGAATCTGCACTGTGAATATCACAGCATGTTTCTTTCGGTTGCTACTCGAGACAAACATCGCCACAAACACTACAGCTGGATTCATAACAGTTTAGTCAAAGTTTACGAGTAAATTTATATTCTCGGTCCACAGTGCAAAACTAACTGCCACTTGGATGATACTAGTGACAGCCACTACAACTATACTAGTAACAATAGGCTGGACCAACATGACCATTTATAGAAAGCTTGTGAGAATAGGGAAAAAAACACGTAGCAATCTCTATGTTATTTCGAAAGCCGTTATCCATAATCAGCAAAGCTGGTAATGTTAAATGAACTCAATATTAAGTATTTAAACTGTATCTTGCAATTTCCAATGAGGGCATTTTATAGTAGTTTAGAGTTTAACAAACAAATGAACTGGAGCCCCAGAAGATAACTGCTAACTAAGTTTAACAGAATAGTTAAAGGCTGATACATGTTCGAGTATAAGCATTGTAATATGTGACCACTGTAATGTATAACTTGGACAAACTCATCCCAAATAAGCATTGTAGAAGTACTAAAATCCAACTTGTAGAAAAAAGAGTGCCATATTTTTTGTTGTAAAAATTAAATCATTTTCAAACATTTCTAGTTGGAAAAGCAAGAGTCCATAGCAGTATATTACAGCAGAAACACATGGGAAATGAATTATAACTTAAATACAATCTATACTTAAAATCATGTGATGGACTTGACACATGACACCACTATTCAAGGCAAGTGATTCACACCAAATATCCCCATTTTCAATGGGTGTTTGGGGATTGTGCCTTAGGCCACACTAGCCTTGCCGGAACGTTGCCAGGAGCGAGCCTGGAGCATGTTTGGTTACCACCCTAGTTTGCTCCCCACCAGGCGCAGGCCACCAATAACAGACACCTGGGGGCATGCACCTTCCTCTTTTCTGATGGCATTTCCTCCAGCTAATCACACAGATGAACTTTTCTCCTCCTTCGGAACTAGTCGCAGATGCGAACACCAAAGTCCCACCAAAATGAGCCGTCGCAAATGCAATTCAGGGGGCGTCAGAGTTAAGAAGCCCCTATCAGAATCGCTGGCCCACTGCCGGTGCAGATGCAATGGAGCCACTGCAGGTCGAAATCAGGCATCTGTGTTTGCAACTGACGAGCCATGAGTCGCAACTCTGCAAGAAAACGACTGTGATCCTTGGTGAAGCAGATATCAGTGGCCGGTCTTGTTGTACTCACCCGCTCATGCTGGCTTTGTCCAGAGGCGGGCAGAGGAGAGGTATCCATGCTCCAACGATACGTCGGATGCGTCAAGAAGCTACCTGATGAGGAGCGCTACCACAGGAGATATCAATTTAAACTACAGCTTTCTTTCTTTCGTGAAAGAAACATGTCATGTGGTTTCGCTATCTATTGTACGTGCACTTCGCATGGTTACGCTTCCTCACCAACAACACATAGTTATGCTCTTTACGTGTTTTTCTCAGGAAAGAACTCTAATCGAACACCACAGCTTCAACAGCGCAGGACTAAGCAAAAATCATTTGATTTTGGGGCTACCTTTAGGCACCTATTTTTACCAGCCATGGAGTTGCATGGAGTCCAGCACACAAACCAAACAAGCCATAAGACCATACGCAAACTTCTTTGACTTTCTAGAAATTATCAAGATGCCTCTTTTATTGAAAAGGAATGATTATTTCTTTCACTAATATACCGTAAATTATTACGTGTCATAGATGATTTAAGATATATGAACCTTCTCAGCTAAATAATCTGCATCATTGCATGGCAATCCAATAATATACTTGTGGTCCTACCTACTCCACGAGCATGTAAGGTAAGTTACTGCATCATGTCTTACCTATGACCAAGAGCAAGGTCATCCTCTAGGCTCTAGCATATCCATTTTATTTCTAAGCTACAAGCTGAAAACAATAATACAAGACTGGTATGCATGATGCCTGCTGTTTGTGGCATAGGTGGTTTCAAATAGTAAATTTTGCAGCCATCAAACCATCACATTCTGGTTCTTCTTACTTCTTTCAAAGGTGCACATGACCCGAACGTCGTGAACGTGATAAACTCTTGCGGCACGCGCTGCAACCACTTTGACACGTCTACCTTCGCCATTCAGGAAGGATCACCTGTGCTGGGGAGGAAGTGGGAACGGAACCGTCCAGACTTCCGCGTCGGGGTGGAAGGAGGACTGAGGCCGGAGCCTGCTTACTGCTTACCTACAAAGCACGGACACGGTTGGAAGTGCCGAACTGCCGTTCTGATACGGCGGGATACAGGGATACGGCGGGATATGCCGGGATACGCGAACTTTGCAGTATCCCCCGAATTTCGATTTTAAAAATAGAAAAAAACACAGGGATACGCCGGGACACGTGCGGAATACGTTTGGGACACAGCCTGGCCCAAAACAGCCTCGGCCCAACCCAGTATACCTAACCTATTTTGCAGGAACTCCCGCACGCTCTCGTCTCAAGGACGAGGTGAACCCTCCCAGCCTCCCAGGTCACACTGGAACGCGCCGCCAGCCTCCTGGATCGAAGCCACCGCCGCCTGGACTCGTCGCCGCTGGATTCGATCGGCGACCGCTGGTGCTACTCCCAGCCACGCAGGTAACCCAGTAGCCTCTCCCCTCTCCTCTTTCCTCAACCTCTTCCTCTTTTATTTTGCAGATTTGCTTGTGCTGCTGGATGTTGCTTGCTGGCTTGCTGCTTGATTGTGCTACCGCTTATGCTGGTGGTGCTGCTGCTCATGCTTGCATTGTCTTCCAATTATGTCTTGTCTTCTAATCTTCTGTACTGTTTGTGTTTGATGTGTTTTGCAAGATGGATGCAGCTTGCAATGACAACATGACATGGGGGGATGAGGAACAATCAATCATCACTTGATAAAAGAGACACCAAATGGGGCACTATTCTCTATTATGATCTCTTTCTCATTAATTTTCTGTCTTAATTGTATATTGTATGGCATATTTTTATTTTATTTTATATATACTCACCGTATCCCCGAATGGCTGTTTTTGAAAAATGCCGTATCCCGTATCCCCGTATGCGTAACCCCGTCTTTCCGTCCCCGTGTCTGTGCTTTTTAGCTGCTTACTGCTTGCTGCCACCGTCACCCTCCCGCGTGCACTTCTGGCACTGCGGCCTTCGGGGAAGGCAGCCGCCGCCGCGTGGGGAGGGGGTCCGGGCCATCGCGTGGGAGAGCAAGACCAGTGGCGGCGTAGATGTGGGATGGTGGCGACTGGATCGTGCGAGAGAATCAGGGGAATGGGATGGATGGTTTGGTCAGATTGATGGCTAGTGGCATCCGGGTAGGTTTTGTGCAAAGAGGAGGGCCACTAAAGTAGAAGAGATGGCCTTTTGGGGTGGTTTGTGAGAAATGTCACCACATGGCATTAGTCAACCTGCCACCCGTGCAAGTCAAAGCTGATGTAGCATGGATAGGACTGCGAGTGACACTTAGCAAACTTTTAGGACCCAGATATGCATTTTCATAGTATTGGGACTAACTTGACACACCTCAAATAGTTTTAGGACTTGTGGTGTAGTTTACTCAATATTGTATTATTGGTAGTTAAGCCTAGTACAACACAATCGGTTATACTGGCTTGATCTACTTAGCTGCTTATTTATCAGTAAGTTAGCATCCTCTGCATATCAGGTACTACCTCCGTCCTGGTATATTGGTCCCCTTTGTAATTTGTGCCAAATTTTGACCAAAGATTTAACTAACAAAATGTTAATGCATGTCAGCAAAAATTATATCGTTGGATTCATATTTGAACATAGTTTTCAATGATATAATTCTTGGTGACATGCATGAACATTTTGTTAGTTAAATTTATGGTCAAATTTTGGTACAGAATACAATGGGGACCAATAAACCAGGACGGAGGTAGTAACAAATCTAAGTCAATATAGTGTTTCCTACAAAACTGAAGGTTCAAAAGCTAAGCAACTTGCCAAAACATGGATTTTCTCATTATGCTTGTTAATGCTTTGTGTCCTGGGTATGTTTTGCATGCATTTCAAGACAAAATACAAAAACAAAATTATTGGAAAACAAACGTGAGGAAATATAAAATATACCTGGCCTATAGATGTTACGATTTGGGTGACTGTGCGGCATCAGATCCATCTGCTGATGAACTATCAGAATCCGTATCTGCACATGCTTCTCAAGGTAAATACCATGTGTTTTGCATATACTTCTGAAGAATACCTTGTATAGAATCTTGCACAGTTTATTATTCTTGTTATAAATTCAGCCAAACGAGAGTGTTTACCACTGGAGGAAGACCCTGATTCACTGCTAGAGCTTCCAGAACTACTTGATCTACCGACATTGTCTCCTTTCTGATCTTCCAAATGAGCAGGTGATGATGAACCCATATATCTCCCATTGTCATCTGATAGGTGAGAAAACTTATGTGTTACACTTACACTGCACAAAAATATGCTACAAACAAGTAACCATAACATTTATGGTAATAGCCGACAAATTTGTTCTGATCTGGAAGGCAACAATAATAGTTACAAAAATGCTCTAAGGGTGTGTGTTTAGTCTTGCCTGCTGCAATTTCCTTATGTGGTTCAGCTTCAACCATAGGTGGTTCAACATCAACCACATCAACTACATCAACTGCTTCTGGTTCTGGGATCTGTAATTGCAGGACACTAGTAAGTACCCATATTGCTTAGCAATTCACAAACACCTATTATACTATCTATAGAAAACATACCGTATTGTGTACTGTGCGCATCTGATCCTGCTCTCCCTCATCATGCCTTGCATGCTCAATCTTCTCCAAATCCGGCTCATGGTCGGACTCATCCTGCCTTGCTACGGAAAGCTCGGCCTTCCGCTTATTCTTGGTTATACTTTTCTTGTAGTTTGTCACAAATCTATCAAGCTCCCATAATGTCTCAACATCAAAGCTATCTATATCAACCTCAATCTCATCGTCATGCTGATTGAGTGATGAGTTCCTCTTCTTTATGATCTGTACAACATTATCGAGCTTCTCGGCTGGCAAGTCCTGGAGGTCATTACTAAGCCGCTGCTTCTCCCAGAACGTCATCTCCCTCTTATTAGGATCCCTTGCCTTTGGCTTCTTTAAAACTGGGGGTCTGGCGGTACCAGCGTGCGGCTTCGGGGGAGCCTCCAATGGTGCAGCATGCGCTGTGGAGTCAGACCTCTCTAGTACTCTAGCATTATCCATCTCCCTCTCCCTCTGCTTCTGCTTCTTGGGTGGGGCAGATGATGGTGTAGGTGGCTGCGGTGACAGCTGTGCCATCTCAGCTTCAATCTCTGGCCACTTCTCCTCGAACATATTTAGAAGCTGCTCGGCCATGAAATACACATCCTGCCCCTTGGGGTTGTACTTCATGGCGTTCTGAAAAGTCAGACGGACTTCGGTTGCGAACTCCCGCGGCGACTTGTAGTGCCCGGCGGCCAGCCGTGACTTGACGGTGCCGAGGTCCATGGGCTTGGTGATGATGGTGTGGTAATCGTGCAGGCCAAGCGCACTGGCGTCGACCGGCACGTTGAACACCCAGCCGTGCTTGTGCTTCATCAGCCTCGCAAGCACCACGGCGCAGCTCCTGAAGACGGGAGCGTAGAGCTTGCGCCGCGCCTCCGCCGAGCCGGACGGGTTCGGGGGGCCCTTCTTGGACTTGTGCTTGGAGACGGACGGGTGCGGCGGGAGCGGGGTGGAGGGGTCAGTGGCGGAGAGCGCGGAGGAGGGGGCGGGAGCGGGGAGGGAGCTTATGCGCTTGTAGGCGGCGCGCACCTGTGCGAGCTCCGCGGAGAGGCGGCGCCGTAGCTCTCGTCGCGTGGCCGGCGTCGAGGGGAGCGAGAAGGTGACGGTGGGGATCAGCGGGCCATTGTGAGCGTCGAAGGAGCGGGCCTTGGAGGATTTGGGGCCGGGGCCGTGAGATTTGCGGGAGTAAGCCTTGCCGGAAGGCGACGGCGGGCCGGAGGTCATTTGCGCGGGTCAACGGCGGCGGCGAATCGGGGACGGCGGCGGATCGGGGGCTGCGATTTGGGGATTTGGCAGAGGACCGAGGCGAGATGGGAACACAAAGCCAAGGGGTTCGGTGAGGGCTTGGTGTCGTTGGCCGTAGGTGGTGGGGGCAGCTCCTGCTACTGTGGGAGGGAGGGGTCGGGTTTTTTCCCAGTCCAAAACGATTTTTCTTTTGCTTATATTTATTTTTCTATTCTGATTTTGAAACTCCATTTCTGGCTTCTTGTTTTCCCCCTTTCCATTGCTGGAATGCTGTTAAAGAATCGGTTATTTTACCTCGTTTTTGGCGTGTGCGGCAGTGGATGAAACGAGATAAGTGCGGATTTTGTATACCACCCGAATTTCAGAAGAAGAAAATTGTGACCATTTGTGCATCATAAAAAAATAATCAACTATATTATATTTTGTACTTTATTTAACAAATACTCTATCCGTCTTTAAATATAAGACATTTTTTGACGCTATCACAATGTCAAAAAACATCGTATATTTTGATAGGGAGTATTGGTTAGTACTTCATTGCATGCAATTTTTCGTGATGAAATGACATCAATTTTATGAAGTTATTTCATTTAGTACGTGATGATTCACTAGCTAGGTCTGCCTATGGTAACTTGATGAAGGAGATTAAAGCTTTGATGGAAGAGCGGGAGTTTATTCCAAAGAAGATAGCTCGATCGCAGAATATAATTTTTCATTGTCTTGCTAATTATCCGCGGACGAAACATAGCATTGTGTGTTGGTTGAATCCTCCTCCGTATATATACCAATATATCTACTTCTAATTTCGTCCCATCAATACCGGTTTTTTTCGTCCTCCCTCCCACCTCCCATGTCCCAGCGATTCCCGCCTGGACCTGCGAACCAACAAAAACCACGTACTGCATCTAGGTAGTCCCCTCCCACGCCAGAAAATCGAACGAAAAAAAATCTACGAAAAAATAACCACCGGAAAAAAAACCACGAACCGCACGCACGCACTAGCGAGCGAGGCCTCCAGAGTGCCCTCGAGCGACCCACGATTCCCTCACCCACGCTAGGGGGTCCTAGCCCCTCCTCCTCCCCCGCCCCTCCTACTCCGCCGCCGCCGCCGCCGAGCACTTCCTGACCTCGCCGGGAGCAGACAGCGGGACTCCACCGTCGTGCCTCCTGTAGGGTAACGCGACAGAAAACACAAATTTTCCGACCTACGCACCAGCCCAGGACCACTATGGAGACTGCATACATGGTTTGATCTTTTTCGTTACCGACTCGTAGCGCAGCGGGAAGTAGAGTCGATGACGATCGGCGGTGCAGATCCCCGCATCTAGGATTTACAACCTCCCAACCGCGAGGATGTATACCCTCATCTGCTCCTCAGACAGCCCTCCGGGAGGCGGTCGAACAGCCCCCCGGACGGTGTCGCGGACAGCCCTTCGGGAGGACCTTCGAAACTCGAACGGTCACTCGGACAGCCCTTCGGGAGGACCTTCGAAACTCGGACGGTCACACGGACAGCCCTTCGGGAGGCACTCACGAACTAAGACCGAAACTACGATCTCTCTACAGAGTTGCACACATACGGTGTCATCTATCCGGCAGGGCTTCGCCGTCCAGAACTAGTTCCTGCCGGAACCCAGACAGCCTTACGGCTCTACGAAACTCTTTTCGTGGGAGAGAGAGAAGAAGCCAGATAATGCATGGCATGTGTATGAGAGCAAGGGATGAAGAGATGGCAGCCCTCACCTCCTCTATTTATAGGAAAACAGAACCATCATGCAACACTTGAGCTAGTCTTAGAGGCTAGACTAAGAATACTTCTTACCGTTTATTATTCCACACGTGCATATGAGTCTTCCTCCGAGCCTCGTGTTATTGCAGACTCGAGAACCATAGCAGTTATAGCATGGAACATAAAACATAATTATGAACTTGGAGATAAATAATATCATTTATTATTGCCTCTAGGGCATATCTCCTACACCTCCCTCTCTCCTTTCTCCTCTTTCCTCTCTCCTCTCTCTCTCTCCCCCTCTCTCCCCTCTGAACTACGTGTCGTTCCTCTCTGCAGGTGCCTTCATGGCCGTGTCATGGAGCTCGCCGCCGTGGGCTGCTTGCTCCTCCTCCGACGGCCTGCCTCGCCCACGTCCAGGTCTAACTCGTGGGACGATGACGATGCCGCCACCATCGTGAATCTCTACGGCAGGCTGTGACTGTGGCCGTGGCGCGAGGAGCGACGAGCTCCGCAAGGGCATGCCCTGGAGCGAGGAGGAGCACAGGTATACCCCGCCATCATTTTCTGTATCCGTCTCCTCACCCCTGGCCGTGTTCCAGCGCATCGAGGCCGCAGACTATTTCCTCCTAGCACCGCAACAGGTGGAGGCTTCTCCCCTTGCTCACCATGCGACACCTTTGTTGTTCTCGGCATGATTCTCGGCTGATGGCTCCATGCGGGACTCGTGACTCCCCACCGGCGGCCGACCACGGACTCCTCTTGCGACTCCTCGGGAGCCGACCCTTCCCACGAGCCCTCTACCGCCAGCTTCCCTTCACTGTGGACCCTCGTAAGGTTGTAATCTCTGACGACCTGTTCTCTGATTCTCATGCCTCTCCCGGTTTTGACATAAAGATTCCTGTTAGAGTCCTCTGCTTCGCAGGATGGTGCTACACTGATCCTCAAGACCACAAATTTATGCAATTCCCTTTTTTCTTTATCATGTGAATGTCAACAAAAAGGGACCCGTGTTAGATTGTCATGTGCCAGATTCAATTGTTTGCATCGAAGTTGTTTGGATTCACCAGGAGGAAGCGGCCAGTCGTTTTTCGTCCACACCTAATTGACTACAATTTCATATTAGTTTTTGTTTTTGCAGCAATTCGAAACTGCAGAACACATGTTCATCTTCCCCCAACCTACACAGTCAATAGTAATAGTTTTTATGATGATACATGAGCCAGTACTATGGCTCATTTTGATCTGCTATTTGGATAAATACACTTTTGTGGAATTGTGCGTATTTCTCTTCATGTTGTTTACAGGCAGCCAAAGTTACACATCCAGCCATGACGACTACATGTAATTGTTTGTACATAAGCCTCAGCTCAAGATAAGGTTGATGGAAGTACTTTCTATATATGTTCTCCCCATTTAAAAAAAAAGGTAAGTTCTATGGGATAGCTGGAGCGATGTCTGTTTTATTTATAATGTGTACATCTATGTATCATGACTTTTTTTAGAAAACTTCTAATCTATTCATCTTCAATCATGGCAGTGCAACGAACACCAGAAATAAAATTACATCTGGATCCGTAGACCACCTAGCGACGACTACAACCATCTATGTATCATGACTTGTGGCTGCATGCCTATCAAGTATTTGATGCATTCACCTGAGATTAGTAATGATGTCAAGTCCTCCTAAATTAATCTCATATATACATTTGCAGGTTGTGCTTTGCGATCCTAATGAGGGATTTGACAAGAAATATTTCCCAATCGGGAGAGGTTTCGTATCAGTAATATGAGACGTGCAATATTTAGTACGTGTTTTTCTTGCTTATGTTTTCAACCAATGTATCATCTAGCAACCTCTATTCCAAAAACTACCGCACTTTCATTGAAAAAAGAACAATTGTACTTGATGGACAACAATGGATGTAGGCTAGCAAAATAGATGTGATCTCTTTTCGCCTTTTTCAAATATCTTCAGAATTGTACACTCACTCACCATATTACTCTTTTGATCTCCACAGAGGGTTATGTTTGTGAGCATGTTAACCGCAGTCTTCTATTTATGAAGTAGCCATTCATTGGTCCATGTTAATCGCAGTCTTCTATTTATGAAGTAGCCATTCATTGGTCTCTTTAATTACAAATTGATTGCAACATCGTGTTAGTCATCCATGGTCTCTAAAAGGATTTGCTAATAACAACAAATAACCAGTACCACCACTAACCCTTTACATGATGCAATGTCAGTATATGTTTCACATCACGTCGCATCCATTCTCTTAGTGTAGTCAGAGTGTTCATCATTTTTTGCAATTGGCCTGAAATATATCGAACCTCTAAAATGTGGTTGTAAGATGTGCTTTGGTTAAACATTCTATTTACCCACCTTCAGGAGAATTGTAAATGGCATTTGGTTATTCATGTATACCACCATAGGACTCATGGGATTTATGGATTGTCAATAGCCCTCATCTGATTCCTTGATGTACTTATATCACTTTCTTTTCAGTCTCCTTTTCATTCAAGCGGGGCGATGAGGGAAAGAACTGGTTGTGGTGAAAGTCAGTTTAGTGCATCAAGGATTGGAGGTTCTGAGATTTGCAAGAGGTGATGGAGGATGTTTAGTTACTTTAGCTCATGATATAGTACTGGAAGATGAGTACAAGCATAAGCTTATTCAAAATCCGAAGTTCCTGACTGCACGAGACATGTACTCCCTCTGTTCCTAAATATAAGTCCTTTTAGAGATTCCACTATAGAGACTAGATTCGGATGTATATAGACGCCTTTTAGAGTATATGTTCGCTCATTTTGCTCTGTATGTAGTCTATAGCGAAATCTCCAAAAAGACTTATATTTAGGAACGGAGGGAGTATTTTGTAATCTTTTTCTTTTTCTTTTTCTTCATTTTCATTTTCTCCTACTTATTTTCAATTTGAACAAACGGAGGGAACAACATGAAGATGGGTAGCACTATACAGTTTTGTAGCAGTAACATTTTGCGAGCTTCTTAAATTTGGTATCTATGAATAGTTGATTTATTCGTTTTGATTTATATAGCCTTGTAGATGTTCACTTCTCTACCAGATTTCCATTATGAAATGTCGTCCGGTGTATTCGATGGGCAACTCAGCTTGCACGTGAATTGGACGTGGCAAAGCTTATCTTGGAGCAGACTCAAAAACAGTGGCGGCTAAAATTAAGAAGCTCGGAAATTGATAGATCAATCTATGGCCTATTGCTGAGGAGGTAAAGGAGTGCATGCGATCAAGAGAGGAGTTTCAGGGTGGCATGGGTGAGATGCTTGACTAATGGAGCTTCTCTTCGGCTAACTAAAGAGGATTGTGCGAATAAGTTATGTGAAACTTGGGCCAGGTACATATCAGATCGTATTCGTGATGTTTTTGGTCTCGGATCGTGCTGAAATGATTGAATAAAACAAAACCCATTCCAACTAAAAAAACATGACTGTTTGAGTTGTCAATAGGAGCATCTATAGCCGGATTTAGCAAATCCGCGCACCCTAAAAGTCCACAGAAGCGCCCAGTCAGTGTCCTTTTGAGCCTCTATTTGTCCGTTCATGCAACCATACTCCTCATTTTGTCCCTTATATATCCGGTGCATGTGCTTGGTGGAGATGAAGAGAGAGAAAGAAAAGAAAGAAAAGGTAGTCCATGGTGGGCCATATCCTACGTGGCGGATCGACCATGCGCGTCTATGAGCCTCGTATACTCCCCATACTTGGTGTCAATATGAGAGTTTGCGGATAGCCTGAACCGGGAATGATATAAGGGGTCGGGTTGGGTTACCATTTTCCTTCTCTCTCCTGTTCGGTCAACGATCGGGCGTGTCCGCAGATTTGAGGGGACCGACTGTATGTGCTCTAAGATTATTGTGTTTGATAATATGATGTGTGTTAGCCGACCGTCGAAAAAAAGGGTGTGAGTTAGCTTAGGCGACATTGTTCTCAGTAATATTAGCTCAGTGAGTAGTATTTTATCTTTTTTTTCGAAAGCCCGTGGCAACGCACGGGCGTTTTATAATGTAAAAAGACCCAGTGGGGCAGATCCAACAAATCTCGGTCATCCGTTCGTGTTATCCAACCGTCCTTGTTGTCCTGAAGGTGAGCGACTAAACATGTTTAGCGCTAAACAATCATCTCTCCACCCTGATCCCCTTCCTTCCATATCCTTTCGTAGAAAGGAAACCGACACATGAAAACAGCTGCAAAGTTCCATCACGCCGAGCCGCTGCACCTTCGCCACGCCGCACCCGACGCCACGACCCGCCACACCTCAAGGCCTTCAGCGACGCCGCGCCCCCTAAGCGTCGACCGCCGCGCCTTCAAGGACGTCGCTCCTCACATCGCCATGCCGTCCCCAACCACTGCGTCGCCTGGCCATGGCCCTCGGCCGTCGGGGCGCCTCCTAAACCGCCTGCCCGACCGCCGAGGACGCCCCCTAAATCGCCTACCTGGCTGGACGTCAGGGACACCGCCTGACCGGCCGTGCCGGCCGCTGCGGACTAAACCGCCTGGGGCCTGGACGTGTCGGCCGTCGGGAACGACGGCAACAAGGTCGCGAAGAAGATCAGGCCGAAGGACAAGCACTGGGTGGCCACAGATTAGGAGAGATGGAGGCCGCCAAAGCGGATTGCAGCGAGGATGGCCGACGGCCGCTCCTGACGTTCAAGGTTAAGGGCGTCGTCCTGCATCCCTACATGTGTGTTATATATTAACGCTTAGCGTTTCGTGTGATTTATTTGTCAAAATTTTAATAAACCACATTCTAATTTTATACATGTCACTTCGGCACGCGGCAATCCCCTAATCGGTCATGTCATAGTAAGTTGGTAGGGCATGCAGTCGCACTCTGAAGTGGCAGTGTCCTGCTGCATATGAAAGTGTATTTTTCCATGTGAGAAACAGAATATTATCACCTCACAGCTTATGTTTTGAAACCTACAATATGAAGGGATTGGTTTGGTTTGATTATAATGAATGAATGAATGAAGTAGAATAAACAAAAACAAATCTTAAGATTACAAGTGTGCACGTGCGTATTTACTAGTTTTATTAGTTACCTTGTTTTACTGTAAAACCTGGAGTATTATTTATTATTATTATGAAATAAAACTTCCTTTCTCCCGGTCAATAAAAAGGCAAAAACAAAAGTTCTCGAATCCAAGCTACCGCCCAAAAGGGGAAAAACCACACTCGAACCCTACTGCCCGCCCCAATGCTCCGCCGCCGCCGTGCCCCTCTCCTCCTCGCGGCCGCGGCGGGCGCGGCCCTGGCGACCACGTCCGCCACCTCCCCTTCCGCCGACGGTCTCGGCGTCGCTTCCACGTTCCACGGCGTCGCCCGCTCCTCCCGCGCCATTTACACGGTTTGCGAAATGCTACGCTTGCTCTGGAGCAGCCAATAGCTGCTCATGCTCAGTTTTGCCGATTGATTGGTTGCTTCAGATTGGCTTCGTGGTCGTGGACTACAAATACTCGCTGCGGGGGCTGGTTCCTGGATCGGCAGATTACCGGGGTAAGCTCTCCGAGGTATGTATTCTGCACGGGATGGTGGTGTGCCGCCTGCCTGCAAGCTTGTTCCAGGCGAAGGGGCATGTGCAATTTCGTTTGTTCTCATGCTATGATTTTCTTAGGAAAAGAAACTGATTTAGGATTGGTACGTTTGCGTTACATGGTAGGCTGCTACAGTGATTACATTTCTTCAATCTCCCAGCCAAATCATTCTGGTTATATTGTTGAGAACAGGACCCCATTTCATTCTGATACGACATAATACTTTGGACTAGCAATTCACCATATGAATGTTACCGCTGCTGCTGTTCAGCGGGCCCTTGAGCCCACTTGGTTGGTAAAGGAAGGCGACTTAAGATGGTTTTGTGGGCAAAATATGTGTTGCCGCTTAATTGCGCCAGATACCCACATCATATGAGCTGTTTGTGCACCACTTGCCTATTTGGGCCACGAATTCAAAAATATCACTTGTGCCAGGCGACATCATGAGGTAGCCATGGGTCATTTCAAATGTCATCGCTTATTTTCCCTTGGTTTTGGATGAGCTATCATGACACAAGTTTAGTTTTTTCTTACGCAAATGTGTAATTGCATCTAGTATTTTGCTATATCTGTAGACCTCTTCCTTATCTCACTCAATTTTGGAAACCAAATTGCATAATATGGTGCACCGACGCCCATATGAGTAGACCATGTATTGTAGTACTCGAGTTTTGTCAGATTAAAGTTACGTGATGTACTGTATTTTCCTTGCCTGTTGTAGGTTCACTTGAGGTCAGCAAAAAAGCTGCTTAGACTATGTGAAGCGAATAGAGGCTTTTATGTAAAAGCTGGTCAGTTTGTTTCATCACTAAGACAAGTACCGAAGGAGTACATATCAACTCTATCCTGCCTGCAGGATCAGGTTTACTATAACTTCTACCCACCTTATTGTTGGTGCACGGTCATATATATTCACTTTTATATTTACATTATTTTTAATAACTCAGGCAACTCCATGCAAATATCAAGATATCAAAATAGTGATTGAACAAAATTTGGGCAGGGATCTACATGGCATGTAAGTACATAAATTTCATGCTTTTTTAGTCGTCAGTGCTGTGATCATTGGAAATTGCGTTGTGATCTGTTTTACTTCAGAAGAAAAAAGGTTGTATTTGCTCACATTGTTATTCAGTTGTCTATTTAGAATGATTATGCAGGCTCAAGAATTCTTGTATGCATTATGCATAGCTGAAAACACACTTGAGCAGAAAGGGTTTCACATCCTTTCAATGTAACCTGTGATGACTAGCTGGCTACTCTGTTGTGGGTCTCTGTAATCAGGATAGAATGTGCATGTGCTTGCCACTGTGTGATTTGCCTGTTCGAATCTAGCCATGCTGGGAGTTCTACTGTTCACTTACTGCCTTTTGGCCAGCCTGTGTTGTTGATTGATTGTTTCTAGCTTGTGTACAATCATAATTCAGATTCTCAGACAGCGATAAGTATGCCTAGTGTTTACATTAATTTAGTGTCAGTATCAGCTTCGTGCCATTTGCATCATTTGATGACTGCAAAATGCACTGAATTTATACAGTGCAGTCGGCCAATTTGGCCGTGTTTAAATTAGTGATGTTGAGTTTAGTGAACCGTCCATACGGACTAGATTAATCTTTTAGGATAAGCTTGTGTAATTGTACAATCTAGATTTCCCCAGGGCTTCCAATGACACCAGCTCTAGCTCATGTTTGACTGACATATTCTGTTTATTTAGCACTTAATTTTTACAAAAAATGCTTAAAAGTTAATATGTGAGTACCAGATTCCTGGAATTTGATGAACATCCGATCGCTGCTGCATCAATTGCTCAGGTTCATCGAGGTCGGTTGAATAATAATCAGGAAGTAGCTGTAAAGGTTAGATTACTGTTGACACTGCACTTCTTTCCTGTTTTGCTTTTGTTTTGTTTGAACTGTGTAGTTTATTTTAGGTCTTACAATTGGTGTATTTTCCTTCCAAATGAAGTTCAGTGTAATGCCCTGTCGTCCACATGAAATACCAGTTATGTAAACAGGTGAGCTATGTCCAGAAAGACATCATCACACTGTAATTCTCATGGTTCCAACAGTAACTAAGTAGAGACATAGCATTTGTGCAACATGCCCACCATCCAGAGTTCTAGCTTGTGTATGAACCTGCCAAGTTTATGCCCGCCAGCAAGATTTCTTTCTTGCTGAGGCACCTACCATATTTAGGTGTGTTGATGTGTACGAAATTCTGAACATGAAATCGCTGCAACGACAGCCAACTAATTAACAACTTCTCACTTTCATCAGGAAGTGGCAGCTTACATATTGTATTTTTTTGAATCTGCAGCATTCATATTGTAGTCATTTATCCAACGTTTATCTAAGCTTAAATTCATGCTTTCAACTTTCTCACATTTAAAAGTATAATAATGATGATCAGATGTGTCAAGTCAAAACTATAATTGTTACATTAGGTCATAATTTCTAACCTTTACCTCTATGAAACTTTTATGAGCTGGTTTTCCATGTAAGCAGCTAAGGACATCCAATGGTATAAACATGAATATTTGTTAGTTGTCACAGTTCTTTTTTAGTCAAAAGATAAGTGTGGTATGCTGATTTCTTGCAAAACAAAAATAGTTTTTTGTTTTTGTTTTAACAAGTCAGTAAGAACAACAACCTAACATAGTTTTATAATGGAATGACGAAATATGCTGCATCAAATATTTGTCCTCTTTTTTAGACATATCCTGCTATTACTATATGCCATTTTTAGTTGATTTCGAACTTGCCCTGTAGAAGCTGTAAAGCCTGCATCGATCTAAAAAGTTATCTTGGTTGATTACATGTGTATTAGTATGTTTGAGGAATTTCATCCTAATTTTGACATCTAGGTTCAGTATCCTGGGTTGGAGCGGCGAATGAAGCTAGACATAATGACTATGTCCCTCTTGTCAAAATATGTCTCTTTGGTATGTTACAGATATCAACTTTGGGCTTTCAGTTTATTATGGCAAAGAGAATATTTCCTACTTGGGGCCCTGTATTTGACTGGCTTAGTTTATTCACTTCTGTTTGTACCTAGTGTTAAAGAAGGCCTGGGCTCTGCCTCTGGATACATTTCATCCAGAATTGTAATTCAACAGCTGGGTTTGTTAACGATCAAGATTGTTGTTAAAAAGCAACCTTACTTAAAGTGCTGCTCCGTGTAGCAAAGTTCTTGTAATGGAAGCGAGACTTAACATAGTTTGCACTCCAGTGAAGTCCTTGATTTTCGCCGACTAGCTTTATGCTAGTATTTCATTAACTGTTTCAGAGGGTAGTTGCCACAATTGGATAACTTAAAAGCTCATTGATGAAGAAAGACATGTGCCGCTGCATGTTTTAGGCCTGACATGTTCTGCTGCATGTTATAAGGAGGGATGTATGCATCAGTTTCTTTTGTGGCATCATTGATGAAATAAAAGACAAATATATTCTTCTATTCAAATCAAGTCATTGCTTTTACCTTGTTATCATGCCGTTATTATGCATTAGGCATCATTGAACCGTTGGTGGTTTGCCATAACTGGACAACTTAATAAGGAAATGGTTGAATGATTATTGTTGGCACCATCATTGTGCTCTCCATTATGATCAGATTTAATTATCATGCTTGTCTGTTTTGTTCACGTATTTAGAACAATGTGTTTGAACTTCCTTGAAATACTTTATTAGTGTCTCGTTGTTGAAGTCTAAATTTGAGCTTTTTTTTTTGGCAGATCTTTCCTGATTATAGGTTTGAGAAAATATTACTTGAATTTGAGAGAACCATGTCAATGGAACTGGGTAAGTGCTTGAACATTTCCTCGCTCACAGTTCTGTGGGGCCATTGTTGTAGAACCATCAAATATTGCATTCATTAAAAATAGCTACCGTTGTCTATCCATTAGTTCTCGATTCCTCTCATTGAATCAAAGAACAATAGTCTAGTTTCTCCATAAGTGGGCCTACTTACATAAAAAGGAAAATTTCATGGTATATAACACGAGTTAAAAAAGGAAACATTCATGGTATATAACATGAGTGACCTCGGTTAACTGCATTACAAGTTTCTCCTTTCAATTCTTTAACTGCAGCATGATAGATTAAAAGTTGGAATGTTAAGATGCATCCTCGTCCCTCACCTAGTCCCCACAAGTTTCTCCTTTCAATTCTTTAAATGCAGCATGTTAAGATGATTTTTGGTCATCTGGGACTTTGGAGCTTACAGACATTATAGCACGTGCATTGATGCTTTGCAGATTTTACCCAAGAGGCTAAGAATTCCGAGAGAACTACAAGCTGCTTCAGGAAAAATGATGTTGTCAAAGTACCTCATGTTTTTTGGGTATCAAGCGTCCAACTGTGATCCTTACTATTTTATTCAATCAACTATAAGTCAAGGAACAAAAAAACAAACCTTACGCAAGTAGACTGTAGTCTGTTGTTGACACAAAGCCCAGCCAGTGTTTAATTAAGCTGGTAGAGCCTCTCTAAGAAGTGTTGCACATCATTAATTTGTTCAATTCTCCACGTTGCATGGTCAAAACATATACTGACTGAACTAAGGTTGTACTCCCTCCGTAAAAAAATATATGAGTGTTTAGATCAATAGAGTAGTGATCTAAACGCTCTTATATTTTTATTACGCAGGGAGTATTTGACAGTTGGCAGTCATTCAACCTCATGCTGATAGTTTAGATGCCTCACTTGTGACTTCTTTTATTTGAGTTTTAACTGTTTAGGTTTGTGTATAGCAGTTTGTGACTAGTTGAAGCTGTTGCAGGAACTGACAACCAAGGAGGTCTTGACAATGGAATTTTGTACTGGCCACAAGGTAGATGCTTACTCCTTGGCTAAATCTTACGGGCTGTTTTGGGGCTTAATTTACAAATCGTTGGATACCGTCTATTATTGACAAATAATCCTTGAACTGCATTGAATATACTGGAAAGGAAGGGGGGGGGGGCATCCAAACATAAGAGAGAGGAGAGCATTACCTCTAGTTAATAGAATATCTGAAGTGACTAATAATGAAGTACATTTGCATAACCTCTTGTGTTACTGTTGTGACAGGTTGATGACTTGGACTTCCTAAGGAAAGCCGATATCAGCCCTACAAAGGTTGTCTTAAGACCCATAGCTAAAATGAATGTATTTATTGTCCAAGTAATGTTCTTGCGCACATGCTTTGACAATAACTAGAAGCAAACTTCAGACACACAAACAAGCCACCAACAAACAAGTGTTCCCCGATTTCGATAGTTCTCATGTATCATCATTTTCGTTCACTATGCTTTGTATGTCTGTTCTTTGTTCCATGCCTTGCAACGGAAAATGGGGGTGCTCACTTGTATTCTTGTACCTCTGTATAGTTGACACTTCTTATTAGTTACAAAATTAGCTAAAAAGGAATTATAAAAACAAGATTAAATTTCCTAAAGGATGCAAAATAATGCTTCTTCTACTAACATCATCTATTCTGCTTACCCCTTCATGCTCATTTATTTGATGTTGCACATGATATAATTTTTTCTCACTGACCTGCTATTTTGTATGCGGGTGTTCTCTTACCTCTATATGTACCTTCTTCCAGGTAGCTAAAGCATTAATCGAACTGTTTGGTGAAATGATATTTATACATGGTTTTGTTCATGGTGATCCTCATCCTGGAAACATATTGGTTTCTCCTCGAGGCCAAGGGAGATTTTCATTAGGTGCTCCCTTTTGTTTTGTAACATGATATTTTCTGCTTGTCTATATTCATTAATATATCATAATGGCCGGGTTTAGTATATTGTATGCCTCGGAAACATTCTGTTAAGAACCTTATGCTTTAATGTTTCAATTATTACTAGATCCCTATTCAGCTCTTCCTATTTGACAGAATGAGCTTGAATTGTTTTTAATTGGTAAAATGGTGCATACTTTTACAGTTTTGTTGGATCATGGTATTTATAAAGAATTGGACCCAAAGTTTAGACTGGACTACTGTAAGCTGTGGAAAGCATTGATATCGCTGGATGTGCAAAAAATTCTGGAGTTAGGTGAACAGTTTGGTGTCGGGAAATATGCGAAGTACTTTCCTTTAATATTCACTGGAAGGACTATAGACAGGTAAACCTTTTTTCACTTCCACTATAATGCTCAAATATTGTAATGTTCTGCGGACTTCTCTCATTATGGGGTAAAAACCATGACAGAACTCATGTTCGACGTTAATAGGGATAATGCTTATAATACACCAATTTTCTTAAGCAACTGGATGCATACAATTCCACACTTGAAACTTTGGAAATTATTTCTGATCAGGTGGTTCATACAAAGACATTAAGTCTTTTTTTGTTATGGCAATCAAGAATAGGCAAAACTGTTGGCTTTGTATTTATTTACATCAGCCATGCATTGGCTTCATATTTGCTTAGTACTTCTGCAATGCATTAGCTCGTATTGCTAGACTTCAGCCATGCATTCATTACATACGCTTAGTACATCAGCCATGCATTGAGTAAAGCCAGCTTGGTATTTCTCATTTCTCAAGAAAATGCAAAAAACATGGCGCCTCATTGTATTCTATAGGGCTAGAAGAAGTTAATGTACAATTCCAAGTGGGTGAGAGAAAACCAGAAAAAAACAGTAGCAACTGCTTTCCACCTTTGATAATCCAGTGCATTGCTTTGGATTTGATCCTGAGGAACAAAACCAGCTAGGTGTTTGTTCTATACCGTAAAAGTTATTACATATCCATGTTCTGGTTTGCAGCAGTTCTAAAGTTCAGTGATTACCAATGGAATAACTAGTGGGCTAAATAGTAAAGTCTAACCTTTTCCAGGGAGTCGATTTAAGTTCTAGAATCCCGGCCCATTGCTTAAAACATATTGTACTGAGCTCAGTTGTTACAGTTTTTACTTTATGGGCTAGGCACTGACGTGCAATAAGTTACTCTTTATTAAACTGCCTCTCATGTACTCACCAGCAAATCAGCTCTTGGAACACAAATATCTGGTGAAGAGAAGACACGTATAAAGCAGGACTTGAACTCTCTTGGAATGGATGATATATCTTCATTTATGGAATCCTTGCCGCCTGATTTTCTTGTCATACTTCGAACCGAGTAAGGCAAATCTTTGTAGAGAGCATAACCTTGTTACTATTTTCTCACTCATTATTGTGTTCATAATGCTATTTGTGATCTCAATTCAGTGGACTATTGAGGTCCATTTTAGGGAATCTAGGGGCGCCACGTCATGTTCGACTTCTTGCTTATGCAAAGTGTGCCATATACGGCCATGAGGAACAGTCCAGATTGGAGTCCGGTATGTCTCAATCAACTTTGTATGCTTATCAAAACTGGTTGAGCCCTTTTTTTTAGAGAAAAATGGTTGAGCCCTTGGCTCTTGCCAACATCCTAGTTGTCTTTTTTTTTTTTGCGGGGATATCCTAGTTAGTCCGATATTCTAATTTCTCTAATATAGGTGCAATCAACCGTATAACGTTGCAAATCAAAACAAGCATTAGCTATCTCCATCTGAGGATACTCATTGGTAATTTACAACACCACTGCCCCACCCTACATCCACCTGATGTCACCAGTTTGCCTAGTGCATGCTAATCTGCTCTGACCTAGAAAATCATTTTTTTTTTCAGAATTAGCGAGGTTGTTGGTGCAATTTAATGACTACAAGCATAAGGCCAAGGACAAATTGAGTTGGATGCTCCAGAAGATAAGTAGAGAGGTTTTGGGATGGTACAAAGCTCTGATGTGAATGTGATGTCCTGCAGCTCCTGCAGCTGGTGAAGTTTGGCAAATGGGGCTCCAGGAAGGAGGTCATGCACGTCTCAAGGGAACTTGCAGCTGGATTCAGCAAATTGTACAATTAGATGGTTGGACGCTGGTGCTACTAAGTTTGTGTTGACATGAGTGTCAAAAAAACATCTTACGTTATGGGACTGAGGGAGTAGTTCATAGTAATCTGCTAGGAATTTAGATACTTATTAGGAGTAGTACTGTGTGACACACTATTAAGAGAAATTCACACGTGCGTGCAGTCTAGATATTGTGTATGAGAGTGACTGGGAGTGGTAAGTATCGTGTCAGTGATTAATGTTGCCTCATTTTTCTTATTCATTATTTGTTATCCGCAAGGCGCATTTCTCTCATGCCAAAATTGCAGATTACCTTCTCTTTTTTTTTTGAAAGACCTTCTCTTATTTATTATTTTGTTATTCGCAAGGCTTTTGTTGAAACAAGTGTAATTTGAACATGGGCTGAGCCCATAAGCCACAACTCCACTCAACCGAGAGGATGTTCCTCCATAGCTACGTTTTATAGCTCTCGGGTCTTCAATTTGAGATTTGGTTCACGGTTTGACTTGGTCAATGGGCTGTGCTTTACTCCCTCCGTCTAGTGAAGAGTGTATGTTTGAGTTTAAATTTGTTCACAAAAGAGTATACTTCTATCTTTTGAATATACTTTAAAATATTTTCTCTCATCATACGGTAATCAAGACCAATAGCATTCTGTACATAGTTTTCTTAATTTCTATATGCATTTAGCTTATTGGGGATTGGGTAATTAAAGAGGCGAGATGATGGCTTGCAGCTTCCCCATACATTTTTTACTCCACTTCATAATTTATCTTAAAATTTTTAAATGTACACTTTTCATCGGACGGAATGAGTATGAAGTAATTTGATGGGTGGGCCGTTGATAAATGGTTGCATACTTGCATTGTGGAGCGATATGAGTAGATTCAGGGCAAAAAACTCGAGAGCCTGCAGCAATCCGGAGTGTGTTTTGCTCATTTTCCCGTTGGTTACACGATGTTGACCACGTCTCCCACGCCTTGGCCCAAGTGTCTTCAATTGTGTCATGTGTTTTCCTCTCATCGCGGCTCTAAGAGCAACTCTAACCGGACGATTCATTTCATTCTTCCATGTCCGTTTGGTCGCAGCGGACATAAACGAAGGACCAACGCAGCGACCTAAATCCAAAATGTGTTCGCTTTATGTTCGAGCCGATGCATTTCATGCCCAAATTTGGGCCTAAAATGTGTCGACGCGGACATGAAGCGAACGCGTTGCGGGTCCCCTCGATGTACGCCGCGGCCCTACTTGTCGACCGGCCAACTACCGCATGCGGTCGTAATTAACTTGGCCACCTACCGAGGGGCCGCCTGGCAGTGTGTGGAAGGGTCGCGTGTTCGTCCTTTTTAATGGAACCGTGCAGCAAGGCCGTGAAGGAAATATGCCCTAGAGGCAATAATAAAGTTATTTATATTTCCTTATATCATGATAAATGTTTATTATTCATGCTAGAATTGTATTAATCAGAAACTTGATACATGTGTGAATACATAGACAAAACAAAATGTCCCTAGTATGCCTCTACTAGACTAGCTCGTTAATCAAAGATGGTTAAGTTTCCTGACCATAGACATGTGTTGTCATTTGATGAACGGGATCACATCATTAGAGAATGATGTGATGGACAAGACCCATCCGTTAGCTTAGCACGATGATCGTTTAGTTTGTTGTTATTGCTTTCTTCATGACTTATACATGTTCTATGACTATGAGATTATGCAACTCCCGAATACCGGAGGAACACTTAGTGTGCTATCAAACGTCACAACGTAACTGGGTGATTATAAAGATGCTCCATAGGTGTCTCCGATGGTGTTTGTTGAGTTGGCATAGATCGAGATTAGGATTTGTCACTCCGATTGTCGCAGAGGTATCTCTAGGCCCTCTCGGTAATGCACATCACTATAAGCCTTGCAAGCAATGTGACTAATGAGTTAGTTACGGGATGATGCAATACGGAACGAGTAAAGAGACTTGACGGTAACGAGATTGAACTAGGTATGATGATACCGACGATCGAATCTCGGGCAAGTAACATACCGATGACAAAGGGAATAACGTATGTTGTTATGCGGTTTGACCGATAAAGATCTTCGTAGAATATGTAGGAACCAATATGAGCATCCAGATTCCGCTATTGGTTATTGACAGGAGATGAGTCTCGGTCATGTCTACATAGTTCTCGAACCCGTAGGGCCCGCATGCTTAACGTTCGATGACGATATGTATTATGAGTTCTGTGATTTGATGTACCGAAGGTTGTTCGGAGTCCCGGATGTGATCACGGACATGACGAGGAGTCTCGAAATGGTCGAGACATGAAGATTGATATATTGGAAGGTTATTTTTGGACACCGGAAAGGTTTCGGGTGAGTTCGGGCATTTTTCGGAGTACCAGGGGGTTACTGGAATTCCCCGGGGAGTTAATGGGCCTTCATGGGCCATGGTGGAAGAGAGGAGGAGGCGGCCAAGTGGTGGGGCGCGCCCCCCAAGCCCAATACGAATTGGGGAGGGGGCCCAGCCCCCTTTCCTTCTCTCCCTCTTCCCTTCCTCCCCCCTCCTAGTTGGACTAGGAAAAGGGGGAAACCTGCTCCTAGTAGGAGTAGGAATCCCCCCTTGGGGCGCGCCTTAGGAGGCCGGCCCTCCACTTCCTCCACTTATTTATATACGGGGGAGGGGCACCCTGAGGGAGTCTTGGACTAAGGGGTCCTCGGGCGTCCGACCTGTTATCTACTGGGCCGGACTGATGGGCTATGAAGATATAAAGACCGAAGACTGTACCCGTGTCCGGATTGGACTCTACTTGGCGTGGAAGGCAAGCTAGGCGACCAATTATGAAGATTTCCTCCTATGTAACCGACCCCATGTAACCCTAGATCTCTCCGGTGCCTATATAAACCGGAGAGCATAGTCCGGATAGGGGAGACTCATTACCATATCCACATAGGCTAGACTTCCAGGGTTTAGCCATTACGATCTCGTGGTAGATCAACTCTTGTAACACTCATATTCATCAAGATCAATCAAGCAGGAAGTAGGGTATTACCTCCATAAGAGAGGGCTCGAACCTGGATAAACATTGTGCCCCCCGTCTCCTGTTACCATCGATCCTAGACGCACAGTTCGGGGGCCCCTACCCGAGATCCGCCGGTTTTGACACCTACATTGGTGCTTTCATTAAGAGTTCCACTGTGCCGTCGACATAAGGCTCGATGGCCCCTTCAATCGTCGGTAATGGCGTCGTTCAGGGAGAAACCTTTCTCCCTGGACAAATCTTTGTGTTCGGCGGCTTCGTACTGCGGGCCAACTCACTTGGCCATCTGGAGCAGGTCGATAGCTACGCCCCTGGCCATCAGGTCAGATTTGGAAGCTTGAACTACGTCGCGGATATCCGTGGAGACTTGATCTTCGATGGATTTGAGACCGCGGCGATCGCTCCCCTTCTCTCCGATGAACATGACTTAAATCTGTCATCGGAGCACACCCAGGAGATGGATCCTGTTGCTGCAACGGCCTCAGTACCGAAGCAGATCATCCCCTCCGAGGCCATAAAGTCCGCGGTGTTGGAGCCGCACATGGACTCGACATCCTACAATGCTTGCGTCAATGGAACTCCGGACTCGTCTCCGGCTACACATTCCGGATCAAGTGCGCCTGCGGACACCGAGCTGGACCAGTTATCGATTTTCGAATTTAGCGCCGCAGACATCTTCCAGCATCCGCCTTTGGGTGACGTACTAAATTCTTTGAAGAACTTGTCCTTGGAGGATGACTCACAGCCAAACTATGTTCGGTTCGAGCTAGAGGCGGACGACGAGGAATTTTGCTTCCCACCCTCCACCTACTTCATAGCCACCGTCGACGACTTAACCGACGTGCTTGACTATGGCTCCGAAGACCCACCGGTATGGACGACGATGCCGACAATGAGCAAGGCCAAGACCCGCCATTCACTGGACGTTGGACGGCCACCTCTTCGTACGACGTGTACATGGTTGATACACCCAAAGGATCTGGCGACGACAAAGAAGAGCCGGATAAGAACAAACCCTCTGAGACGCAGTCCAAGCGCCGGCGCCCCAAACGCCGTTCTAAGCCTCGTCGCTCAAAGGATGGCAACACTGACACCGGAGAAAATAGTACTCCGGGCGACGCCGAAAACAATGAAGACCCTGTCGGCGCTGCATCCGAACAGGAGGAACGTGACAACACGCAAGACAACCCTGATGAACAGGCCATAGAAGATAACTCGGAGGACGATAGTTACCATCCACCCTCCGAAGAGGAGAAGCCGGAGGACCCTCTGGAGCAGGAGCGCTTTGAGCTTCAGCTCATAGCCACTGCAAGGAGCTTGAAAAAGAAACAGCAGCAACTTCAAGCCGAACAAGACCTGCTCGTCGACAGATGGACCGACGTCCTGACAGCCGAAGAATACGGCCTCAAGCGCCCAGCCAAGAGCTACCCGAAACGCAGACTGCTACCTCAATTCGATGAGGAGGCACCGGAACACATATCTCCCTCGCGTAATGCGGAACGACCACCGCGTGGTCGAGACAGGGCGGCCGACCGGCCACCCTGCGGTCGGGATAAAGCGGCAACTCAGGCCGAACAGCAGCCTGCTCCACCACCCCGCAAAAATAAAGACGAAAGAGTTCGGGGTCATACGTACGACCTTTGACAGACCCTGGACAGTAGAGCAGGACACACAAGATCGATCTACGGATCGCGAGGACGTGCCTCGAGGCACGAAGACGGCTACCTATTCAGACGTGATAAATCTAACCACGCCCGGGCCGAATGCCGCATACGGACTCCATCAGAGCTACGCCGCGATGCGGCCCGGTACAGAGGTGCCGCACACCCTCTCTGCTTCACAGATGAGGTACTGGATCACGAATTCCCCGAGGGATTCAAGCCCGTCAATATCGAATCATACGACGGCACAACCGATCCCGCAGTATGGATCGAGGATTTCATTCTCCATATCCATATGGCTCGAGGAGATGACCTCCACGCCATTAAATACCTCCCACTAAAACTCAAAGGGCCATCTCGGCACTGGCTTAACAGCCTGCCTGAAAATTCTATCGGCAGCTGGGAGGACTTGGAAGAAGCTTTCCTGGACAACTTCCAAGGAACTTATGTCCGGCCACCGGACGCCGATGACTTAAGCCACATAGTTCAACAACCTGGAGAATCAGCCAGAAAATTCTGGACTAGGTTCCTAACCAAAAAGAACCAGATCGTTGACTGTCCAGATGCCGAGGCCTTAGCAGCCTTCAAACACAACATCCGTGATGAATGGCTAGCACGCAACCTCGGCCAAGAAAAGCCGAAGTCCATGGCAGCCCTCACGGCACTCATGACCCGCTTTTGCGCGGGAGAGGACAGTTGGCTGGCCCGTAGTAACAACACAGCTAGCGAGACAGGCCCCTCTGAGGCCAAGAATAGCACTGGCAAGCTCCGGCGCAATAGGCACAAACGCCGAAGCAATGACAACAACACCGATGACACCACAGTAAATGCCGGATTCAGTGGCTCCAAGTCCGGCCAACGGAAGAAGCCCTACAAAAGAAACAATGAAGGACCTTCCAGCCTGGACCGCATACTCGACCGTCCGTGCCAAATACACGGCACCCCGGATAAGCAAGCCAATCATACCAACAGGGATTGTTGGGTTTTCAAGCAGGCTGGCAAGTTAAATGCCGAAAACAAAGAAAAGGGATCACAAAGTGAGGACGAGGATGAAGAGCCCCGGCAGCCGAACACTGGGGGGCAGAAGAAATTTCCCCCTCAAATCAAAATGGTGAACATGACATACGCTACACACATCCCCAAAAGGGAGCGCAAGCGATCACTCAGGGACGTCTATGCGGTAGAGCCAGTCGCCCCAAAGTTCAATCCGTGGTCGTCATTCCCGATCACTTTCGATCGACGAGACCACCCAACTAGCATCCGCCACGGCGGTTTAGCCGCACTAGTCCTGGACCCAATTATTAACGGGTTCCACCTAACACGAGTCCTGATGGACGGTGGTAGCAGCCTCAACCTGCTCTATCAAGACACAGTACGGAAGATGGGCATCGAACCCTCATGAATCAAACCAACAAAGACTACCTTCAAAGGAGTCATACCAGGCGTCGAGGCCCGCTGTACGGGCTCAATCACGCTGGAAGTGGTCTTCGGTTCTCCAGATAATTTCCAAAGCGAGGAGTTAATCTTCGACATCGTCCCGTTCCGCAGCGGCTACCACGCACTTCTCGGATGAACATCGTTTGCTAGATTCAACGCAGTGCCACACTACGCTTATCTCAAGCTCAAGATGCCCGGTCCACGCGGCGTCATAACAGTCAATGGCAACACGGAACGCTCCCTCCGAACAGAGGAGCACACCGCCGCCCCAGCAGCAGAGGTACAGAGCGGCCTTCTCAAACAGCACCATAGTGCGGCTGCCGAGCCCCTGGACACCATCAAGAGGTTCTGAACTACACTGCAGCAGGACAACAAGGCTCGTCAAGAGCTCGACTAGCAATTTGGCCTCCGTCCCAGTCCCGATGAAGTAGTGGCATTCGTACCACGCGTACATAATTACGCACTCGAAATTCCATGGACATCGACGGAGGCACAAGCTAACCCGGGATCTACACTTCAGCTAGACCGACCCGGACACACTTTTTCCTTTCTGTTTCAGGTTCCTTTTCCCGCGAGCCTGATCACCAGCCCCTTCGAAGGATCGGCATACAGAGGGGGCATGCAGCATATGTGCGTAGGGTAACCTCCATACTTCTTCTTGACGGTATTTTTACTTATTTCCCAAGACCCGCACGCTGCTCCTTCTTGATCCCGGCATGTTAAATAGTCCGAGTGCTTATCGCACTATTTGTATAAGATATGCCTAGACGTATCCATTCAGTTATAATAAAAATGATTTGCGGCCCAGTTTCTGTGGTTTTCGCTTCTTACTTCATTTTATTTCGATCTGCTTATCAGCTACATCGGTACTCTTTTGTACGTTTCATATTCGCCAGGGGCTGCTTATCGCCCCATAACACGACAACAAAGTCCGAACACTTCTTGTATAAAAGTTCAGCACCCCGAATTTAGCATTATATGCATTGGCTCCGAATCATGTCTTTGGTCAATAGTTGGGTTGCCCGGCTCCTGTGCTTGCTACCCTACGTTCCGCTCTATCGGCTAGGGTAGTAAAGGGAGAACTACTGCGATTGTGCCCTGGCCTTGACCGGATGAGCACCTCAGTAGAGAAAGCCGAAAACTGACTGTCATGATATGGCGAGAGCCGGTCAGCTGTTCGAGGGTTACAAAATCGTTGGAGATTTTTTCTGCGTCACGCGAAGGATCGGCACTTCCCGATCAGATGTTGACAGCACCCTGGCTTGGACCAGGGGCTGCACACTTGCTTAATTATAAAACTCCTATGGCTAAGTGAGGGCGTCTAAGCCGTATAGTCTGATTGCCTTGTTCGTTGCGCTAAACAACTACTTCAAGGACCATATAATTGGATCAAGATTGTTTAGATCCCATCCCGAACACCTCTGTACTAATTACGTGAGGGCAGAAGCCGACGACTGGACAACCCTCAGATTGCATATAACACGGCCGCACAGGAGGAAACAATTTAAAGCATAACGAAATTACATTACAAAACAAGCTTTGTCTTTATAATACAAGGCAAAGGACAACATGAATGTATTCATTCGAAAATAATGTCCTGCGAACATTGAGCTGCCACAAGTCGAGACCCTTCTATGACATCCGCAAAATATTTCTCGGGTGTGCGGTGCTCCTTGCCCTCCGGCGGCCCGCTGGCAATTTCAACAACGTTCATCTTCGCCCACCACACCTTGCAGCGAGCGAAGGCTATACGGGCACCTTCAATACAGGCAGAGCGCTTGACGACGTCCAGCCGCGGACAGGCTTCCACTAGGCGCCTCACGAGTCCGAAGTAGCTACCGGGCATAGCTTCGGCTGGCCATAGCCGGATTGTCAAATCCTTCATGGCTAGTTCGGCCACCTTGTGCAGCTCCACTAGCTGCTTCAGCTGATCGATGAAAGACACGGGATGCTCTGGCGTCGCATACTGCGACCAGAATAGCTTCTCCGTAGACCTCCTCCTTCGGCTCGGTAGAACTCTGCAGTGTCTGATACGCTGCATGGTAGATCCGCAAAAGCCCCTGGGGAACTCCGAACCCGGGTTAGTAAAAGGTACTGCCTCTCCGCATACTTGCTTTGCATCTTAAAAGCCTTACCGACGTGATCTTCTTGACCTCCTGGATCTCCCGGAGAGCGACCTGGGCCTCATTCCGTGTGGTCTCCGTGCTCTGACGAGCCTTGGTAAGTTCGTCCCCTCGAGCCGACGCATCATGCTCCAAGGTCTCAGATTTTTTCACCGCATCCTGGAGCTCCTGCTGGACCTCCTTGACTCGGGCCTCAAGCATTTTCTGGGCGGCTTGCTGCTCGACGGCCTTCCCCTCGGCTTCGGCCAAAGCCTTTTTAGGGCCTCCACCTCGGTTGCGGCTCCTGCACATATTACGACACTATGGTCAGTATACAAAGCTTGTTCTTTTCGAACACACAACACGTCGTCATTTACCTTGCTTCTCTTGGAGCCGAATCATCACCTCGCCGAGCTCGTTCTCGGTCCGCTCCAGCCTCTGCTTCAGTTCAGAGACTTCGGCAGCATGCGAGGTTGCGGCCAACAGCGACGCCTGCTTATGCATACATATCACGTTAGTCTCCTACAATAAAAGATTGATCCTCTGTCCGGTTCTCGTCGCCGAACACCGGACAGTGTCTCAGGGGCTACTGACTACATGGGGTTTTTCTCTTTCTATGTCACTTACCTCGAAACCTGTCAACAGGTTGCTGCAGGCTTCGTTCAGTCCACTCTTGGCAGACTAAACCTTCTCGATCACCGTGCCCATAAGGACACGATGCTCGTCCATAATGGAGGCGCCTCGTAGCGCCTCCATCAGGTTATCCGGCGCCCCTGGATAGACAGGGACCACCGGCGGAAGCGGTGCACCCCCCCTCCTTCAAAGGGGGCTGCCCACCCGACTCCGGAGCCATATGGGTCTCCGGAATCGTATTCGGCTGAGGGCCAAGCTGGATGCGGCCCTCTTCGCCAGTCTCCATGGGGATTGTCCCCTCCATATGTCCGGCAGTGGAGGCTTCGCCTCGTGGCACCTCCTGGACAGCGTCCTGGGTTCCTCCCTGGTTCGGATCGGCCCTCCGGGACAGCACTTCAGTGTCGTCCCCGGCCCCGGGGGAATAAGCAGGCGGTGGCGACTGGCTCGCCATCTCCGACGGAGCCAACGAACTTCCAGACGAGGATCGCTGGATTAGGTCGCGGGCCGGACTGCAATGGTACAATTAACTACATCAAGATAATGGAGAGAAAGGGCTGGATGTGCGCATAAATAAGCCATGTCACTTACGACGAGGCCTGGGGCTTAGTGCGGGGGCGTCGTTCCGGACTGCTGTCAACGTCCCACGCGGTGTTGACCGCTGGAACGCCCTTCCCCTTTTTGGGCGCCTCCGCCTCCAGATGCGCCAGAGCCGCCCTCTTCTTCTTCCTCTCCTCAGGGGGAGGATTGTTTTCTTCTTCCTCCTCCTCTTCCCCGTCATTGTCCTCAGGGACAGAGGAATGAGTTTCGTCGTCCTCGGACGCCACGTCCGAAGTACCCTTACGACGGAGGCCACTCTTGGCCCCCTTTGCCTTCTTCTTGGCCTTCTTCTCCAGTGCCTTATATGGCGCCGGTACCAGCATCTTCGCTAGACGCGGGATGACTGGTTCCTCAGGCAGCGGAGCCGGACACTGGATCTGCTTTGCCCTCTCCATCCAGTCCTGAAAGAGCAATAACAAAAGCTCAGACATCATCCTCAAAACAATTAGGTTGAGGACTCGTTCGAAATAACATACCTTGCTGGCGGGTGTGTACAATCGTGACCACGGTCCGAATCCGTGGCCGGTGGTTTCTCATTGCCCTTGAAGAGCAATTTCCATGCGCCTTCGTGCGTAGTCTCGAAGAGCCTCACCAGGTCCGGTGCTTCTTTGGATTGAACTCCCACAGCGGGCGGCTTCGGCGCTGGCATGGAAGGATCCGGCGAACTAACATCACCTGGATCACATCAACGAGCTTGACGCTCTTGGTTACCATGCTCTGAACACGCGTCTGCAGCGCTATCAGCTCGTCAGGAGAACACCAGTCCGGACTCTTCTCGACCCAGGAGGTGAGTCGCATAGGAGCGCTGGAGCGGAATTCGGCAGCTGCGGCCCAGGTGGTGCCGCGTGGTTCTGTGATGTAGAACCACTGCTTCTGCCACTCCTTTACCGTATCCACAAAGGTGCCTTTGGGCCAAGAGACGTTGGACAATTTACTCACCATTGCCCCTCCGCACTCCGCGTGCTGGCCATCTACCACCTTCGGCTTCACGTTGAAAACTTTGAGCCACAGTCCGAAGTGGGGGTGGATGCGGAGGAAGGCCTCGCATACGACGATAAACGCCGAGATGTTGAGGAAGGAATTTGGGGACAGATCATGGAAATCTACCCCGTAATAATACATTAGCCCGCGGACGAAGGGGTGAAGTGGAAACCCTAGCCCGCGAAAGAAATGGGAGATGAATACCACCCTCTCTGTGGGCTCCGGCGTGGGGACGATCTGTCCCTCGGCCGACAGACGGTGGGCGATATCCTTCGCCAAATATCCGGCCGCCCGGAACTCAGTAATGTCCTCCTCTGTGACGGAGGAGACCATCCACTTGCCCTGACCACCGGATCCGGACATGGTTGCTAGGGTGGAAAGGAGATTGGAACTTGGGCGCTGCTCGAGGTTGGGAAGGCAGAGACAGAGAGAAAGCGTGAGAAGAGGAAGGGGGAATCCTTATCTCCTTATAAAGGCAGCAAATATTAAACGCCTCCTCACCCGCCTTGAGATTCGCCTATTCCCAAGGGCTGTGTAAACGACACGGTTGGGTTACCCATGCCCGCATTGATGAGAATCCTGCGATAAGGGGACACGATCTCTGCTTCGACAAGACGTGCCAATAGCAACCGCGTCTTGAAACGTGGGACAAACGGTTCGAAATTATGACCGAACGGAAATAATGTCACATTGCAGAAAGCTGTCAGCAGATGGAACTCGTGTAAAATATATATATTCTCTCTGCGGTTGTGCATGGTGTGTAACAGGTCCGGATACAATCATCGCGTCCGAAGACTATCTTGGAGTTCGGAAGAAGGGGAACCCGCCTTGCAATGCCGAAGACAATCTGCGCGCCGGACTCCTTGTCATTGAAGCTAGGTTCAGGGGCTACTGAGGGAGTCCTGGACTAAGGGGTCCTCGGGCGTCCGACCTGTTATCTACTGGGCCGGACTGATGGGCTATGAAGACATAAAGACCGAAGACTGTACCCGTGTCCGGATTGGACTCTACCTGGCGTGGAAGGCAAGCTAGGAGACCGATTATGAAGATTTCCTCCTATGTAACCGACCCCATGTAACCCTAGATCTCTCCGGTGCCTATATAAACCGGAGAGCATAGTCCGGATAGGGGAGACTCATTACCATATTCACATAGGCTAGACTTCCAAGGTTTAGCCATTACGATCTCGTGGTAGATCAACTCTTGTAACACTCATATTCAGCAAGATCAATCAAGCAGGAAGTAGGGTATTACCTCCATAAGAGAGGGCCCAAACCTGGGTAAACATTGTTTCCCCCGTCTCCTGTTACCATCGATCCTAGACGCACAGTTCGGGACCCCCTACCCGAGATCCGCCGGTTTTGACACCGACACACCCCATAGACACACAAGTTGATTTTAGCCGTGTGCGGTGCCCCCCTCCACAGATTTCCACCTCGGTCATATTGTCGTAGTGCTTAGGCGAAGCCCTGCGTCGGTAACTTCATCATCACCGTCACCACGCCGTCTGATGTCTACTACGCAACCTTCTTCTTGTAGACGTTGTTGGACCTCCAAGTGCAGAGGTTTGTAGGACAGTAGCAATTTTCCCTCAAGTGGATGACCTAAGGTTTATCAATCTGTGGGAGGCGTAGGATGAAGATGGTCTCTCTCAAACAACCCTGCAACCAAATAACAAAGAGTCTCTTGTGTCCCCAACACACCCAATACAATGGTAAATTGTATAGGTGCACTAGTTCGGCGAAGTGATGGTGATACAAGTGCAATATGGATGGTAGATATAGGTTTTTGTAATCTGAAAATATAAAAACAGCAAGGTAACTAATGATAAAAGTGAACACAAACGATATTGCAATGCGTTGAAACAAGGCCTAGGGTTCATACTTTCACTAGTGCAAGTTCTCTCAACAATAATAACATAATTGGATCATATAAATATCCCTCAACATGCAACAAAGAGTCACTCCAAAGTCACTAATAGCGGAGAACAAACGAAGAGATTATTGTAGGGTACGAAACCACCTCAAAGTTATTCTTTCGGATCAATCTATCATAGAGTTCGTACTAGAATAACACCTTAAGACACAAATCAACCAAAACCCTAATGTCACCTAGATACTCCAATGTCACCTCAAGTATCCGTGGGTATGATTATACGATATGCATCACACAATCTCAGATTCATCTATGATATCCAATAGAAAGTACTTCAAAGAGTGCCCCAAAGTTTCTACCGGAGAGTCAAGACGAAAACGTGTGCCAACCCCTATGCATAGGTTCATGGGTGGAACCCGCAAGTTGATCACCAAAACATACATCAAGTGGATCACATGATATCCCATTGTCACCACAGATAAGCACGACAAGACATACATCAAGTGTTCTCAAATCCTTAAAGACTCAATCCGATAAGATAACTTCAAAGGGAAAACTCAATCCATTACAAGAGAGTAGAGGGGGGGAAACATCATAAGATCCAACTATAATAGCAAAGCTCGCGATACATCAAGATTGTATCACCTCAAGAACACGAGAGAGAGAGAGAGAGAGATCAAACACATAGCTACTGGTACATACCCTCAGCCCCGAGGGTGAACTACTCCCTCCTCGTCATGGAGAGCGCCGGGATGATGAAGATGGCCACCGGTGAGGGATCCCCCCTCCGGCAGGGTGCCGGAACAGGGTCCCGATTGGTTTTTGGTGGCTACAGAGGCTTGCGGCGGTGGAACTCCCGATCTATTCTGTTCTCTGGAGGTTTCAGTATTTATAGGATTTTTTGGCGTAGGTCTCACGTCAGGGGGGTCTCCAGGTTGTCCACGAGGCAGGGGCCCACGCCCAGGGGGGTGGGCGCACCCCCACCCTCGTGGGCAGCCCGGGACTCTCCTGGCCCAACTCTTTTACTCCGAGGGCTTCTTTTGGTCCAGAAAAAATCATCAAAAATTGGCACTCAATTGGACTCCGTTTGGTTTTCCTTTTCTGCAAAACTTAAAAACAAGGAAAAAACAGAAACTGGCACTGGGCTCTAGGTTAATAGGTTAGTCCCAAAAATCATATAAAATAGCATATAAATGCATATAAGACATCCTAGAAGGATAATATAATAGCATGAATACTTCATAAATTATAGATACGTTAGAGACGTATCAGCATCCCCAAGCTTAATTCCTGCTCGTCCTCGAGTAGGTAAATGATAAAATAAATAATTTATGAAGTGTGAATGCTAGCAGGTGCACAAGTTTGATCAATGATAATTTCAATCACCTTTTCTAGCATCATCATATGTCATAACAGTAGCTCAACTCATAGAACTTTTCATGATCAAGTAACAAACTATTCACATGTTAAATTATAGATCATAAACTTTCTTGAAAACTAACAAACCGTGTTATTAGTCATCAAACAATTACAATTCATCTTATTTTCAGGAAGAGTCTATGTCAGAGCTTTGATTCAGCAAACTTCACATACCCAACTATCATTTAGTCTTCCATGATTGCTACCACTCAAAGCATATTTTTAGAATAAATAGTATTCGATAAAAATATTTTTAGAACAAATAGTATTCATCGAACACACAGAAAGATAGGGGCTTAATGTTTTGCCTCCCAACCTTTTACCTCAAGGGTAATGTCAACAATAATAATTTATGATCAAATATATTTGAATGGCCATATATGCTTAGATCTTTCCATCACATGATGCTTGCCAACTAAAGAGTAGGTTGGAATGAGAAGGAATACTATTGACTCTTGCATGAAAGTAAAAGATAGGCCCTTCGCAAAGGGAAGCAGGGATTTGCAGAGGTGCCAGAGCTCAAAGCAAAAACAGAGATGAAAATAATTTTGAGAGGTATGCTTTCATTGTCAACATAACGACCAAGAGTTCCCAATATCTTCCATACTACATACATTATAGGCGGTTCCCACACAGAAAGGTAAAGTTTTTACTCCCCCTCCACCAACATTCACACTCCACGGCTTGTCCGAAACAACGGGTGCCGTCCAACTATCAACATTCCTGGGGGAGTTTTGTTTAGATTATTTGTGATTTTGTTTTTGATCTTTTGATCATAGGACTGGGCATCCCAGTTACCAGCCATTTTCTCGTGATGATGAGCGGAGTCCACTCATCGTGAGAATAACCCACCTAGCATGGAAGATACTGACAGCCCCTAGTCGCTACATGAGCGATTCGGGCATACAAAACAGATTATTATTTGAAGGTTTAGAGTTTGGCACATGCAAATTTACTTGGAACGGCAGGTAAATACCGCATATAGGTAGATATGGTGGACACTCATGGAAGAAACTTGGTTCAAGGAATTTGGATGCACAAGCAGTATTCCCGCTTAGTACAGATATTTTGGCTAGCAAAGGATTCTAAATAGCAAGCACCACATGTCAGAGGATCCATAACAATATAACTTCTATACAAATATACCCAAGCATAACTCATTATGTTGTCTTCCTTGTCCAACTTCAACTAATTTGCTCAGGTTTGAAAATAATTAATGGGGCTCACAATCATAGAAGATGTCCAAGATAGTATATTTATATGTGAAATCTCTCTTCCTTCAATATTCTTTCATGAATTGTTCAAGTGACCAATACAATGTTTGCTAACCTTCAATAAATTTACCACCTCTACTTCTTATATGTGAAGTCATTACTCCCCATGGGATAAGCATATGAAACATATATAATTTCAGATTTATGATATTCAATTTATTCAACCATTTACTCATAGGATATAAGTGAAGCACACGAGTAAATGACAAACTACTCCAAAAGATATAAGTGAAGATCAATGAGTAGTTAAATTATGTAGCTATGTGAAGACTCTCTCTCATTTAAGAATTTCAGATCTTGGTATTTTATTCATACAGCAAGCAAAACAAAATAAAATGACATTTCAAGGATAGCACTCATCATGTGAAGAAGCAAAAACTTAGGCTCAACCGATACTAACCGATAATTGTTGAAGAAGAAAGGTGGGATGCCTACCGGGGCATCCCCAAGCTTAGATGCTTGAGACTTCTTGAAATATTATCTTGGGGTGCCTTGGGCATCCCCAAGCTTGAGCTTTTGTGTCTCCTTAATTCCTCTCATATCACGGTTTCCTAAATCTCGAAAGCTTCATCCACACCAAACTCAACAAGAACTCGTGAGATAGGTTAGTATAAACCAATGCAAAAACCTTACCATTTTCTACTGTAGCAAATCACTCGAATTATTATTCAACATTGCATACTAAATGCCTCTGCATATTTAATACTCCTATCCTCAAGTAGAATCATTAAACAAGCAAACATATGCAAACATAACAGCAATCTGCCAAAACAGTACAGTCTGTAAAGAATGCAAGATTCATCATACTTCCCTAACTCCAAACATTATGAAAGAAAATTCCCACTGTATTAAATTTATCAGAGCTTATTATGCAAAAGGTTTCAACATTTTATCACATTCTGAATTTTCTAGGAAATTTTTGCAACAACGGTAAACTTTCTGTTTTGAAACAGCAACATGTATACTTGCAAAATAAGCATGGTAAAAGCTATCCTTGACATTTTTATTGAAAATAAAGATGCAAAACATTATTCTAAATAACAGCAAGCAAATACTAACAAAAGAAAATGACACTCCAAGCAAAACACATATCATGTGGTGAATAAAAATATAGCTCCAAGTAAAGTTACCGATGAACGAAGACGAAAGAGGGGATGCCATCCGGGGCATCCCCAAGCTTAGGCTCTTGTTTGTCCTTGAATATTACATTGGGGTGCCTTGGGCATCCCCAAGCTTAGGCTCTTGCCACTCCTTATTCCTTAGTCCATCGAATCTTTACCCAAAACTTGAAAACTTCACAACACAAAACTTAATAGAAAATCTCGTGAGCTCCGTTAGCGAAAGAAAACAAAACACCACTTCAAGGTACTGTAATGAACTCATTCTTTATTTGTATTGGTGTTAAATCTACTGTATTACAACTTCTCTATGGTTTATAAACTATTTTACTAGCCATAGAGTCATCAAAATAAGCAAACAACACACGAAAAACAGAATCTGTCAAAAACAGAACAGTCTGTAGTAATCTGTAACTAACGCAAACTTATGGAACTCAGAAAAATCTACCAAATAGGAAGACCTATATAATTTGATTATTGATCTGCTGCAATTGGAATCAGTATTTTATCACGTTCTGGTGATTTTAAACAATTGTTTTCGTGAACAGAAAGTTTCTGGAATTTTCAGCAAGATCAAATAACTATCATCCAAGAAGATCCTATAGGTCTTACTTGGCACAAACACTAATTAAAATATAAAACTGAAGGAAATATGCCCTAGAGGCAATAATAAAGTATTATTTATTTCCTTATATCATGATGAATGTTTATTATTCATGCTAGAATTGTATTAACCGGAAACATAATACATGTGTCAATACATAGACAAACAGAGTTTCACTAGTATGCCTCTACTTGACTAGCTCGTTAATCAAAGATGGTTATGTTTCCTAGCCATAGACATGAGTTGTCATTTGATTAACGGGATCACCTCATTAGGAGAATGACGTGATTGACTTGACCCATTCCGTTAGCTTAGCACTCGATCGTTTAGTATGTTGCTATTGCTTTCTTCATGACTTATACATGTTCCTATGACTATGAGATTATGCAGCTCCCGTTTACCGGAGGAACACTTTGTGTGCTAGCAAACGTCACAACGTAACTGGGTGATTATAAAGGTGCTCTACAGGTGTCTCCAAAGGTACTTGTTGGGTTGGCGTATTTCGAGATTAGGATTTGTCACTCCGATTGTCGGAGAGGTATCTCTGGGCCCACTCAGTAATGCACATCACTATAAGCCTTGCAAGCATTGTAACTAATGAGTTAGTTGCGGGATGATGTATTACGGAACGAGTAAAGAGACTTGCCAGTAACGAGATTGAACTAGGTATCGAGATACCGACGATCGAATCTCGGGCAAGTAACATACCGATGACAAAGGGAACAACGTATGTTGTTATGCGGTCTGACTGATAAAGATCTTCGTAGAATATGTGGGAACCAATATGAGCATCCAGGTTCCGCTATTGGTTATTGACCGGAGAGGTGTCTCGGTCATGTCTACATAGTTCTCGAACCCGTAGGGTCCGCACGCTTAAAGTTACGATGACAGTTTTATTATGAGTTTATATGTTTTGATGTACCGAAGGTTGTTCGGAGTTCCGGATATGATCACGGACATGACGAGGAGTCTCGAAATGGTCGAGACATAAAGATTGATATATTGGACGACTATATTCGGACACCGGAAGTGTTCCGGAGAAGTTTCGGATAAAACCGGAGTGCCGGAGGGGTTACCGGAACCCCCCGGGGAAGTATTGGGCCTTAGTGGGCCTAAGGGGAGAGAGAGGGCAGCAGCCCAGGAGGTGGCGCCCCCCTCCCATGGGGAGTCCGGATTGGACTAGGGGAGGGGGGCGCGACCCCTCTTTCCCTCTCCCTCTCCCTCTCTTTCCTTCCCCCTTCTCTCTTCCTAGTTGGACTAGGAAAGGGGAGTCCTACTCCTACTAGGAGGAGGACTCCCCCCTCCTTGGCGCGCCCCAAGGGCCGGCCGGCCTCCCCCCTTGCTCCTTTATATACGGGGGCAGGGGGGCACCTCTGAACACACAATGGATATACGATATTTTAGCCGTGTGCGGTGCCCCCCTCCACCATATTACACCTCGATAATATCGTAGCGGTGCTTAGGCGAAGCCCTGCGTCGGTAGAACATCATCATCGTCACCACGCCGTCGTGCTGACGAAACTCTCCCTCAACACTCGGCTGGATCGGAGTTCGAGGGACGTCATCGAGCTGAACGTGTGCTGAACTCGGAGGTGCCGTGCGTTCGGTACTTGATTGGTCGGATCGTGAAGACGTACGACTACATCAACCGCGTTGTGTTAAACGCTTCCGCTTTCGGTCAACGAGGGTACGTGGACAACACTCTCCCCTCTCGTTGCTATGCATCACCATGATCTTGCGTGTGCGTAGGAAATTTTCTGAAATTACTACGTTCCCCAACAGTGGTATGAGAGCCTGGTTTTATGCGTTGATGCTATGCACGAGTAGAACACAAGTGAGTTGTGGGCGATATAAGTCATATTGCTTATCAGCATGTCATACTTTGGTTCAGCGGTATTGTGAGATGAAGTGGCCCGGACCGACATTACGCGTACGCTTACGCGAGACTGGTTTCACCGTTGTGAGCACTCGTTGCTTAAAGGTGACTGGCGGGTGTCTGTCTCTCTCACTTTAGTTGAACCGAGTGTGGCTACGCCCGGTCCTTGCGAAGGTTAAAACAACACCAACTTGACAAACTATCGTTGTGGTTTTTGCGTAGGTAAGAACGGTTCTTGCTAAGCCCGTAGCAGCCACGTAAAACTTGCAACAACAAAGTAGAGGACATCTAACTTGTTTTTGCAGGGCATGTTGTGATGTGATATGGTCAAGACATGATGCTATATTTTATTGTATGAGATGATCATGTTTTGTAACCGAGTTATCGGCAACTGGCAGGAGCCATATGGTTGTCACTTTATTGTATGCAATGCAATCGCCATGTAATTGTTTTACTTTATCACTAAGCGGTAGCGATAGTCGTAAAAGCAATAGTTGGCGAGACGACAACGATGCTACGATGGAGATCAAGGTGTCGAGCCGGTGACGATGGTGATCATGGCGGTGCTTCGGAGATGGAGATCACAAGCACAAGATGATGATGGCCATATCATATCACTATATTGATTGCATGTGATGTTTATCTTTTATGCATCTTATCTTGCTTTGATTGGCAGTAGCATTATAAGATGATCTCTCACTAAAATTTCAAGATAAAAGTGTTCTCCCTGAGTATGCACCGTTGCCAAAGTTCGTCGTGCCCAGACACCACGTGATGATCGGGTGTGATAAGCTCTACGTCCATCTACAACGGGTGCAAGCCAGTTTTGCACACGCAGAATACTCAGGTTAAACTTGACGAGCCTAGCATATGCAGATATGGCCTCGGAACACGGAGACCGAAAGGTCGAGCGTGAATCATATAGTAGATATGATCAACATAGTGATGTTCACCATTGAAAACTACTCCATTTCACGTGATGATCGGTTATGGTTTAGTTGATTTGGATCACGTAATCACTTAGATGATTAGATGGATGTCTATCTAAGTGGGAGTTCTTAAGTAATATGATTAATTGAACTTAAATTTATCATGAACTTAGTCCTGATAGTATTTTGCAAATTATGTTGTAGATCAATAGCTCGCGTTGTTGCTTCCCTATGTTTATTTTTGATATGTTCCTAGAGAAAAATTATGTTGAAAGATGTTAGTAGCAAAGATGCGGATTGGATCCGTGATCTGAGGATTATCCTCATTGCTGCACAGAAAAATTATGTCCTTGATGCACCGCTAGGTGACAGACCTATTGCAGGAGCAGATGCAGACGTTATGAACGTTTGGCTAGCTCAATATGATGACTACTTGATAGTTTAGTGCACCATGCTTAACGGCTTAGAATCGGGACTTCAAAGACGTTTTGAACGTCATGGGCCATATGAGATGTTCCAGGAGTTGAAGTTAATATTTCAAGCAAATACCCGAGTTGAGAGATATGAAGTCTCCAACAAGTTCTATAGCTAAAAGATGGAGGAGAATAGCTCAAGCAGTGAGCATGTGCTCAGATTGTCTGGGTACTATAATCGCTTGAATCAAGTGGGAGTTAATCTTCCAGATAAAATAGTGATTGTCAGAATTCTCTAGTCACCATCACCAAGTTAGTAGAACTTCGTGATGAACTATAGTATGCAAGGGATGCTGAAAGTAATTCCCGAGCTCTTCGTGATGCTGAAATCGACGAAGGTAGAAATCAAGAAAAACATCAAGTGTTGATGGTTGACGAGACCACTAGTTTCAAGAAAAGGGCAAAGGGAAGAAGGGGAACTTCAAGAAGAACGGCAAGCAAGTTGCTGCTCAAGTGAAGAAGCCTAAGTCTGGTCCTAAGCCTGAGACTAAGTGCTTCTACTGCAAAGGGACTGGTCACTGGAAGCGGAACTACCCCAAGTATTTGGTGGATAAGAAGGATGGCAAAGTGAACAAAGGTATATTGGATATACATGTTATTGATGTGTACTTTACTAGTGTTTATAGCAACCCCTCGGTATTTGATACTGGTTCAGTTACTAAGAGTAACTCGAAACAGGAGTTGCAGAATGAACAGAGACTAGTTAAGGGTGAAGTGACGATGTGTGTTGGAAGTGGTTCCAAGATTGATATGATCATCATCGCACGCTCCCTACACTTTCGGGATTAGTGTTGAACCTAAATAAGTGTTATTTGGTGTTTGCGTTGAGCATGAATATGATTTGATCATGTTTATTGCAATACGGTTATTCATTTAAGTTAGAGAATAATTGTTGTTCTATTTACATGAATAAAACCTTCTATGGTCATACACCCAATGAAAATGGTTTGTTGGATCTCGATCGTAGTGATACACATATTCATAATATCGAAGCCAAAAGATGCAAAGTTAATAATGATAGTGCAACTTATTTGTGGCACTGCCGTTTAGGTCATATTGGTGTAAAGCGCATGAAGAAACTCCATGCTGATGGGATTTTGGAATCACTTGATTATGAATCACTTGATGCTTGCGAACCATGCCTCATGGGAAAGATGACTAAAACGCCTTTCTCCGGAACTATGGAGAGAGCAACATATTTGTTGGAAGTCATACATACAGATGTATGTGGTCCAATGAATATTGAGGCTCATGGCGGATATCGTTATTTTCTCACCTTCACAGATGATTTGAGCAGATATGGGTATATCTACTTAATGAAACATAAGTCTGAAACATATGAAAAGTTCATATAATTTCAGAGTGAAGTGGAAAATCATCGTAACAAGAGAAATAAAGTTTCCACAATCTGATCGTAGAGAAGAGTATTTGAGTTATGAGTTTGGCCTTCAGTTAAAACAATGTGAAATAGTTTCACCACTCACACCACCTGGAACACCACAGTGTAATGGTGTGTCCGAACATCGTAACCGTACTTTATTAGATATGGTGCGATATATGATGTCTCTTACCGATCTACCACTATCGTTTTGGGGTTATGCATTAGAGACAGCTGCATTCACGTTAAATAGGGTACCATCTAAATCCGTTGAGATGACATCTTATGAACTGTGGTTTGGCAAGAAACCAAAGTTGTCATTTCTTAAAGTTTGGGGTTGCGATGCTTATGTGAAAAAGTTTCATCCTGATAAGATCAAACCCAAATCGGAGAAATGTGTCTTCATAGGATACCCAAAGGAGACAGTTGGGTACACCTTCTACCACAGATCCGAAGGCAAGACATTCGTTGCTAAGAATGGATCCTTTCTAGAGAAGGAGTTTCTCTCGAAAGAAGTGAGTGGGAGGAAAGTAGAACTTGATGAGGTAACTGTACCTGCTCCCTTATTGGAAAGTAGTTCATCACAGAAATCTGTTCCTGTGACTCCTACACCAATTAGTGAGGAAGTTAATGATGATGATCATGTAACTTCAGATCAAGTTACTACCAAACCTCGTAGGTAAACCAGAGTGAGATCTACACCAGAGTGGTACGGTAATCCTGTTCTGGAGGTCATGTTATTTGACCATGACGAACCTACGAACTATGAGGAAGCGATGATGAGCCCAGATTCCGCAAAATGGCTTGAGGCCATGAAATCTGAGATGAGATCCATGTATGAGAACAAAGTATGGACTTTGATTGACTTGCCCAATGATCGGCGAGCCATTGAGATTAAATGGATCTTCAAGAGGAAGACGGACGCTGATAGTAGTGTTACTATCTACAAAGCTAGAATTGTCGCAAAAAGGTTTTCGACAAGTTTAAGGTGTTGACTACGATGAGAGTTTCTCACTCGTATATATGCTTAAGTCTGTCCGTCATGTTAGCAATTGCCGCATTTTATGAAATCTGGCAAATGGATAAACAAAACTGCATTCCTTAATGGATTCATTAAAGAAGAGTTGTATATGATGCAACCAGAAGGTTTTGTCAATCCTAAAGGTGCTAACAAAATATACAAACTCCAGCGATCCATCTATGGACTGGTGCAAGCATCTCGGAGTTGGAATGTACGCTTTGATAAGTTGATCAAAGCATATAGTTTTATAAAGACTTGGGGTGAAGCCTATATTTACAAGAAAGTGAGTGGGAGCACTACAACATTTCTGATAAGTATATGTGAATGACATATTGTTGATCGGAAATAATGTAGAATTATTCTACAAAGCATAAAGGAGTGTTTGAAAGGAGTTTTTCAAAGAAAGACCTCGGTGAAGCTGCTTACATATTAAGCATCAAGATCTATAGAGATAGATCAAGACGCTTGATAAGTTTTTTCAATGAGTACATAACTTAACAAGATTTTGAAGTGGTGCAAAATGGAACAGTCAAAGAAAGAGTTTCTTGCCTGTGTTACAAGGTGTGAAATTGAGTAAGACTCAAAAGCCGACCACGGCAGAAGATAGAAAGAGAATGAAAGTCATTCCCTATACCTCAGCCATAGGTTATATAAAGTATGCCATGCTGTGTACCAGATCTATTGTATACCCTACACTGATTTTGGCAAGGGAGTACAATAGTGATCTAGGAGTAGATCACTGGACAGCGGTCAAAATTATCCTTAGTGGAAGGATATGTTTCTCGATTATGGAAGTGACAAAAGGTTCATCGTAAAGGGTTACGTCGATGCAAGTTTTGACACTAATCTAGATGACTCTAAGTCTCGGTCTAGATACATATTGAAAGTGGGAGCAATTAGCTAGAGTAGCTCTGTGCAGAGCATTGTAGACATAGAAATTTGCAAAATACTTACGGATCTGAATGTGACAGACCCGTTGACTAAAATTATCTCACAAGCAAAACATGATCACACCTTAGTACTCTTTGGGTGTTAATCACATAGCGATGTGAACTAGATTACTGACTCTAGTAAACCCTTTGGGTGTTGATCACATGACGATGTGAACTATGGGTGTTAATCACATGGTGATGTGAACTATTGATGTTAAATCACATGGCGATGTGAACTAGATTATTGACTGTAGTGCAAGTGGGAGACTGAAGGAAATATGCCCTAGAGGCAATAATAAAGTATTATTTATTTCCTTATATCATGATGAATGTTTATTATTCATGCTAGAATTGTATTAACCAGAAACATAATACATGTGTGAATACATAGACAAACAGAGTGTCACTAGTATGCCTCTACTTGACTAGCTCGTTAATCAAAGATGGTTATGTTTCCTAGCCATAGACATGAGTTGTCATTTGATTAACGGGATCACCTCATTAGGAGAATGACGTGATTGACTTGACCCATTCCGTTAGCTTAGCACTCGATCATTTAGTATGTTGCTATTGCTTTCTTCATGACTTATACATGTTCCTATGACTATGAGATTATGCAGCTCCCGTTTACCGGAGGAACACTTTGTGTGCTACCAAACGTCACAACGTAACTGGGTGATTATAAAGGTGCTCTACAGGTGTCTCCAAAGGTACTTGTTGGGTTGGCGTATTTCGAGATTAGGATTTGTCACTCCGATTGTCGGAGAGGTATCTCTGGGCCCACTCAGTAATGCACATCACTATAAGCCTTGCAAGCATTGTAACTAATGAGTTAGTTGCGGGATGATGTATTACGGAACGAGTAAAGAGACTTGCTAGTAACGAGATTGAACTAGGTATCGAGATACCGACGATCGAATCTCGGGCAAGTAACATACCGATGACAAAGGGAACAACGTATGTTGTTATGCGGTCTGACTGATAAAGATCTTCGTAGAATATGTGGGAACCAATATGAGCATCCAGGTTCCGCTATTGGTTATTGACCGGAGAGGTGTCTCGGTCATGTCTACATAGTTCTCGAACCCGTAGGGTCCGCACACTTAAAGTTACGATGACAGTTTTATTAGGAGTTTATATGTTTTGATGTACCGAAGGTTGTTCGGAGTTCCGGATATGATCACAGACATGACGAGGAGTCTCGAAATGGTCGAGACATAAAGATTGATATATTGGACGACTATATTCGGACACCGGAAGTGTTCCGGAGAAGTTTCGGATAAAACCGGAGTGCCGGAGGGGTTACCGGAACCCCCCGGAGAAGTATTGGGCCTTAGTGGGCCTAAGGGGAGAGAGAGGGCAGCAGCCCAGGAGGTGGCGCGCCCCCTCCCATGGGGAGTCCGAATTGGACTAGGGGAGGGGGGCGCGGCCCCTCTTTCCCTCTCCCTCTCCCTCTCTTTCCTTCCCCCTTCTCTCTTCCTAGTTGGACTAGGAAAGGGGAGTCCTACTCCTACTAGGAGGAGGACTCCCCCCCTCCTTGGCGCGCCCCAAGGGCCGGCCGGCCTCCCCCCTTGCTCCTTTATATACGGGGGCAGGGGGGCACCTCTGAACACACAATGGATATACGATATTTTAGCCGTGTGCGGTGCCCCCCTCCACCATATTACACCTTGATAATATCGTAGCGGTGCTTAGGCGAAGCCCTGCGTCAGTAGAACATCATCATTGTCACCACGCCGTCGTGCTGACGAAACTCTCCCTCAACACTCGGCTGGATCGGAATTCGAGGGACGTCATCGAGCTGAACGTGTGCTGAACTCGGAGGTGCCGTGCGTTCGGTACTTGATCGGTCAGATCGTGAAGACGTACGACTACATCAATCGCGTTGTGTTAAACGCTTCCGCTTTCGGTCTACGAGGGTACGTGGACAACACTCTCCCCTCTCATTGCTATGCATCACCATGATCTTGCGTGTGCGTAGGATTTTTTTTTAAATTACTACGTTCCCCAACAAAAACCACATCTAACCAGAGGCTAGATGATTTATTTATTACTAAACAGGAACAAAAACCAAGGAACAAAAATAAAATTGGGTTGCCTCCCAACAAGCGCTAACGTTTAACGCCCCTAGCTAGGCATGATTTCAATGATGCTCACATAAAAGATAAGAATTGAAACATAAAGAGAGCATCATGAAGAATATGACTAGCACATTTAAGTCTAACCCACTTCCTATGCATAGGGATTTTATGAGCAAACAACTTATGTGAATAATAATCAACTAGCATAGGAAGGCAAAACAAGCATAACTTTAAAACTTTAAGCACATAGAGAGGAAACTTGATATTATTGCAATTCGTACAAGCATATGTTCCTCCCTCATAATAAATTTCAGTAGCATCATGAATGAATTCAACAATATAACCATCACATAAAGCATTCTTTTCATGATCTACTTGCATGGAAATTTTACTACTCTCCACATAAGAAAATTTATTCTCATCAATAGTAGTGGGAGCAAACTCAACAAAATAACTATCATGTGAAGCATAATCCAATTGAAAATTAAAATAATGATGACAAGTTTCATGGTTATCTTTATTCTTTATAGCATACGTGTCATCACAATAATCATCATAAATAGGAGGCGTGCTCTCATCATAATAAATTTGCTCATCAAAACTTGTGGGACAAAAAATATCATCTTCATTAAACATAGCACCCCCAAGCTTGTGGCTTTGCATATCATTAGCATCATGGATATTCAAAGAATTCATACTAACAACATTGCAATCATGCTCATCATTCACATATTTTATGCCAAGCATTCTATGTAATTCTTCTTCTAGTACTTGAGCACAATTTTCCTTCCCATCATTTTCACGAAAGACATTAAAAAGATGAAGCATATGAGGCAACCTTAATTCCATTTTTTGTAGTTTTCTTTTATAACCTAAACTAGTGATAAAACAAGAAACTAAAAGATTCGATTGCAGGATCTAAAGATATACCTTCAAGCACTCACCTCCCCGGCAACGGCGCCAGAAAAGAGCTTGATGTCTACTACGCAACCTTCTTCTTGTAGACGTTGTTGGGCCTCCAAGTGCAGAGGTTTGTAGGACAGTAGCAATTTTCCCTCAAGTGGATGACCTAAGGTTTATCAATCCGTGGGAGGCGTAGGATGAAGATGATCTCTCTCAAACAACCCTGCAACCAAATAACAAAGAGTCTCTTGTGTCCCCAACACACCCAATACAATGGTAAATTGTATAGGTGCACTAGTTCGGCGAAGAGATGGTGATACAAGTGCAATATGGATGGTAGATATAGGTTTTTGTAATCTGAAAATATAAAAACAGGAAGGTAACTAATGATAAAAGTGAACACAAACGATATTGCAATGCGTTGAAACAAGGCCTAGGGTTCATACTTTCACTAGTGCAAGTTCTCTCAACAATAATAACATAATTGGATCATATAAATATACCTCAACATGCAACAAAGAGTCACTCTAAAGTCCCTAATAGCGGAGAACAAACGAAGAGATTATTGTAGGGTACGAAACCACCTCAACGTTATTCTTTCGGGTCAATCTATCATAGAGTTTGTACTAGAATAACACCTTAAGACACAAATCAACCAAAACCCTAATGTCACCTAGATACTCCAATGTCACCTCAAGTATCCGTGGGTATGATTATACGATATGCATCACACAATCTCAGATTCATCTATTCAATCCAACAGAAAGTACTTCAAAGAGTGCCCCAAAGTTTCTACCGGAGAGTCAAGACGAAAACTTGTGCCAACCCCTATGCATAGGTTCATGGGCGGAACCCGCAAGTTGATCACCAAAACATACATCAAGTGGATCACGTGATATCCCATTGTCACCACAGATAAGCACGACAAGACATACATCAAGTGTTCTCAAATCCTTAAAGACTCAATCCGATAAGATAACTTCAAAGGGAAAACTCAATCCATTACAAGAGAGTAGAGGGGGAGAAACATCATAAGATCCAACTATAATAGCATATCTCGCGATACATCAAGATCGTATCACCTCAAGAACACGAGAGAGAGAGAGAGATCAAACACATAGCTACTGGTACATACCCTCAGCCCCGAGGGTGAACTACTCCCTCCTCGTCATGGAGAGCGCCGGGATGATGAAGATGGCCACCGGTGAGGGATCCCCCCTCCGGCAGGGTGCCGGAACAGGGTCCCGATTGGTTTTTGGTGGCTACAGAGGCTTGCGGCGGCGGAACTCCCGATCTATTCTGTTCTCTGGAGGTTTCAGTATTTATAGGATTTTTTGGCGTAGGTCTCACGTCAGGGGGTCTCCAGGTTGTCCACGAGGCTGGGGCCCACGCCCAGGGGGGGGGGGGTGGGCGTGCCCCCCACCCTCGTGGGCAGCCCGGGACTCTCCTGGCCCAACTCTTTTACTCCGGGGGCTTCTTTTGGTCCAGAAAAAATCATCAAAAATTGGCACGTCAATTGGACTCCGTTTGGTTTTCCTTTTCTGCAAAACTTAAAAACAAGGAAAAAAACAGAAACTGGCACTGGGCTCTAGGTTAATAGGTTAGTCCCAAAAATCATATAAAATAGCATATAAATGCATATAAGACATCCTAGAAGGATAATATAATAGCATGAATACTTCATAAATTATAGATACGTTGGAGACGTATCACCGTCATGCTGACGAAACTTTCCCTCGGCCTCAGCTGGATCTAGAGTTCGAGGGACGTCACCGAGCTGAACGTGTGCAGATCGCGGAGGTGCCGTGCGTTCGGTACTTGATCGGTTGTTTCGCAAAGACATTCGACTACATCAACTGCGTTACTTAACGCTTCCTCTTTCGGTCTACGAGGGTACGTGGACACACTCTCCCCGCTCGTTGCTTTGCATCTCATAGATAGATCTTGCGTGACCGTAAGATTTTTTTTGAAATTCTGCGTTCCCCAATAGTGGCATCCGAGCCAGGTTTATGCGTAGATGTTATATGCACGAGTAGAACACAAAGAGTTGTGGGCGATAATAGTCATACTGCTTACCAGCATGTCATACTTTGATTCGGCGGTATTGTTGGATGAAGCGGCCTAGACCGACATTACATGACCGCGTTCATGAGACTGGTTCTACCGCCGTGCTTCACACACAGGTGGCTAGTGGGTGTCTGTTTCTCCAACTTTAGTTGAATCGAGTGTGACTACGCCCAGTCCTTGTTGAAGGTTAAAACAACACACTTGACAAAAAATCGTTGTGGTTTTGATGCGTAGGTAAGAACGGTTCTTGCTAAGCCCGCAGCAGCCACGTAAAACTTGCAACAACAAAGTAGAGGACTCCTAACTTGTTTTTGCAGGGTTGCTGTGATGTGATATGGTCAAGACGTGATGATATATAAATTGTTGTATGATATGATCATGTTTTGTAATAGTTATCGGCAACTGGCAGGAGCCATATGGTTGTCGCTTTATTGTATGAAATGCAATCGCCATGTAATTGCTTTACTTTATCACTAAGCGGTAGCGATAGTCGTAGAAGCAGTAGTTGGTGAGACGACAATGATGCTTCGATGGAGGTCAAGGTGCCAAGCCGGTGACGATGGTGATCATGACAGTGCTTTGGAGATGGAGATCAAAGGCACAAGATGATGATGACCATATCATATCACTTGTATTGATTGCATGTGATGTTTATCCTTTATGCATCTTATTTTGCTTAGTATGGCGGTAGCATTATAAGATGATCTCTCACCAAATTTCAAGGTACTAGTGTTCTCCCTGAGTATGCACCGTTGCGACAGTTCGTCGTGCCGAGACACCACTTGATGATCGGGTGTGATAAGCTCTACGTTCACATACAACGGGTGCAAGCCAGTTTTGCACACGCAGAATACTCGGGTTAAACTTGACGAGCCTAGCATATGCAGATATGGCCTCGGAACACTAAGACCGAAAGGTCGAGCATGAATCATATAGTAGATATGATCAACATAGTGATCTTCACCATTGAAAACTACTCCATCTCACGTGATGATCGGACATGGTTTAGTTGATATGGATCACGTGATCATTTAGATGACTAGAGGGATGTCTATCTAAGTGGGAGTTCTTAAGTAATATGATTAATTGAACTTAAATTTATCATGAACTTAGTCCTGATAGTATTTGCATATCTATGTTGTAGATCAATAGCTCGCGATATAGCTCCCCGTTTATTTTTTGATATGTTCCTAGAGAAAAACTATGTTGAAAGATGATAGTAGCAATGATGCGGACTTGGTCCGTGATCTGAGGATTATCCTCATTGCTGCACAGAAGAATTATGTCCTTGATGCACCGCTAGGTGATGGACCTATTGCAGGAGCAGATGCATACGTTATGAACGTTTGACAAAGCTCGGTATGATGACTAATTGATAGTTTAGTGCACCATGCTTTACGGCTTAGAACCGGGACTTCAAAAATGTTTTTAACGCCATGGAGCATATGAGATGTTCCAAGAGCTGAAATTGGTATTTCAGACTCATGCCCGAGTCAAGAGGTATGAGACATCTGACAAGTATTTTGCCTACAAGATGGAGGAGAATAGCTCAATCAGTGAGCATGTGCTCAGAATGTCTGAGTACTACAATCGCTTGAATCAAGTGTGAGTTAATCTTCCTGATAAGATAGTGATTGACAGAGTTCTCTAGTCACTATCACCAAGTTACTGGAACTTCGTGATGAACTATAATATGCAAGCGATGACGAAAAGGATTTCCCGAGCTTTTCGCGATGCTAAAATCGGCGAAGGTAGAAATCAAGAAAAGCATCAAGTGTTGATGGTTGACAAGACCACTAGTTTCAAGTAAAAAGGCAAGGGAAAGAAAGGGATCTTCAAGAAGAATGGCAAGCAAGTTGCCACTCCCATGAAGAAGCCCAAAGTTAGACCCAAGCCTGAAACTGAGTACTTGTACTGCAAAGGAAATGGTCACTGGAAGCAGAACTGCCCCAAATACTTGGCGGATAAGAAGGAAGGCAAAGTGTACAAAAGTATATATGATATACATCTTATTGATGTGTACTTACTAGCGTTCATAGTAGCCCCTGGGTATTTGATACTGGTTCAGTTGCTATGATTAGTAACTTGAAACAGGAGTTACAAAATGAACAAAGACTAGTTGAGGGCAAGGTGACGATCTGTGTTGAAAGTGATTCCAAGGTTGATAAGATCACCATCGCACACTCCCTTTACCTTCGGGATTAGTGTTGAACCCAAAATAAATGTTATTTGGTGTTTGCGTTGAGCATAATATGATTCAATCATGTTTATTGCGATACAGTTATTCATTTAAATCAAAGAATAATTGTTATTTTGTTTACATGAATAAAACCTTCTGTGGTCATACACCCAAGGTGAATGGTTTATTGAATCTCGATCATAGTGATACACATATTCATAATATTGAAGCCAAAAGATGCAAAGTTAATAATGATAGTGCAACTTATTTGTGGCACTGCCGTTTAGGTCATATTGGTGTAAAACGCATGAAGAAACTCCATGCTGATGGGCTTTTGGAATCACTTGATTATGAATCACTTGATGCTTGCGAACCATGCCTCATGGGCAAGATGGCTAAGACTCCATTCTCCGGAACAATGGAGCGAGCAACTGACTTATTGGAAATAATACATACTGATGTATGCGGTCCCATGAGTGTTGAGGCCCGCGACAGGTATTGAAGGAAATATGCCCTAGAGGCAATAATAAAGTTATTATTTATTTCCTTATTTCATGATAAATGTTTATTACTCATGCTAGAATTGTATTAACCGGAAACTTAGTACATGTGTGAATACATAGACAAACAGAGTGTCCCTAGTATGCCTCTACTTGACTAGCTCGTTAATCAAAGATGGTTAAGTTTCCTAGCCATAGACATGTGTTGTCATTTGATGAACGGGATCACATCATTAGAGAATGATGTGATGAACAAGACCCATTCATTAGCTTAGCATTATGATCGTTTCAGTTTCATTCCTACTGCTTTCTTCATGACTTGTACATGTTCCTCTTACTATGAGATTATGCAACTCCCGAATACCGGAGGAACACCTTGTGTGCTATTGCTACCTCTTGAGCACTGCGTTGGTTTTCCCTTGAAGAGGAAAGGGTGATGCAGTAGAGTAGCATAAGTATTTCCCTCAGTTTTTGAGAACCAAGGTATCAATCCAGTAGGAGACGACGCTTGAGTCCCACGCACCTACACAAACAAATAAGAACCTCGCAACCAACGCGATAAAGGGGTTGTCAATCCCTTCACGGTCACTTACGAGAGTGAGATCTGATAGATATGATAAGATAATGTTTTTGGTATTTTTATGATAAAGAGAAATAAAGATGCAAAGTAAAATAAACGGCAATAGAAATAGCTAAGTGTTGGAAGATTAATATGATGGAAAATAGACCTGGGGGCCATAGGTTTCACTAGCGGCTTCTCTCAAGATAGCATAAGTATTACGGTGGGTAAACGAATTACTGTCGAGCAATTGATAGAATTGAGCATAGTTATGAGAATATCTAGGTATGATCATGTATATAGGCATCACGTCCGTGACAAGTAGACCGAAACGATTCTGCATCTACTACTATTACTCCACACATCGACCGCTATGCAGCATGCATCTAGAGTATTAAGTTCATAAGAACAGAGTAATGCTTTAAGCAAGATGACATGATGTAGAGGGATAAACTCATGCAATATGATATAAACCCCATCTTTTTATCCTCGATGGCAACAATACAATACGTGCCTTGCTGCCCCTGCTGTCACTAGGAAAGGACACCACAAGATTGAACCCAAAGCTAAGCACTTCTCCCATTGCAAGAAAGATCAATCTAGTAGGCCAAACCAAACTGATAATTCGAAGAGACTTGCAAAGATAACCAATCATAGATAAAAGAATTCATAGGAGATTCAAATATTGTTCATAGATAAACTTGATCATAAACCCACAATTCATCGGATCTCGACAAACACACCGCAAAAGAAGAGTTACATCAAATAGATCTCCAAGAAGATCGAGGAGAACTTTGTATTGAGATCCAAAGAGAGAGAAGAAGCCATCTAGCTAATAACTATGGACCCGAAGGTCTAAGGTAAACTACTCACACATCATCGGAGAGGCTATGGTGTTGATGTAGAAGCCCTCCGTGATCAATGCCCCCTTCGGCGGAGCACCAGAAAAGGCCCCAAGATGGGATCTCACGGGTACAGAAGGTTGCGGCGGTGGAAATAGGGTTTTTGCTCCGTATATGATGTTTCCAGGGTATATGGGGATATATAGGAGGAAGAAGTACGTCGGTGGAGCAACGAGGGGCCCACGAGGGTGGAGGGCGCGCCTGGGGGAGGTGGGCGTGCCCCCCTACCTCGTGGCTTCCTCGTCTGTTGCTTGTCGTCCACTCCAAGTCGTCTGGATCACGTTTGTTCCGAAAATCACGTTCCCGAAGGTTTCATTCCGTTTGGACTCCGTTTGACATTCTTTTTCTGCGAAACACTGAAAAAGGCAAAAAACAGCAATTTGGGCTGGACCTCCGGTTAATAGGTTAGTCCCAAAAATAATATAAAAGTGTATAATAAAGCCCATTAATCATCCAAAACAGAATATAATATAGCATGGAACAATAAAAAATTATAGATACGTTGGAGACGTATCAGCTATCAAACGTCACAACGTAACTGGGTGATTATAAAGATGCTCTACAGGTGTCTCCAAAGGTGTTTGTTGGGTTGGCATAGATCGAGATTAGGATTTGTCACTCCGTGTATCGCAGAGGTATCTTTGGGCCCTCTCGGTAATGCACATCACTATAAGCCTTGCAAGCAATGTGACTAATGAGTTAGTTGCGGGATGATGCATTACGGAACGAGTAAAGAGACTTACCTGTAACGAGATTGAACTAGGTATAATGATACCGACGATCGAATCTCGGGCAAGTAACATACCGATGACAAAGGGAACAACGTATGTTGTTATGCGGTTTGACCGATAAAGATCTTCGTAGAATATGTAGAAGCCAATATGAGCATCTAGGTTCCACTATTTGTTATTGACCGGAGATGTGTCTCGGTCATGTCTACCTAGTTCTCGAACCCGTATGGTCCACACGCTTAACGTTCGATGACGATTTGTATTATGAGTTCCTGAAGGTTTCATTCCGTTTGGACTCCGTTTGATATTCTTTTTCTGCGAAACACCGAAATAGGCAAAAAAACAATAATTTGGGCTGGACCTCCGGTTAATAGGTTAGTCCAAAAAAATAATATAAAAGTGTATAATAAAGCCCATTAATCATCCAAAACAGAATATAATATAGCATGGAACAATAAAAAAATTTATATATGTTGGAGACGTATCAAGCATCCCCAAGCTTAATTCCTGCTCGTCCTCGAGTAGGTAAATGATAAAAACAGAATTTTTGATGTGGAATGCTACTTAGCATAATTTTCAATGTAACCCTCTTAATTGTGGTATGAATATTCAGATCCGAAAGATTCAAGATAAAAGTTTAATATTGACATAAAAGTAATAATACTTCAAGCATACTAACTAAGCAATTATGTCTTCTCAGAATAACATGGCCAAACAAAGTTCATCCCTACAAAATCATATAGTTTGGTCATGCTCCATTTTCGTCACACAAGAATGCTCTCATCATGCACAACCCCGATGACAAGCCAAGCAATTGTTTCATACTTTAGTAATCTCAAACTTTTTTCAACTTTCACGCAATACATGAGCGTGAGCCATGGATATAGCACTATGGGTGGAATAGAATATAATGATGGGGGTTATGTGGGGAAGAAAAAAAAGGAGAAAGTCTCACATCAACGCGGCTAATCAATGGGCTATGGAGATGCCCATCAATTGATGTTAATGTGAGGAGTAGGGATTGCCATGCAACAGATGCACTAGATCTATAAATGTATGAAAGCTCAACAAAAGAAACTAAGTGGGTGTGCATCCAACTTGCTTGCTCACGAAGACCTATGTCATTTGAGGGAGCCCATTGTTGGAATATACAAGCCAAGTCCTATAAAGAAAAATTCCCACTAGTATATGAAAGTGACAAAACAAGAGACTATCTATCATAAGGATCATGGTACTACTTTGAAGCACAACTATGGAAAAAGATAGTAGCATTGCCCCTTTTTCTTTTTTTTTCTTTTTTTGGGCCTTTCTTTTTTTTCTTTTGGCCTTTTTTGGGACAATGCTCTATGAATGATGATCATCACACTTCTATTTATTTACAACTCAATGATTACAACTTGATACTAGAACAAAGTATGACTCTATATGAATGCCTCCGTCGGTGTACCGGGAAGGGCAATGAATCAAGAGTGACATGTATGAAATAATATGCATGGTGGCTTTGCCACAAATACGATGTCAACTACATGATCATGCAAGGCAATATGACAATGATGAACGTGTCATAATAAACGAAACGGTGGAAAGTTGCATGGCAATATATCTCGGAATGGCTATGGAAATGCCATAATAGGTAGGTATGGTGGCTGTTTTGAGGAAGATATAAGGAGGCTTATGTGTGATAGAGCGTATCGTATCACGGGGTTTGGATGCACTGGCGAAGTTTGCACCAACTCTCAAGGTGAGAAAGGGCAATGCAAGGTACCGAAGAGGCTAGCAATGATGGAAGGGTAAGAGTGCGTATAATCCATGCTCAACATTAGTCATAAAGAACTCACATACTTATTGCAAAAATCTGCAAGTCATCAAAAACCAAGCACTACGTGCATGCTCCTAGGGGGATAGATTGGTAGGAAAAGACCATCGCTCGTCCCCGACCGCCACTCATAAGGAGGACAATCAAAGAACACCTCATGTTTCAAATTTGTTACACAACGTTTACCATATGTGCATGCTACGGGATTTGCAAACTTCAACACAAGTATTTCTCAAATTCACAACTACTCAACTAGCACAACTTTAATATCACTACCTCCATATCTCAAAACAATCATCAAGCATCAAACTTCTCTTAGTATTCAACACACTCATAAGAAAGTTTTTACTAATCTTGAATACCTAGCATATTAGGACTAATTTCACAATTAAAGCAAATTACCATGCGGTTTTGTAGGACTCTCAAAATAATATAAGTGAAGCATGAGAGAACAATAATTTCTATAAAACAAATCCACCACCGTGCTCTAAAAGATATAAGTGAAGCACTACAACAAAAACTATATAGCTCAAAAGATATAAGTGAAGCACATAGAGTATTCTAATAAATTCTGAATGTGTGTGTCTCTCAAAAGGTGTGTACAGCAAGGATGATTGTGGTAAACTAAAAATCAAAGACTCAAATCATACAAGACGCTCCAAGCAAAACACATATTATGTGGTGAATAAAAATATAGCTCCAAGTAAAGTTACCGATGGACGAAGACGAAAGAGGGGATGCCTTCCGGGGCATCCCCAAGCTTTGGCTTTTTGGTGTCCTTAGATTACCTTGGGGTGCCATGGGCATCCCCAAGCTTAGGCTCCTGCCACTCCTTGTTCCATAATCCATCAAATCTTTACCCAAAACTTGAAAACTTCACAACACAAAACTCAACAGAAAATCTCGTGAGCTCCGTTAGCGAAAGAAAACAAAACACCACTTCAAGGTACTGTAATGAACTCATTATTTATTTGTATTGGTGTTAAACTTACTGTATTCCAACTTCTGTATGGTTTATAAACTATTTTACTAGTCATAGATTCATCAAAATAAGCAAACAACACACGAAAAACAGAATCTGTCAAAAACAGAACAGTCTGTAGTAATCTGTAACTAACGCCAACTTCTGGAACTCAAACAATTCTACCAAAATAGGACGACCTAAATAATTTGTTTATTGATCTTATGCCATTGGAATTAGTATTTTATCACGTTCTGGTGATTTTTAAAAATTGTTTTCGTGAACAGAAAGTTTCTGGAATTTTCAGCAAGATCAAATAACTATCATCCAAGAAGATCCTATAGGTTTAATTTGGCGCAAACACTAATTAAAACATAAAAACAAATCTAACCAGAGGCTAGATCAAATATTTATTCCTAAACAGAAGCAAAAATAAAAAAAAATCAAAATAAAATTGGGTTGCCTCCCAACAAGCGCTATCGTTTAACGCCCTTAGCTAGGCATAAAAGCGAGAATAGATCTAGGTATTGCCATCTCCATAAGTGGCTCTCTTAATAGATTCATAAGGTAATTTTATTTTCTTTCTAGGAAAGTGTTCCATGCCTTTCCTTAACGGAAATTGGAATCTAATATTCCCTTCCTTCATATCAATAATTGCACCAATCGTTCTAAGGAAAGGTCTACCAAGAATAATCGGACATGAAGGATTGCAATCTATGTCAAGAACAATGAAATCTACGGGCACATAGTTCCTATTTGCAACAATAAGAACATCATTAATCCTTCACATAGGTTTCTTAATAGTGGTATCCGCAAGGTGAAAGTTTAAAGAACAATCATCAAATTCACGGAATCCTAGCAAATCACACAAAGTTTTTGGGATCGTGGAAACACTAGCACCCAAATCACACTAAGCATAGCATTCATGATCTTTAATTCTAATTTTAATAGTAGGTTCCCAATCATCATAAAGTTTTCTAGGGATAGAAACTTCCAACTCAAGTTTTTCTTCATCAGATTGCATCAAAGCATCAACGATATGTTTAGTAAAAGCTTTATTTTGACTATAAGCATGAGGAGAATTTAGCACGGATTGCAACAAGGAAATACAATCTATAAAAGATCAGTTATCATAATTAAATTCATTGAAATCCAAAATAGTGGGTTCATTGATATCTAAAGTTTTGACCTCTTCAATCCCACTTTGACCAATTTTTGCATCAAGATCCAAAAACTCCGAATTTTTGGGACGCCTTCTAATTAAAGTTGACTCATCTCCATTCCAATCATTATCAAGATTCATATTGCAAAACAAAGATTTAATAGGAGACACATCAATAACTTTTAGATCTTCATCTTTATTCTCATAGAAACTAGAAGAACATGCTTTCACAAAGCAATCTTTCTTAGCACGCATCCTAGCGGTTCTTTCTTTGCACTCATCAATGGAAATTCTCATGGCTTTGAGAGACTCATTGATATCATGCTTAGGTGGAATAGATCTAAGTTTCAAAGAATCAACATCAAGAGAAATTCTATCAACGTTCCTAGCCAATTCATCAACCTTAAGCAATTTTTCTTCAAGCAAAGCGTTGAAATTCTTTTGCGAATTCATAAACTCCTTAACACTAGTCTCAAATTTAGAGGGCATATTATTAAAATTTCTATAAGAATTGTTGTAGGAATTACCATAATTATTAGAGGAATTACTAGGGAACGGCCTAGGATTAAAGTTTCCTCTATACGCGTTGTTACCAAAATTATTCCTACTAACAAAATTCACATCCATAGATTCATTATTATTCTCAATCAAGGTAGACAAAGGCATATCATTGGGATCAGAAGAAACACTTTTAGTAGCAAATAATTTCATAAGTTCATCCATCTTTCGACTCAAAACATTAATTTCTTCTATCGCATGCACTTTTTTATTAGTAGATCTTTCGTTGTGCCATTGAGAATAATTAACCGTAATATTATCTAGGAGTTTAGTAGCTTCTCCTAAAGTGATTTCCATAAAAGTGCCTCCCGCGGCCGAATCTAAAAAATTTCTAGAAGCAAAATTCAATCCGGCATAAATTTTTTGTATAATCATCCAAAGATTCAAACCATGTGTAGGACAATTACGTATCATTAATTTCATCATCTCCCAAGCTTGTGCAACATGTTCATGATCAAGTTGCTTAAAATTCATGATATCATTTCTAAGAGAGATGATTTTAGCGGGAGGAAAAATACTTAGAGATAAAAGCATCTTTGCACTTATTCCATGAATCAATACTATTTTTAGGCAAAGACGAAAACCAAGCTTTAGCACGATCTCTAAGCGAAAAAGGAAATAGCTTCAATTTAACAATATCATTGTCCACATCTTTCTTCTTTTGCATATCACATAAATCAACGAAGCTATTTAGATGGGTAGCGGCATCTTCACTAGGAAGGCTGGCGAATTGATCTTTCATGACAAGATTCAACAAAGCAGCATTAATTTCACAAGATTCAGCTTCGGTAAGAGGAGAAATCGGAGTGCTAAGAAAATCATTGTTGTTGGTATTGGCAAAGTCACATAATTTAGTATTGTCTTGAGCCATCATGACAAGCAAGCAATCCAACACACAAGCAAACAAGAAACAAGAGAAAAAGAGGCGAATGGAAAATAGGGCGAATAAAACGGCAAGGGTGAAGTGGGGGAGAGGAAAACGGGAGGCAAATGGCAAATAATGTAATGCGAGGGATAAGAGTTTGTGATGGGTACTTGGTATGTCTTGACTTGTGCGTAGACTCCCCGGCAACGGCGCCAGAAATCCTTCTTCCTACCTCTTGAGCACTGCGTTGGTTTTCCCTAAAGGGTGATGCAGTAAAGTAGCGTAAGTATTTCCCTCAGTTTTTGAGAACCAAGGTATCAATCCAGTAGGAGACCACGCTCGAGTCCCACACTACTACACAAACAAACAAGAACCTCGCAAACAACACGATAACGGGGTTGTCAATCCCTTCACGGTCGCCTACGAGAGTGAGATCTGATAGATATGATAAGATAATATTTTTGGTATTTTTATGATAAAGAGAAATAAATATGCCAAGTAAAATAAACGGCAATAGAAATAGCTAAGTGTTGGAAGATTAACATGATGGAAAATAGACCCGGGGGCCATAGGTTTCACTAGTGGCTTCTCTCAAGATAGCATAAGTATTACGGTGGGTAAACGAATTACTGTCGAGCAATTGATAGAATTGAGCATAGTTATGAGAATATCTAGGTATGATCATGTATATAGGCATCACGTCCGTGACAAGTAGACCGAAACGATTCTGCATCTACTACTGTTACTCCACACATCGACCGCTATCCAGCATGCATCTAGAGTATTAAGTTCAGAAGAACAGAGTAATGCTTTAAGCAAGATGACATGATGTAGAGGGATAAACTCGTGCAATATGATATAAACCCCATCTTTTTATCCTCGATGGCAACAATACAATACGTGCCTTGCTGCCCCTGCTGTCACTGGGAAAGGACACCGCAAGATTGAACCCAAAGCTAAGCACTTCTCCCATTGCAAGAAAGATCAATCTAGTAGGCCAAACCAAACTGATAATTCGAAGAGACTTGCAAAGATAACCAATCATACATAAAATAATTCAGAGGAGATTCAAATATTGTTCATAGATAAAGTTGATCATAAACCCACAATTCATCGGATCTCGACAAACACACCGCAAAAGAAGAGTTACATCAAATAGATCTCCAAGAAGATCAAGGAGAACTTTGTATTGAGATCCAAAGAGAGAGAAGAAGCCATCTAGCTAATAACTATGGACCCCGAAGGTCTGAGGTAAACTACTCACACATCATCGGAGAGGCTATGGTGTTGATGTAGAAGCCCTCCGTGATCAATGCCCCCTCCGGCGGAGCGCCGGAAAAGGCCCCAAGATGGGATCTCACGTGTACAAAAGGTTGCGGTTGTGGAAATAGGGTTTTTGCTCCGTATATGATGTTTCCAGGGTATATGGGTATATATAGGAGGAAGAAGTACGTCGGTGGAGCAACGAGGGGCCCATGAGGGTGGAGGGCGCGCCTGGGGGAGGTGGGCGCGCCCCCTACCTCGTGGCTTCCTCGTCTGTTGCTTTTCGTCCACTCCAACTCCTCTGGATCACGTTTGTTCCGAAAATCACAATCCCGAAGGTTTCATTCCGTTTGGACTCCATTTGATATTCTTTTTCTACGAAACACTGAAATAGGCAAAAAAACAGCAATTTGGGCTGGACTTCCGGTTAATAGGTTAGTCCCAAAAATAATATAAAACTGTATAATCAAGCCAATTAATCATCCAAAACAGAATATAATATAGCATGGAACAATAAAAAATTATAGATACGTTGGATTCGTATCAGCTATCAAACATCACAACGTAACTGGGTGATTATAAAGATGCTCTACAGGTGTCTCCGAAGGTGTTTGTTGGGTTGGCATAGGTCGAGATTAGGATTTGTTACTCTGTGTATCGGAGAGGTATCTTTGGGCCCTCTCGGTAATGCACATCACTATAAGCCTTGCAAGCAATGTGACTAATGAGTTAGTTGCAGGATGATGCATTACGGAACGAGTAAAGAGACTTACCAGTAACGAGATTGAACTAGGTATAATGATACCGACGATCGAATATCGGGCAAGTAACATACCGATGACAAAGGGAACAACATATGTTGTTATGCGGTTTGACCGATAAAGATCTTCGTAGAATATGTAGGAGCCAATATGAGCATCCAGGTTCCACTATTGGTTATTGACCGGAGATGTGTCTCGGTCATGTCTACCTAGTTCTCGAACCTGTATGGTCCACACGCTTAACGTTCGATGACGATTTGTATTATGAGTTATGTGATTTGATATACTGAAGGTTTTTTGGAGTCCCGGATGAGATCACGGACATGACGAGGAGTCTCGAAATGGTCGAGACGTAAAGATCAATATATTGGAAGGCTATATTCGGACATCGGAAAGGTTCCGAGTGATTCAGGTATTTTTTGGAGTACCGGAGAGTTACGGGAATTCACTGGGAGAAGTAATGGGCCTTATTGGGCTTTAGTGGAGAGAGGGGAGAAGGGCCAAGAGGTGGCGCGCGCCTCCCCCCTGCCCAAACCGAATTGGACAAGGGGTGGGGGCGCGGCCCCCCTTTCCTTCTCCCTCTCCCTCTCTTTCCTTCTCTCCTACTCCGAATAGGAAAGAGGAGGGGAATCCTACTTGGACTGGGGAGTCCTAGTAGGATTCCCCACACCTGGCGCACCCCCCTTGGGCTGGCCACCTCTTCCCTCCCCTCCTTTATATATGTGGCCAGGGGGCACCTCAAAGGCACTCAAGATTTGTCTTAGCCGTGTGCGGTGCCCCCCTCCACAGTAACACACCTCGGTCATATCGTCGTAGTGCTTAGGCGAAGCCCTGCGCCGATAACTTCATCATCACCGTCGCCACGCTGTTGTGCCGACGGAACTCTCCCTCGGCCTCAACTGGATCGAGAGTACGAGGGACGTCATCGAGCTGAACATGTGCTAAACACGGAGGTGCCGTACGTTCGGTGCTAGGATCGGTCGGATCGTGAAGACGTACGACTACATCAACCGCGTTGATATAACGCTTCCGCTTTTGGTCTATGAGGGTACGTGGAAACACTCTCCCGCTGGTTGCTATGCATCACCTAGATAGATCTTGCGTGATCGTAGATTTTTTTTTGAAATTACTGTGTTCCCCAACAGTGGCATCCGAGCCAGGTTTATGCGTAGATGTTATTTGCACGAGTAGAACACAAAGAGTTGTGGGCGATAATAGTTATACTGCTTACCAGCATGTCATACTTTGATTCAACGGTATTGTTGGATGAAGCGGCTCAGACCGACATTACGCGTATGCTTACGCGAGAATGGTTCTACCGACGTGCTTCGCACACAGGTGGCTAGTGGGTGTCTGTTTCTCCAACTTTAGTTGAATCAAGTGTGACTACGCCCGGTCCTTGTTGAAGGTTAAAACAGCACACTTGACGAAAAATCGTTCTGGTTTTGAGGCGTAGGTAAGAACGGTTCTTGCTAAGCCCGTAGCAGCCACGTAAAACTTGCAACAACAAAGTAGAGGACGTCTAACTTGTTTTTGTAGGGCATGTTGTGATGTGATATGGTCAAGACGTGATGATATATAAATTGTTGTATGAGATGATCATGTTTTGTTAAAGTTATCACAACTGGCAGGAGCCTTATGGTTGTCTCTTTATTGCATAAGATGCAAGCGCCATATAATTGCTTTACTTTATCGCTATGCGATAGCAATAGTTGGCGAGACAACCATGTGACGACACGTTGATAGAGATCAAGATGATGGAGATCATAGTGTCATGCCGGTGACGATGGAGATCATGACAGTACTTTGGAGATGGAGATCAAAGGCACAAGATAATGATGGCCATATCATGTCACATATTTTGATTGCATGTGATGTTTATCTTTTATGCATCTTATTTGGCTTAGTACGGCAGTAGCTTTATAAGATGATTGTCGGTGTGGAACGACACCTATGGGATCACAAGAATCCCTACTACGGTTGCCGGGGCGCAGGGTTGCGAGGAGAGCAGGGCTAGTAGACAACACATGGATCGTTTACCCAGGTTCGGGCCGCGAGGATGCGTAAAACCCTAGTCCTTCTTTGGTGGGTGTATTTCTGAGAGTTCTTGAGCTCTCGAACTAGCTGTGGTTAGTGCGTGGTTCGAAAGAGCCGAATCCTCCTCCAGTATGCCATGGGCCTCCTTTTATAGTTGAAAGGGGCTGCCACAGTGACACAGGAGGTGGAAAGGCGTATAGTGCCCTGAGCTTATCGCTCGTATTACAGGACAAGACGCATTTAATGCGTAGCTTAGGTGTCCCCTTGCTTTATCGGGGACGGGGGCGAGGCCCGTCCCGTCCGTTGCCGCTCCTCCTCGCTTCGACACGCACCTCGGCCAGGGATGCGTGCGGTGCCATGTAGGCAGGCAGGCAGCTGAGGTGGCGCGGTGGTGGAGCCTTCACAAAGATCTGCATGCCGCCACGCAGGTGCTCGATGAGTTGGCCTGGGAGCTGCATGTTGCCACGCAGGTGCCCGCCCAGCTGGTTGGGCTGGCAGCTGCATGTGAACGGCGGTGACAGCTTGGTTGACGTGGGCTTGGCGGTGGCCCTGCTGGCGTTCTTGGCGAGGGCCTTGCCGGGTGGCCCGGCAAGGGTCTTGCTGTGGCGCGCTGTCGTCCCCGGCAAGGGCCTTGCCGGGGGTCTGGTGGCCTTCCTCGGCAAGGATCTTGCCGAGGATCGTCATCTTGTAATCCTCATCTGATCTTGAATATGTCTTCACAAAGATCTGCATGCCACCACAGAGGCGCCTTCCCGAGCCCTGGCCCCACGTGGAGGATGACGTTGGGGACCGTGGGCTCAAGGGTGGCTCGCTCCGTTGGTGTGGGGCGAGCTGCCCCGGCAAGGATCTTGCCGGGGCTGCCAAGGCTGCCCCCGGCAAGGGTCTTGCCGGGGGAACCTGCTTCGTCCCTCTGCTCTTTGTGGCCTTGGTCTTGGCGTTGCTCTGATCATCTTGGGCTTCGGTCTTACCTTGGCTCACCTCCCCTGTTCTGCTTAGCGTGATCGTAGGCGCGGCTCCGACTGCCCGTGCACAGGTATAGGGGTACAAAAACGCACCCCTCTTTTTGTACACCGACAGGAGCCCCCGGGCCTGGGCCACACATAAGCGCGACATGTTGTTGGGTCAGGCCCAAAACGGTGCGCGGGCAGGCGGGGCGGTTTTTACCGCGGTAAGACTTTTCGCGCGCTGCGCTTCCCAGGACCCGCACGCATGGCGCGGCGTGGAGGGGTGTGCGTGACGTGGGCGGCATGCGTGGGGCGGTTTCGACACGCATGCGTCACATCGCAGTAAAGAGGCGGCTCGCGCCTTCCCTGTAAAAAGAGGGAGGCGTGGAGGCGCGGCTCATTTACCGAATGAGGCCGGGCCGCGGTCTTCAAGGCGTCCACTCCCCACGATCACGGGGTGGGGAGATGTCGCTTCACCCGTCCCCTCAGTTCTGCACGTCCGTCACGCGTCCTTCATGCGTCTGGGGTAGCAAGCGGTGGAGGCGGGAAACCGGGCCGTCGCGGGTTGGGGCAGCGGGTCGGTCCTGGTTCCCTGCGCCTCCGGTGGCTGGATTGGCCGAGCGGGGCGGCCGAGCCCCGACCCCGCCCCTTTATAAAGAGGGGGGAGGGGGGATGGCGTCCCGCATTCTCTTGTCATCTATCTCTTCCTTTTCTTCTTCTTCCTTTCACTCGCCATGGAGAAAGGGAACCCGGGTCCTTCGACGGTGGCGGCGAGGGTCGCAGCTCGACAGCGCGCCCCTCCTCCTCCTGAGCCCGTGGTGGTGGAACCGGCCGCGAGGGGAAGGGGGAGGGGGCGAGGTCGGGGAGAGGTCGTAGTTCTCGGGGAAGAGGAGGACGGGGCGGCGCGCCCACTTTGCCCCCGCCAATGGTGCATTTCCCGATGGAAGGCCATGTCGGAGACCAGCCCCGCGAGTTCTTCATCAGGCTGCGCCGGCCTCCGCGTCGTCGTCTCCGTCTTCCTGCTTCGTTCGCTCAGGAGATGGAGCGTGACCGGCCCCAATCCCTCATATTGCACATGAGGGGTTGTGGGAATGGGGGCACGCGGGTCGACGTCGACTTCCCGGCTCCTCGGGTCATGTACCTCCGTCGTGGGTGGAAGACGTTCACTCGCATCCACAGCCTGACGGCGGGGCTTGTCCTCTACTTCAAATTAATGGAGGACGGCGTGCTCTCCATCAAGGTCTTCGGGGAGTTCGGAACTCGCCTGAAGTGCTGCGTGGAGAGCTCCTCTGATGGAGATTCTGACGATGGAAGCTCTTCCTCAAGCGAAAGTGACGAGGAGGACAGCGGGGCAGATGGCGGGGACGAGTCCGACTAGGCGTCGGATGCCCCGCGCCTGGGCGGGTGCGCCAGCAGCAACGTCTGCACCTGGCCGCTCCTCCGGCAGAGGTTTGCCGGGGGCGCGGCCAGCTCCTTGAACTTCTCGGGGCCGTCTCCTTGGGCGGCTGGCGTCGGGAGGCTGCGGAAGAGGAAGAGGGCGGGCGGCAAGGCCGTCAACTGGGAGTACGCGGGCACCGACGCCTTAATCGCGTATTGCCGGTCCTGCCGCCTCGTCTTCCAGCTCCTTTCCCGGCACCTTCATCACCGGCCCACCCGTGGGCAGCCACCGAGGTGTTCTCTTGGTGCTTTCTGCTACTCGTAGCTCGCCTAGGCACCCCTTTTGCCCTTTCGCCTCCTTGATCTGCCTCCTGAGGAGAGGGACAAGAAAGGGATTACGGGCATCTTATCTCTTTTCTAGTTTGTAAGCCTACGAGCCTTCGTTAAATTTAGAACTTGTAATCCCCTTGCTCATGTTTTTCATCTCGCATGAACTGTACCTGTATGGGATGTTTTTAATGAAAAAGGGATGCTTGCCGGGTTTTTCGTTCGTGGGTAAATCCCGTGACAAGGAGTGAATCCTTGTTATTGTTTAAGATAAACGTTTTTCGCCGGCAACAGGCCTTGCCGTCCTCCCACTCCATTCGACCGTTCTCGTGCTCTCGGCGGAGGCAGGGATGAGGTGGGCTTTTAGGCTCCTCGTTCTACCTCCTTGCCGCCGTGGCTACAACCAAATCCGGACCCAGGAAATAATCCTTAGGTATAGGAAAAAGGGGAGCACGACAGCCTAGAGATAAAAACGAGGTTTCACATGCCCCAGTCTGGTTCTGAAATGCATGACAGAGGATAAAAGACTTATCTGGATCTGCAGCCCCCGGCGATCTCATCTTGCCGCGGTTGGATCCTTGTGCTTGCCGGCATGTGCAAAAGGTGGCTTGCCGGGAGGCCCGGCAAGCCACGCCTTACGGGTAAAACTTGCGAAGATGCTCGATGTTACAGGATTTGCTCACTGGGACGGCATCCTCAGTCTCCAGGCGGACTGTGCCAGGCCTGGTGACTCAAGGGCCTTCGCACTTTGGCGTCAACTTGTTGGAATTCTTGGCCGACTGAACGCGCCGAAGAACAAGGTCGCCTTCCTCAAAGCTTCAGGCATGAACCTTGCGGCTATGGTAGCAGCGCAAGGCTTGCTGGTAGCGCGCTGCTCTCACAACCGCCCGAAGACGATCTTCCTCAAGGAGCGTCGCGTCATCTTGGCGCAACTGCTCTTGCTCAAGCTCATCATAAGCGAGCACTCGAGGTGACCCGTATATGAGTTCCATGGGGAGAACTGCTTCTGCCTCGTAGACCAGGGCAAAAGGTGTCTGGCTGGTGGCTCGATTTGGCGTCGTCCTGATCGACCAAAGAACCACCGGCAATTCATCAATCCAGCGCCTTCCGCTCTTGCGCAGCTTGTCAAAAGTCTTTGCCCTTAGGCCTCGCAACACTTCAGCATTTGCCCTCTCCGCTTGGCCGTTGCTCCGTGGGTGTGCCACGGAAGCAAAACAGACCTCGCTGCCGAGGTCTTGAATGTATTGCATGAAGGTGTGGCTCGTGAGCTGGGTGCCGTTGTCGGTGATGACTCTGTTTGGCACACCAAAACGACAGACAAGTCCCTTGAAAAACTTGACAGCTGACTGAGCAGTCACCTTTCTCACTGCTTCCACTTCCGGCCACTTTGTGAACTTGTCGATTGCAACATACAAGTACTCGAAGCCCCCGACAGCGCGGGGGAAAGGGCCCAGTATATCGAGCCCCCAGACCGAGAATGGCCATGAGAGAGGGATTGTTTGAAGGGCTTGAGCTGGTTGATGAAGCTTCTTTGAATGGAACTGACACACTTCACACTTGGTTACTAGTGCCGTTGCATCCTGGAGAGTGGTGGGCCAGAAGAAACCTTGCCGGAACGCCTTCCCGGCAAGGGCCCTCGACCCTATGTGGGAGCCACATATGCCTCCGTGTATCTCCGCCAACAGCTCCAGTCCTTCCTCCCGGGGGATGCACTTCAATTTCACACTGTTTGGTCTTCTCCTGTACAGGACGTCATCGACGAACTGGTACAGGGCGGACCGACGGGCTACTTTTTCCGCTTCTTCCTGCTCCTCAGGAAGCTCCCCTGTTTGGAGGAAATGGACGGTATGCTACGCCCATGCCGGAGCCTGGGGCTCGACGGCAAGGACCAAAGGAATTTCTTCTTCCATGGGAGCGGTTGTCTCTACGGCCAGGGCTTGACGCCCTGCCGGAGCCAGTTGCTCTTGGGCAGGTTCAGCGTCCATGGCAGCACCCTTGCCGGCGGCCCCAGGGGGCTCGGTAGGAAAGTACTTGCCGGGACCTGACTTCCTCCGCTTGTTCTGCCCTGTTGATGGCTCGACGGATGGTTGAGTTAACCGGAGCAAAAAGGTACCTGGTTCCACAGGTAGCTTGAATGCAGCACGCTTTGACAGGTAATCGGCAATGTCGTCTCCATTCAGGGGACGTGCTCTGCTTGAATACCATCAAAGCGCTCCTCCAGCTTCCTCACTTCATCTACGTAGGCCTCCATCAATGGGCTCTGGTAATCCTTGTTGACCTGCCTAACAACAAGCTGCGAGTCACCCCTGACGATGAGCTTCTTAACCCCGAGGTCTACCGCGATCCTGAGGCCGGCAAGCAATCCCTCGTACTTAGCAGTGTTGTTGGTGGACATCTCCCTGGGGAAGTGCATCTGGATCACATACTTGAGGTGCTCTCCGATGGGCGCGACGAGCAGCACACCAGCACCGGCGCCTTGCAGCGAGAAAGCCCCATCAAAGTACATGATCCAGTCGCGGTCTGCTTCCTTGCCGGGGAGAGTGGTCTCCTGGATTTCTTCGTCAGGCGTTGAGGTCCATTCTGCAATGAACTCCGCCAAGACTCTGCTTTGGATTGTCGAGGTACTTTCAAACTCAAACCGAAACTTGATAGCTCCAAGGCCCATTCCACAATCCTTCCGGTTGCATCTGGGTTATGCAGTATCTGTTGCAACGGGAGGCGAGTGACGACAGTGATCTCGTGGGCTTGGAAGTAATGATGCAGCTTCCTCGAGGCCATAAGGAGGCCGAAGAGCAATTTTTGCAGACCGGAATACCTCGACCTAGCCCCCTACAAGAGGGAGCTGACAAAGTAAACCGGGTGCTGCATCATTTTCTTCTTCTGCACCACTTCACTCGACTGCGCGGGCATTGCCTTGGTGGCATCAGACTCTGCCGAGGGCCGCGCCTTGCCGGCAACAGGCCCTGCCGGGGGAATCTTTGGCTTGCCATCCGCTGGTTCTGCCGCCGTCACTGCCTCCTCGTCGACCTCCCTCTGTGCCACCAGTGCGGCGCTGACCACTTGATTCGTCGCCGCCAGATATAGCAGCAATGGCTCTTGTGGTTTAGGCGCAACCAGTATTGGCGTGGAGGAAAGGTATTTCTTCAGATCCTGCAATGCTGCCTCGGCTTCTGGGGTCCACTCCATTGGGCCCGCCTTCTTCAAGACTTTGAAGAAAGGAAGGGCGCGCTCAGCGGACTTGGAGATGAACCGGCTCATGGCGGCGACGCAACCGGTGAGCCGACGCACATCTTTGATCCGCTTGGGCACCTCAATCTGCTCAATAGCCTTGATTTTGTCTGGGTTTGCCTCGATCCCGCGCTGTGACACAAAGAACCCGAGAAGCTTGCTGGACGGAACGCCGAAGACACACTTCTCAGGGTTCAGCTTGAGGTTGATCTTGCGCAGGTTGGCAAACGTCTCTTCCAGATCTTGCACAAGAGTTGGCCCGTCTTTGGTTTTTACCACTATGTCATCCATGTAGGCCTCCATATTTCTATGGAGCTGAGGCTCAAAACCAATCTGGACTGCTCTTGCAAATGTTGAGCCAGCGCTCTTCAACCTGAAAGGCATCCGTAAAAAGCAATACGTACCACATGGGGTGATGAACGATGTCTTTTCTTCATCCTCTCTGGTCATGAAGATCTGGTGGTAGCCTGAGTAGCCGTCGAGGAATGATAACAGATCACACCTGGCTGTGGAGTCAACAATCCGGTCGATGCGCGGCAACGGGAAGGGGTCCTTAGGACAAGCCTTATTAATATCTGTGTAATTAATACACAGCCTCCACTTCCCATTTGCCTTGCGCACCACTACCGGATTGGCCAACCACGTCGGGTGGAGCACTCCTCTCACCAAACCCGCCGCTTCCAACTTCCTGATCTCCTCTGTGATGAACTCCTGCCTCTCCAGAGCTTGCTTTCTGACCTTCTGCTTGACGGGCCGCGCGTGGGGGCAGACAGCTAGGTGGTGCTCAATCACCTCCCTGGGAACACCGGGTATGTCGGACGCTTGCCATGCAAACACGTCGACATTTGCCCGCAGGAAGGTGACGAGCACGCCTTCCTATTTGCTATCGAGGGTGGAGCCTATGGTGAAGGCCCCACCCATGCCATCCTCCCCGACGGGCACCTTCTTGGTCTGCGGCGGCTCGGCTCTGGATCTCTTGCTCTTGTCGGTAGAGCTCTCTGGCACGTCCTCAACAGTAGCACAACACCCCGAGGAGGTGCGCTTGCCGGAGTGGGTGCGAGAGGTCTTGCCGGGCTCCTTCTTCCCTCCCGGGCCTTCAGCGGCAGGAGCAGGTGCCTTGGTGGCAGCAGCTGCAACTGCCTCCCGGTAGAGCTGGTCGGCGCAAATCAGCGCGTCCTTCTTGTCGGAGGGGACGGAGATGATGGTCAACGGCCCGGGCATCTTTAGCATGTTGTAGGTGTAGTGTGATGCCGCCATGAACTTGGCTAGTGTCGGGCGGCCGAGGATCCCGTTGTAGGGCAAGGGGATCTCGGCCACGTCGAAGACGATCCTCTCCGTCCTGTAGTTCAACTCTCCTCCAAATGTCACGGGCAGTGTGACCTTTCCCTTCGGCTGGCTCCTCCCCGGATTGACCCCTTGAAATGTGCCCGTTTCCTCAAGATCTCCATCAGGGATTTGCAACCTTTTGATCACGACAGGCGAGATCAGGTTTAGGCCGGCCCCGCCGTCAACCAACATCTTGTTCACCCTGAGGTTGCGTATCGTTGGTGAGACCAACAATGGCAAACACCCGACCGCGGTAGTGCGGTCAGGGTGATCCTCGGCGTCAAAGATGAGGGGCGTGTTGGACCACTTCAGCGGCTTCTGTGTGCCGAACGACGGCTCTGCTGCTGTAATCTCACGCGCCCACTGCTTGAGCTGGCGGTGAGAGGTATGCAGCGAGGCGCCGCCATCGACGCACATGGCCTCTGTAGCCTTTTGGAACCCTTGCTCACCAGACTCGTCGTGATCATCGTCTTCTTGTTTCTTGTCGCGGCCCCGGGCAGGCCTCTCTTGCTGGTTGTCCTTGCCGGGGCGGCCTCCTTGGCCGCCACGCTTCTTGCCGGATCCCTCAGCACCGTCCTGGTCCTTCTCCTTGTCCCGCCTCTCGTACTCAGCCTTTTGCTTCTCAGCAAGCAGCTCGACTTGTCGGCAGTTCTGGAGGTCGTGGCCCTTGGTGCGGTGGATCTTGCAGTATTGCTTGCCGAAGCTTCCTGGCTTGTCGGTAGCCGCCAAGGCTCGGCAGGCGGCGCACCCGGCAATCTCCTTGCCGGGGGCGTCTGCTTTGACCTTCTTGCCGGCACCGGTGTCGTCAGATCCCTCAACGGCAAGCACGGTCTTGCCTTTGCGTTTCCTGTTGCGACGTCGGCCCTTCCTCGTCGGAGGTAGCGGCGTCTTCATCGGTAGAGTCGGTTTCCGCGCCGGCGTCTTCGCCGGGGTACTTCCTTCCCTCTTCAGCCCGGGCGCACCTATCGGCCAGGACATAGAGCTCGGCCACATCCTTAACCTTGGTCATCGCCAGCTCTTCACGCGTCTTGCGATTGCGCACGTTCTGGTGGAACACGCTAATCATTGCGGCGGGATGAACGTCGGGGATGTTGTACTGCACCCGGCTGAATCTCTGGATGTACTTGCGCAGGGTCTCCCCTTCCTTCTGGGGAATGATATGCAGATCACTGGCCTGGCCATGAGCTTGGTGGCCTCCTGTGAAGGCGCCAACGAACTCATGGCACAGATCCGACCAAGAAGAAATGGAATCCACCGGCAAGTGCATCAACCAAGACATCACATTGGGCTTGAGCGCCAGCGGGATATAGTTGGCAAGCACCTTGTCGTCGCGAGCCCCAGCAGCCTGCATCGCGATGGTGTAGATGCTGAGGAACTCGGACGGATGGGTCTTGCCAGTGTACTTCTCGCCGACGTCGGGCTTGAACGTGCGGTGGGATGGCCACTGGAACTGCCGCAGCTCACGGGTAAAGGCCGGGCAGCCCACCTCGTAAGGTAGGCCGCCGGAGCCCCCGGTGCCGGGTGGTCCATAGCGAGTCCCGCCCGCTTGTCCGACTGGCGGCGCGTTTCGCGCCGGCGCTCGACGGTGGTTCGAGCGTCTTCGTGAGCTCGTTCCCGAAGGACCTGGCGCTGGTCGCGGAGGGTCCGCGGGTCGGACGACGCTATGGAGATGTTATCACAAGCGTCGTCATGACGGGCCGACGCCCGCGGCGGCTGGCGAGGAGGAGGAGAGTGCACCGTGGCCGCAGCTCCCCGGTCCTCCCAGCGCCAGCATGTGGTGGCTCGGTGGAGCGCCGACCCGAGGGCCCCGCCGGTCGCGGATCGTCTTTGTTGGCGACGGCGACGAGGCTCCGGATGGTGGCCCTCCACTCGTCGAGCTTCTCAGCAGCAGGAGGGAAATCGAGGAGCAGCTGCGCGCGCGCCAAAGCTTTCGCTGGTGTGGGCGGCTGGGACAGCTGCATGGATCGCGGCGCGCTTCGACTTCTAACTTTGTTAGAAGGAGCTCCGTCACGACCCAGCGGCTGCGTGCCATTTTCACCAGCGCTTCGGCGAGCGTGCTGAACCCCTTCATCTTGCCGATGACGCACAGGGCTCTTCCCACGGCGGTGCCCAGGGTCACCAACGTGGTGACGCTGCTCGGCGCGCACACCATGGGAAGAACGTGCGGTGGTCGCCGGTGTAGGTGTCCTGGAGGTCGCCGCGCCGCCCAGAGTCGGCACAGCGACGCCCCTGGAGGGCCCCGCGCCGCCTGCGGGGGGCCCAGCTCCGTCTTTGGTTGCGGCGACGTGTAGCCGGTCGTCTGGCGCGCGAACGAGGCCGCTCGCTAGGCTCCGACTGCCTGGGCGATGCTGGTGCGCGCGGGCCGCGGCCCGGGTCCTGTCTGCGACCGGTCCACTGCTCGTCTGCACCGGCACGGGCCGTTCTTTTCCCAACGAGCCGACCGCCGTGGCTGTCTTCTTCTTAGGGGCCATGGCGACGAAGAACTGCAAGGCTAACTACCAGACCAGATTCTCACAATTGCGCCCCTACCTGGCGCGCCAAAGATGTCGGTGTGGAACGACACCTATGGGATCACAAGAATCCCTACTATGGTTGCCGGGGCGCAGGGTTGTGAGGAGAGCAGGGCTAGTAGACAACACAGGGATTGTTTACCCAGGTTCGGGCGCGAGGATGCGTAAAACCCTAGTCCTGCTTTGGTGGGTGTATTTCTGAGAGTTCTTGAGCTCTCGAACTAGCTGTGGTCAGTGCGTGGTTCGAAAGAGCCGAATCCTCCTCCAGTATGCCATGGGCCTCCTTTTATAGTTGAAAGTTGCTGCCACAATGACACACAGGAGGTGGAAATGCATACAGTGCCCTGAGCTTATCGCTCGTATTACAGGACAAGACGCATTTAATGCGTAGCTTAGGTGCCCCATTGCTTTATTAGGGACGGGGGCGAGGCCCGTCCCGTCCGTCGCCGCTCCTCCTCGCTTTGACACGCGCCTCGGCCAGGGATGCGTGCGGTGCCATGTAGGCAGGCAGGCAGCTGAGGTGGCGCGGTGGTGGAGCCTTCACGAAGATCTGCATGCTGCCACACAGGTGCTCGACGAGTTGGCCTGGGAGCTGCATGTTGCCACGTAGGTGCCCACCTAGCTGGTTGGGCTGGCAGCTGCATGGCGGTGGAAGCTTGGTTGACGTGGGCTTGGCGGTGGCCCTGCTGGCGTTCTTGGCAAGGGTCTTGCCGGGTGGCCCGGCAAGGGTCTTGCCGTGGCGCACTGTCGTCCCCGGCAAGGGCCTTGCCGGGGGTCTGGTGGCCTTCCTCGGCAAGGATCTTGTCGAGGATCGTCGTCTTCTAATCCTCATCTGATCTTGAATATGTCTTCACAAAGATCTGCATGCCACCACAGAGGCGCCTTCCCGAGCCCTGGCCCCACATGGAGGATGGCGTTGGGGACCGTGGGCTCAAGGGTGGCTCGCTCCGTTGGTGTGGGGCGAGCTGCCCCGGCAATGATCTTGTCGGGGCTGCCGAGGTTGCCCCCGGCAAGGGTCTTGCCGGGGGAACCTGCTTCGTCCCTCTACTCTTTGTGGCCTTGGTCTTGGCGTTGCTCTGATCATCTTGGGCTTCGGTCTTACCTTGGCTCACCTCCCCTGTTCTGCTTAGCGTGACCGTAGGCGCGGCTCCGACTGCCCATGCACAGGTATAGGGGTACAAAAACGCACCCCTCTTTTTGTACACCGACAATGATCCCTTACTAAAATTTCAAGGTATAAGTGTTCTCCCTGAGTATGCACCGTTGCGACAGTTCTTTGTGCTGAGACACCACGTGATGATCGGGTGTGATAAGCTCTACGTTCACATACAACGGGTGCGAGCCAGTTTTGCACACGCAGAATACTCGGGTTAAACTTGACGAGCCTAGCATATGCAGCTATGGCCTCGGAACACTGAGACTGAAAGGTCGAGCGTGAATCATATAGTAGATATGATCAACATAGTGATGTTCACCATTGAAAGCTACTCCATCTCACGTGATGATCAGACATGGTTTAGTTGATATGGATCGCGTGATCATTTAGATGACTAGAGGGATGTCTATCTAAGTGGGAGTTCTTAAGTAATATGATTAATTGAACTTTAATTTATCATGAACTTAGTCCTGATAGTATTTGCAAATCTATTTTGTAGATCAATAGCTCGCCATGTAGCTCCCCGTTTATTTTTTGATATGTTCCTAGAGAAAACTAAGTTGAAAGATGTTAGTAGCAATGATGCGGACTTGGTCCGTGATCTGAGGATTATCCTCATTGCTGCACATAAGAATTATGTCCTTGATGCACCGCTAGGTGACAGAACTATTGCAGGAGCAGATGCAGACATTATGAACGTTTGACAAGCTCGGTATGATGACTACTTGATAGTTTAGTGCACCATGCTTTACGGCTTAGAACCGGGACTTCAAAAATGTTTTGAACGCCACGGAGCATATAAGATGTTCCAAGAGTTGAAATTGGTATCTCATACTCATGCCCGTGTCAAGAGGTATGAGACCTCTGACAGTACTTTGCCTACAAGATGGAGGAGAATAGCTCAACGAGTGAGCATGTGCTCAGAATGTTAGAGTACTACAGTCACTTGAATCAAGTGAGAGTTAATCTTCTCGATAAGATAGTGATTGACAGAGTTCTCTAGTCACTATCACCAAGTTACTAGAACTTCGTGATGAACTATAATATGCAAGGGATAACGGAAACAATTCCCAAGCTCTTCGCGATGCTGAAATCGGCGAAGGTAGAAATCAAGAAAAAGCATCAAGTGTTGATGGTTGACAAGACCACTAGTTTCAAGTAAAAGGGAAAGAAAGGGAACTTCAAGAAGAATGGCAAGCAAGTTGCCACTCCCATGAAGAGGGCCAAAGCTAGACCCAAGCCTGAAACTGAGTGCTTCTACTCAAAGGAAATGGTCACTGGATGTGGAACTGCCCTATACACTTGGCGGATAAGAAGGATGGCATAGTGAACAAAGGTATATTGGATATACATGTTATTGATATGTACTTTACTAGTGTTTATAGCAACCCCTCGGTATTTGATACTGGTTCAGTTGCCAAGAGTAGTAACTCGAAATGGGAGTTGCAAAATAAACACAGACTAGTTAAGGGCGACGTGATGATGTGTGTTGGAAGTGATTCCAAGGTTGATAAGAGCATCATCGCACACTCCCTTTACCTTCGGGGTTAGTGTTGAACCTAAAATAAATGTTATTTGGTGTTTGCGTTGAGCATGAATATGATTGGATCATGTTTATTGCAATATGGTTATTCATTTAAGTCAAAGAATAATTGTTGTTCTATTTACATGAATAAAAACCTTCTATGGACATACACTCAATGTAAATGGTTTATTGAATCGCAATCGTAGTGATACACATATTCATAATATTGAAGCCAAAAGATGCAAAGTTAATAATGATAGTGCAACTTATTTGTGGCACTGCCGTTTAGGTCATATTGGTGGAAAGCGCATGAAGAAACTCTATGCTGATGGGCTTTTGGAATCACTTGATTATGAATCACTTGGTGCTTACGAACCATGCCTCATGGGCAAGATGACTAAGACTCTGTTCTCCGGAACAATGGAGTGAGCAACTTACTTATTGGAAATAATACATACTGATGTATGCGGTCCGATGAGTGTTGAGGCTCGCGGCGGGTATCGTTATTTTCTGACCTTCACAGATGATTTCAGCAGATATGGGTATATCTACTTGATGAAACATAAGTCTGAAACATTTGAAAAGTTCAAAGAATTTCAGAATAAAGTGGAAAATCATCGTAACAAGAAAATAAAGTTTCTACGATCTGATCGCGGAGACGAATATTTGAGTTACGAGTTTGGTCTTCAATTAAAACAATTGGAATAATTTCACAAACTCATGCCACCTGGAACACCACATCATAATGGTGTGTCTGAACGTCATAACCGTACTTTATTGGATATAGTGCAATCTATGATGTCTCTTACTGATTTACCACTACCGTTTTGGGGTTATGCATTAGAGACAGCTACATTCACGTTAAATAGGGCACCGTCTAGTCCGTTGAGACGACACCGTATGAACTATGGTTTGGCTAGAAACCTAGGCCGTCGTTTCTTAAAGTTTGGGGTTGTGATGCTTATGTGAAAAAGTTTCAACCTGATAAGCTCGAACTCAGATCGGAGAAATGCGTCTTCATAGGATACCCAAAATAAAATATTGGGTACACCTTCTATCACAGATCCGAAGGCAAGATCTTTGTTGCTAAGAATGGATTCTTTCTAGAGAAGAAGTTTCTCTCGAAAGAAGTGAGTGGGAGGAAAGTAGAACTTGATGAGGTAATTGTACCTTCTCCCGAATTGGAAAGTAGTTCATCACAGAAATCAGTTCCAGTGATGCCTACATCAATTAGTGAGGAAGTTAATGATGATGATCATGAAACTTCAAATCAATTTACTACCGAATCTCGTAGGTCAACTAGAGTATGTTCCGCACCCGAGTGGTACGGTAATATGGTTCTGGAAGTCATGTTACTAGACCATGACGAACCTACGAACTATGAGGAAGCGATGATGAGCCCAGATTCCGCAAAATGGTTTAAGGCCATGAAATTTGAGATAGGATCCATGTATGAAAACAAAGTATGGACTTTGGTGGAATTGCCCGATGATCGGCAAGCCATTTAGAATAAATGGATCTTCAAGAGGAAGATGGACACTGATGGTAGTGTTACTATCTACAAAGCTCGACTTGTCGCAAAAGGTTTTCGACAAGTTCAAGGTGTTGACTACGATGAGTTTTTCTCACTCGTAGCGATGCTTAAGTCTATCCGAATCATGTTAGCAATTGCCGCATTTTATGAAATCTGGCAAATGGATAAACAAAATTGCATTCCTTAATGGATTTATAAAAGAAGAGTTGTATATTATGCAGCTAGAAGGTTTTGTCAATCCTAAATGTGCTAAAAAAATGCAAGCTCCAGCGATCCATCTATGGACTGGTGCAAGCATCTCGGAGTTGGAATATACGCTTTGATAAGTTGATCAAAGCATATAGTTTTATACAGACGTGCGGTGAAGCCTGTATTTACAAGAAAGTGAGTGGGAGCACTACAGCCTTTATGATAAGTGAATGACATATTATCGATCGGAAATGATGTCGAATTTTCTGGAAAGCATAAAGGAGTGTTTGAAAGGAGTTTTTCAAACAAAGACCTCGGTGAAGCTGCTTACATATTGAGCATGAAGATCTATAGATATAGATCAAGACGCTTGATAAGTTTTTTCAATGAGTACATACGTTGACAAGTTTTTGAAGTAGTTCAAAATGGAACAATCAAAGAAAGAGTTCTTGCCTGTGTTGCAAGGTGTGAAGTTGAGTAAGACTCAAAGCCTGACCACGACAGAAGATAGAGAGAGAATGAAAGTCATTCCCTATGCCTTAGCCATAGGTTCTATAAAGTATGCCATGCTGTGTACCAGTCCTATTGTATACCCTGCCCTGAGTTTGGCAAGGGAGTACAATTTTGATCTAGGAGTAGATCACTGGACATCGGTCGAAATTATCCTTAGAGGACTAAGGAAATATTTCTTGGTTATGGAGGTGATAAAGAGTTCGTTGTAAAGAGTTACATCGATGCAAGCTTTGACACCGATCTGGATGACTCTAAGTCACAATCTGGATACATATTGAAAGTGGGAGCAATTAGCTAAAGTAAGTCCGTGGAGAGCATTGTAGACATAGAAATTTGCAAAATACATACGGATCTGAATTTGGCAGACCCGTTGACTAAACTTCTCTCACAAGCAAAACATGATCACACCTTAGTACTCTTTGGGTGTTAATCACATGGCGATGTGAACTAGATTACTGACTCTAGTAAACACTTTGAGTGTTGGTCACATGGCGATGTGAACTGTGGGTGTTAATCACATGGTGATGTGAATTATTGGGGTTAAATCACATAGCGATGTGAACTAGATTATTGACTCTAGTGCAAGTGGGAGACTGAAGGAAATATGCCCTAGAGGCAATAATAAAGTTATTATTTATTTCCTTATTTCATGATAAATGTTTATTATTCATGCTAGAATTGTATTAACCGGAAACTTAGTACATGTGTGAATACATAGACAAGCATAGTGTCCCTAATATGCCTCTACTTGACTAGCTCGTTAATCAAAGATGGTTAAGTTTCCTAGTCATAGACATGTGTTGTCATTTGATGAACGGGATCACATCATTGGAGAATGATGTGATGGACAAGACCCATTCGTTAGCATAGCATTATGATCATTTCAGTTTCATTGCTACTGCTTTCTTCATGACTTGTACATGTTCCTTTGACTATGAGATTATGCAACTCCCGAATACTGGAGGAACACCTTGTGTGCTATCAAACGTCACAACGTAACTGGGTGATTATAAAGATGCTCTACAGGTGTCTCCGAAGGTGTTTGTTGGGTTGGCATAGATCGAGATTAGGATTCATCACTCCGTGTATCGGAGAGGTATCTCTGGGCCCTCTCGGTAATGCACATCACTATAAGCCTTGCAAGAAATGTGACTAATGAGTTAGTTGCAGGATGATGCATTACGGAACGAGCAAAGAGACTTGCCGGTAATGAGATTGAACTAGGTATAATGATACCGACGATCGAATCTCGGGCAAGTAACATACCGATGACAAAGGGAACAAGTATGTTGTTATGCGGTTTGACCGATAAAGATCTTCGTAGAATATGTAGGAGCCAATATGAGCATCCAGGTTCCGCTATTGGTTATTTACCAGAGATGTGTCTCGGTCATGTCTACCTAGTTCTTGAACCCGTGGGGTCCGCACGCTTAACGTTCCTTGATGATTTGTATGATGAGTTATGTGTTTTGATGTACCGAAGGTTGTTCGGAGTCCCGGATGAGATCACGGACATGACGAGGAGTCTCGAAATGGTCAACACGTAAAGATCAATATATTGGAAGGCTATATTCGGACATCGGAAAGGTTCCGAGTGATTCACGTATTTTTCGGAGTACCGGAGAGTTACGGGAATTCGCCAGGAGAAATAATGGGCCTTATTGGGCTTCAGTGGAGAGAGGGGAGAAGGGCCAAGAGGTGGTGCGCGCCTCCCCCCTGCCCAAACCAAATTGGACAAGGGGTGGGGGCGCGGCCCCCCTTTCCCTCTCCCCCTCCCTCTCTTTCCTTCTCTCCTACTCTGAATAGGAGAGGAGGGGGATCCTACTTGGACTGGGGTTATAACCGTACTTGGATCCTACTTGGACAGCGTAATGGTGTGTCCGAATGTCATAACCGTACTTTATTGGATATGGTGCGATCTATGATGTCTCTTACCGATTTACCACTCTCGTTTTGGGGTTATGCATTAGAGACAGCTGCATTCACATTAAATAGGGCACCATCTAAATCCGTTGAGGCGACATCGTATGAATTGTGGTTTGGCAAGAAACCTAAGCTGTCGTTTCTTAAAAGTTTGGGGCTGCGATGCTTATGTGAAAAGCTTTGACCTGATAAGCTCGAACCCAAATCGGAGAAATGTGTCTTCATAGGATACCCAAAGGAGACTGTTGGGTACACCTTCTATCACAGATCCGAAGGCAAGATATTAATTGCTAAGAATGGGTCCTTTCTAGAGAAGGAGTTTCTCTCGAAAGAAGTGAGTGGGAGGAAAGTAGAACTTCATGAGGTAATTGTACCTGCTCCTGAATTGGAAAGTAGTTCATCATAGAAATCAGTTCTAGTGATTCCTACACCAATTAGTGAGGAAGCTAATGATGATGATCATGAAACTTCAAATCAAGCTACTAGGGAACCTCGTAGGTCAACCAGAATATGGTCCGCACTAGAGTGGTACGGTAATCCTGTTCTGGAAGTCATGTTACTTGACCATGACGAACCTACGAACTATGAGGAAGCAATGATGAGCCCGGATTCCGCGAAATGGCTTGAGGCCATGAAATCTGAGATGGGATCCATGTATGAGAACATAGTATGGACTTTGGTTGACTTGCCCGATGATCGACAAGCCATTGAGAATAAATGGATCTTCAAGAGGAAGACGGACGCTGATAGTAGTGTTACTATCTACAATGCTCGAATTGTCGCAAAAAGTTTTCGACAAGTTCAAGGTGTTGACTATGATGAGATTTTCTCACTCGTAGCGATGCTTAAGTCTGTCCGAATCATGTTAGCAATTGCCACATTTTATGAAATCTGGCAAATGAATGTCAAAATTGCATTCCTTAATGGATTTCTTAAAGAAGAGTTGTATATGATACAACAAGAAGGTTTTGTCAATCCTAAAGGTGCTAACAAAGTGTGCAAGCTCCAGCAATCCATGGACTGGTGCAAGCATCTCAGAGTTGGAATATACGCTTTGATGAGTTGATCAAAGCATATAGTTTTATACAGACTTGCGGTGAAGCCTGTATTTACAAGAAAGTAAGTGGGAGCACTACAACATTTTTGATAAGTATATGTGAATGACATATTGTTGATCGGAAATAATGTAGAATTTTCTGGAAAGCTAAAGGAGTGTTTGAAAGGAGTTTTCAAAGAAGGACCTCGGTGAAGCTGTGTACATATTGAGCATCAAGATCTATAGAGATAGATCAAGACGCTTCATAAATTTTTTCAATGAGTACATACCTTGGCAAGTTTTTGAAGTAGTTCAAAATGGAACAGTCAAAGAAGGAGTTCTTGCGTGTATTGCAAGGTGTGAAGTTGAGTAAAGACTCACAACCCGACCACGGCAGAAAATAGAAAGATAATGAAAAGTCATTCCCTATGCCTCAGTCATAGGTTCTATAAAGTATGCTATGCTGTGTACCAGACCTATTGTGTCCTCACCATGAGTTTGGCAAGAGGAAACAATAGTGATCCAGGAGTGGATCACTGGACAACGGTCAAAATTATCCTTAGTGGAATAATTAAATGTTTCCCGGTTATGGAGGTGACAAAGAGTTTGTCGTAAAGAGTTACGTCGATGCAAGCTTTGACACCGATCAGGGTGACTCTAAGTCTCGATCTAGATACATATTGAAAGTGGGAGAAATTAGCTAGAGTAGCTCCGTGCAGAGTATTGTAGACATAGAAATTTGCAAAATACATACAGATCTGAATGTTGCAGACCCGTAGACTAAAATTTCTCTCACAGGCAAAACATGATCATACCTTATTACTCTTGGCTGTTAGTCACACAGCGATGTGAACTAGATTATTGACTCTAGTAAACCTTTTGAGTGTTGGTCACATGGCGATGTGAACTATGGGTGCTAATCACATAAAGATGTGAACTATTGGTGTTAAATCACATGGTGATGTGAACTAGATTATTGACTCTAGTGCAAGTGGGAGACTGAAGGAAATATGCCCTGGAGGCAATAATAAAGTTGTTATTTATATTTCCTTATATCATGATAAATGTTTATTATTCATGCTAGAATTGTATTAATCGGAAACTTGATACATGTGTGAATACATAGACAAAACAAAGTGTCCCTACTATGCCTCTACTAGAGTAGCTCGTTAATCAAAGATGGTTAAGTTTCCTGACCATAGACATGTGTTGTCATTTGATGAACGGGATCACATCATTAGAGAATGATGTGATGGACAAGACCCATCCGTTAGCTTAGCACGATGGTCATTGAGTTTGTTGCTATTGCTTTCTTCATGACTTATACATGTTCCTATGACTATGAGATTATGCAACTCCCGAATACCGGAGGAACATTTAGTGTGCAATCAAACGTCACAACATAACTGGGTGATTATAAAGATGCTCTACAGGTGTCTCCGATGGTGTTTGTTGAGTTGGCATAGATCGAGATTAGGATTTGTCACTCCGATTGGCCGAGAGGTATCTCTTGGCCCTCTCAGTAATGCACATCACTATAAGCCTTGCAAGCAATGTGACTAATGAGTTAGTTACGGGATGATGCAATACGGAATGAGTAAAGAGACTTGCCGGTAACGAGATTGAACTAGGTATGATGATACCGACGATCGAATCTCAAGCAAGTAACATACCGATGACAAAGGGAACAAGTATGCTGTTATGCGGTTTGACCGATAAAGATCTTCGTAGAATATGTAGGAACCTATATGAGCATCCAGGTTACGCTATTGGTTATTGACCGGAGATGAGTCTCGGTCATGTCTACATAGTTCTCGAACCCGTAGTGTCCGCACGCTTAACGTTCGATGACGATATGTATTATGAGTTTTGTTATTTGATGTACCGAAGGTTGTTCGGAGTCCCGGATGTGATCACGGACATGATGAGGAGTCTAGAAATGGTCGAGACATGAAGATTGATATATTGGAAGGTTATGTTTGGACACCGGAAAGGTTTCGGATGAGTTCGGGCATTTTTCGGAGTACCGGGGGGTTACCAGAATTCCCCGGGGAGTTAATGGGCCTTCATGGTCCATGGTGGAAGAGAGGAGGAGGCAGCCAAGTGGTGGGGCGCGCCCCCCAAGCCCAATCCGAATTGGGGAGGGGGGTCGGCCCCCCTTTCATTTTCTCCCTCTTCCCTTCCTTCCCCCTCCTAGTTGGACTAGGAAAAGGGGGAAACCTACTCCTAGTAGGAGTAGGAATCCCCCCTTGTGGCGCGCCCTAGGAGGCCAGCCCTCCCCTCCTCCACTCCTTTATATACGGGGGAGGGGGCACCCCATAGACACACAAGTTGATTTTAGCCGTGTGCGGTGCCCCCCTCCACAGATTTCCACCTCGGTCATATTGTCGTAGTGCTTAGGCGAAGCCCTGCGTCGGTAACTTCATCATCACCGTCACCACGCCGTCGTGCTGACAAAACTCTCCCTCAGCCTCAGCTGGATCTAGAGTTCGAGGGACGTCACCGAGCTGAACGTGTGCAGATCGCGAAGGTGTCGTGCGTTCGGTACTTGATCGGTTGGATCGCGAAGACGTTCGACTACATCAACTGCGTTACTTAACGCTTCCGCTTTCGGTCTACGAGGGTAAATGGACACACTCTCCCCGCTCGTTGCATTGCATCTCATAGATAGATCTTGCGTGATCGTAGGAATTTTTTTGAAATACTGCGTTCCCCAACAGGCCGGCCTCGTCCACTTCCCGTCCTCATCTCGCCATATTTGCTCCCTCGCCGACGACCAAAAAACCATAGCCAGTCCGAAACCCTGGCAAGCAAGCCATGGGCTTCTTCAACGGCAAGGGGAAGGGGAAGGGGAGGTTCAGCGCCGGCGTGAGCTCCTCCCGGGGCCTCCCTCCTTCGTTGCCGCCGACTAGACACGACACACCATCGTGGGAGAGAGAGCGGCTATAGATGCCGGTCCACCAGGCGCGGTGGCACTGGGAGTACCGCCAGCCCCTGCAGTATCCGGATGTGAACCTACCGCACGGCTGGCATCTGGACCCGCAGCGCATCCCCATTTCGACAGTGCCACGGTCGGCGCGGGCGCATGCGGAGGAGGCTCGCCGTCGGCACGAGGTCCTTATGCCGGAGCAGCACGCGATGTGTGCCTACGCGCCAGACTCCCCCAACCGGGAGCGCTGGTTTGCGCTAGAGTACGAGGAGGAGCATCACCATGGTGTCCACATCGACCATGATGTTCCCCTGCCGCCCCCGCAGGTATTGCCAGAGGAGGAGGCGGCGGAGGCGGAGTACCAAGCTGCCCTCGCGGAGGCCCTGGAGCACGAACTGGAGGCGAGCTGGCTCGAGAAGGACGCCCGTTGGGATGGGCTGGAGCACGCCCTTGCCTTGTCGGCGACGAGGTGTTGGGAAATATTGCATGGAAAATAAAAAATTTCTACGCACACGCAAGATCTATCCATGGAGATGCACAACAACGAGAGGGGGAAAGTGTGTCTATGTACCCTCATAGACCTTAAAGGGAAGCGTTTAGTAACGCGGTTGATGTAGTCAAACTTCTTCGCGCTCCAACCGATCAAGTACCGAACGTACGGCACCTCCGCGTTCAGCACACATTCAGCTCGGTGACGTCCTCTGCCTTCGTGATCCAGCAAGACGGCGAGGTAGTGGACGAGTTCCGGCAGCACGACGGCGTGGTGACAGTGATGATGATGCTATCTCCGCAGGGCTTTGCCTAAGCACCATGAAAATATGACTGAGGGTGTAAACGGTGGAGGGGGCGCCGCACACGGCTAAAACAATGTTGTATCTTGTGCTAGGTGCCTCCTCCCACATATATATAGGTGCGGTGGAGGGAGCAGCCAGGAGGCGCCCCCAAGTAGGCCGAGTCCTACTTGGGATCTTCCCTCAAGTGGCGCCCCTTTCCTTATTTGGACCGCGGGAGGAAGGAAGGAGGAGGTGCCCCCCTTTCCTTTCTCTCCTGAGGAGGGAAAGGCAGGAGGGGCCACCCCTTGCTAACTCCAAAGCATGCGTTGGTTTCCCCTTGAAGAGGAAAGGGTGATGCAGCAAAGTAGCATAAGTATTTCCCTCAGTTTTTGAGAACCAAGGTATCAATCAAGTAGGAGACTACACGCAAGTCGCCTAGTACCTGCACAAACAATCAAGAACCTTGCGACCAACGCGATAAAGGGGTTGTCAATCCCTTCACGGGCACTTGCAAAAGTGAGATCTGATAAAGATAATAAGATAAATATTTTTGTTATTTTTGTTGTATAGATTGGAAAATAAAGATCGCAAAATAAATAGTAAACTAGAATTATAGATCGGAAACTTATATGATGTAAAGTAGACCCGGGGGCCATAGGTTTCACTAGTGGCTTCTCTCAAGATAGCATGTATTATGGTGGGTGAACAAATTACCGCCGAGCAATTGATAGAAAAGCGCATAGTTATGATGATATCTAAGGCAATGATCATGAATATAGGCATCACGTCCATGTGAAGTAGATCGAAATGATTCTGCATCTACTACTATTACTCCACACATCGACCGCTATCCAGCATGCATCTAGAGTATTAAGTTCATAAGAACGGAGTAACGCATTAAGCAAGATGACATGATGTAGAGGGATAAACTCAAGCAATATGATATAAACCCCATCTTTTTATCCTCGATGGCAACAATACAATACGTGCCTTGCTGCCCCTGCTGTCACTGGGAAAGGACACCGCAAGATTGAACCCAAAGCTAAGCACTTCTCCCATTGCAAGAAAGATCAATCTAGTAGGCCAAACTAAACCGATAATTCGAAGAGACTTGAAAAGATATCAAATCATGCATATAAGAATTCAGAAGAACCAAATAATATTCATAGATAATAAAGTTCATAAACCCACAATTCATCGGATCTCGGCAAACACACCGCAAAAGAGTATTACATCCAATAGATCTCCAAGAACATCGAGGAGAACTTTGTTTTGAGAACCAAAGAGAGAGAAGAAGCCATCTAGCTAATAACTATGGACCCGAAGGTCTGTGGTAAACTACTCACACATCATCGGAGAGGCTATGGTGTTGATGTAGAAGCCGTCCGTGATCGAATCCCCCTCCAGCAGGTCGCCGGAAAAGGCCCCAATATGGGATCTCATGGGTACAGAAGGTTGCGGCGGTGGAAAAGTGGTTTCGTGGTTCTCCTGGATGTTTTTAGGGTACATGGGTATATATAGGCGAAAGAAGTGCGCCGGTGGAGCTCCATGGGGCCCATGAGGGTGGGGGGCGCCTACCCCCCTGGGCGCGCCCCCTGCCTCATGGAAGCTTCACGGACTTCCAGACTTGTACTGCAAGTCTCCTGGGTTGCGTTTGTTCCAAGAAAGATCCTCGCGAAGGTTTTGTTCCGTTTGGATTCCGTTTGATATTGCTTTTCTGCGAAACACTGAAATAGGCAAAAAAACAACAATTTGCACTGGGCCTTTGGTTAATAGGTTAGTCCCAAAAATAATATAAAAGTGCATATTAAAGCCCATTAAACATCCAAAACAGATAATATAATAGCATGGAACAATCAGAAATTATAGATACGTTGGAGATGTATCAAGCATCCCCAAGCTTAATTCCTGCTCGTCCTCGATCAGGTAAATGATAAAAACAGAATTTTTGATGTGGAATTCTACCTAACATAATTTTCAATGTAATTTCCTTTATTGTGGCATGAATATTTAGATCCGAAAGATTCAAGACAAAAGTTTAATATTGACATAAAAATAATAATAATACTTCAAGCATACTAACCAAGCAATTATGTCTTATCAAAATAACATAGCCAAAGAAAGCTCATCCCTACAAAATCATATAGTTTGGCCATGCTTCATTTTCGTCACACAAAATGCTCCCATCATGCACAACCCCGATGAGAAGCCAAGCAATTGTTTCATACTTTAGTATTCTCAAAGTTTTTCAACTTTCACGCAATACATGAGCGCGAGCCATGGACATAGCACTATGGGTGAAATAGAATATGATGATGGAGGTTGTGTGGAGAAGACAAAAAGGGAGAAAGTCTCACATTGACGCGGCTAATCAACGGGCTATGGAGATGCCCATCAATTGATGTCAATGCGAGGAGTAGGGATTGCCATGCAACGGATGCACTAGAGCTATAAATGTATGAAAGCTCAACAAAAGAAACTAAGTGGGTGTGCATCCAACTTGCTTGCTCATGAAGACCTAGGGCATTTTGAGGAAGCCCATCGTTGGAATATACAAGCCAAGTTCTATAATGAAAAATTCCCACTAGTATATGAAAGTGACAAAATAAGAGACTCTCTATCATGAAGATCATGGTGCTACTTTGAAGCACAAGTGTGGAAAAAGGATAGTAGCATTGTCCCTTCTCTCTTTTTCTCTCATTTTTTTGGGCCTTCTCTTTTTTTTATTTGGCCTTTCTCTTTTTTTTGGCCTTCTCTTTTTTTATTTGGCCTTTCTTTTTTTTTAATTTCCTCACACGGGACAATGCTCTAATAATGATGATCATCACACTTCTTTTTATTTACAACTCAAGGATTACAACTCGATACTAGAACAAAATATGACTCTATATGAGTGCCTCCGGCGGTATACCGGGATGTGCAATGATTCAAGAGTGACATGTATAAAAATTATGAGCGGTGGCTTTGCCACAAATACGATGTCAACTACATGATCATGCAAGGCAATATGACAATGATGAAGCGTGTCATAAAAAAACGAAACGGTGGAAAGTTGCATGGCAATATATCTCGGAATGGCTATGGAAATGCCATAATAGGTAGGTATGGTGGCTGTTTTGAGGAAGATATAAGGAGGTTTATGTGTGATAGAGCATATCATATCATGGGGTTTGGATGCGCCGGTGAAGTTTGCACCAACTCTCGAGGTGAGAAAGGGCAATGCACGGTACCGAAGAGGCTAGCAATGATGGAAGGGTGAGAGTGCGTATAATCCATGGACTCAACATTAGTCATAAAGAACTCACATACTTATTGCAAAAATCTACAAGTCATCAAAACCAAGCACTACGCGCATGCTCCTAGGGGGATAGACCATCGCTCGTCCACGACCGCCACTCATAAGGAAGACAATCAAAGAACACCTCATGCTTCAAATTTGTTACACAACGGTTACCATACCTGCATGCTACGGGACTTGCAAACCTCAACAAAAGTATTTCTCAATTTCACAATTACTCAACTAGCACGACTCTAATATCACCATCTTCATATCTCAAAACAATCATCAAGTGTCAAACTTCTCGTAATATTGAATGCACTCTATATGAAAGTTTTTATTATACCCATCTTGGATGCCTATCATATTAGGACTAATTTTATAGCCAAAGCAAATTACCATGCTGTTCTAAAAGACTCTCAAAATAATATAAGTGAAGCATGAGAGATCAATAATTTCTACAAAATAAAACCACCACCGTGCTCTAAAAAGATATAAGTGAAGTACTAGAGCAAAATTATCTAGCTCAAAGATATAAGTGAAGCACATAGAGTATTCTAATAAATTCCGATTCATGTGTGTCTCTCCCAAAAGGTGTGTACAACAAGGATTATTGTGGTAAACTAAAAATCAAAGACTCAAATCATACAAGACGCTCCAAGCAAAACACATATCATGTGGTGAATAAAAATATAGCCTCAAGTAAAGTTACCGATAGACGAAGACGAAAGAGGGGATGCCTTCCGGGGCATCCCCAAGCTTAGGCTTTTGGTTGTCCTTGAATTTTACCTTGGGGTGCCTTGGTCATCCCCAAGCTTAGGCTCTTGCCACTCCTTATTCCAAAATCCATCAAATCTTTACCCAAAAACTTGAAAACTTCACAACACGAAACTTAAACAGAAAATCTCATGAGCTCCGTTAGTATAAGAAAATAAACCACCATTTTACGGTACTGTAATGAACTCATTCTTTATTTATATTTGTGTTAAACCTACTGTATTCCAACTTCTATATGGTTCATACCCCCGATACTAGCCATAGATTCATCAAAATAGGCAAACAACACACGAAAAACAGAATCTGTCAAAAACAGAACAGTCTGTAGCAATCTGTAACTTTCAAATACTTCTGGAACTCCAATAATTCTACCAAATTAGGAAGACCAGGGTAATTTGTATATTAATCTACTGCAAAAAGAATAAGGGTAAAAGCTCTTTTCTGTGATTTATGAAAATTATTTTCGTGAGCGCAAAGTTTCTGTCTTTCTCAGCAAGATCAAACAACTATCATCCAAGAAGATCGTAAAGGCTTTACTTGGCACAAACACTAATTAAAACACAAAAAACACAATCATAATAGTAGCATGATGAATTATTTATTACTAAAGAGGAACAAAATTCAAAGAACAAAAATAAAATTGGGTTGCCTCCAAACAAGCGCTATCGTTTAACGCCCCTAGCTAGGCATTGATAATTTCAATGATGTTCACATGAAAGACAAGAATTGAAGCAAAAAGAGAGCATCATATAGCATGTGAAAAACACATCTAAGTCTAACATACTTCCTATGCATAGGTATCTTATAGGCAAACAAATTATCAAGACAAGGAAATACTAGCATATGCAAGGAAGAAGTGAGAAACAATAGCAATCTCAACATAACGAGATGTAATTTAGTAACATGAAAATTTCTCCAACCATATTTTCCTCTCTCATAATAATTACATGTGGGATCATATTCAAATTCAACAATATAGCTATCACATAAAATATTCTCAACACGATCCACATGCATGCAAAGTTGATAGTCTTCCAAAATAGTGGGATTAACATTAGCTAAAGTCATGACCTCTCCAAACCCACTTTTATCAAAAATTTCATAAGATTGAACGTTCTCCAAATACGTGGGATCTAAAGTTGACACTCTTACAAACCCACTTTCAATATTATTGCAAACACTATTATCAATCTCATATTCATCATGGGGCTTAAATAAATTTTCAATATCATAAGAAGAATCACCCCAATCATTATCATTGCAACAAGTAGTGGACATAGCAAAACTAGCACCCCCAAGCTTAGGGTTTTGCATATTATTAGCACAATTGAAATTAATAGAATTTATAATGTCATTGCAATCATGCTTTTTATTCAAAGATCTATCGTGAATCACTTTATAAAGCACTTCATCACAATTTTCAGATTCACGAATTTTAAGCAAAACTTCATAAAGATAATCTAGTGCAAAAAACTCACTAGCAATTGGTTCATCATAATTGGGTCTCTTAAAAAGATTAGTAAGCGGATGGGGATCCATAAACTCTTAGCAAGCGAAGATGCAAGCAAAAAGAAGGCACATGGTAACACAAGATCGAACAGAAGAAGGGCGAAGAAAAGGCAAAGGTTTTCGAAAATCGTTTTAGAAGTGGGGGAGAGGAAAACGAGAGGCGAATGGAAAATAATGTAATGCGAGGGATAAGAGTTTATTATGGGTACTTGGTATGTCTTGACTTGAGCGTAGATCTCCCCGGCAATGGTGCCAGAAATCCTTCTTGCTGCCTCTTGAGCATGCGTTGGTTTTCCCTTGAAGAGGAAAGGGTGATGCAGCAAAGTAGCGTAAGTATTTCCCTCAGTTTTTGAGAATCAAGGTATCAATCCAGTAGGAGACTACACGCAAGTCGCCTAGTACCTGCACAAACAATTAAGAACCTTGCGACCAACGCGATAAAGGGGTTGTCAATCCCTTCACGGCCACTTGCAAAAGTGAGATCTGATAAAGATAATAAGATAAATATTTTTGGTATTTTTGTTGTATAGATTGGAAAATAAAGATTGCAAAATAAATAGTAAACTAGAATTGTAGATCGGAAACTTATATGATGTAAAGTAGACCCGGAGGCCATAGGTTTCACTAGTGGCTTCTCTCAAGATAGCATTATTACGGTGGGTGAACAAATTATTGCCGAGCAATTGATAGAAAAGCGCATAGTTATGATGATATCTAAGGCAATGATCATGAATATAGGCATCACGTCCGTGTCATGTAGACCGAAACGATTCTGCATCTACTACTATTACTCCACACATCGACCGCTATCCAGCATGCATCTAGAGTATTAAGTTCATAAGAACGGAGTAATGCATTAAGCAAGATGACATGATGTAGAGGGATAAACTCAAGCAATATGATATAAACCCCATCTTTTTATCCTCGATGGAAACAATACAATACGTGCCTTGCTGTCACTGGGAAAGGATACCGCAAGATTGAACCCAAAGCTAAGCACTTCTCCCATTGCAAGAAAGATCAATCTAGTAGGCAACTAAACCTATAATTTGAAGAGACTTGCAAAGATATCAAATCATGCATATAAGAATTTAGATAAGAACCAAATAATATTCATAGATAATGAAGTTCATAAACCCACAATTCATTGGATCTCGGCAAACACACCGCAAAAGAGTATTACATTGAATAGATCTCCAAGAACATCGAGGAGAACTTTGTATTGAGAACCAAAGAGAGAGAAGAAGCCATCTAGCTAATAACTATGGACCCGAAGGTCTGTGGTAAACTACTCACACATCATCGGAGAGGCTATGGTGTTGATGTAGAAGCCCTCCGTGATCGAATCCCCCTCCGCAGATCGCCGGAAAAGGCCCCAAGATGGGATCTCACGGGTACAAAAGGTTGCGGCGGTGGAAAAGTGGTTTCGTGGCTCTCCTGGATGTTTTTAGGGTACATGGGTATATATAGGCGAAAGAAGTACGTCGGTGGAGCTCCATGGGGCCCAAGAGGGTGGGGGGCGTGCCTACCCCCTGGGCGCGCCCCCTGCCTCGTGGAAGCTTCGCGGACTTCCAGACTTGTACTGCAAGTCTCCTGGGTTGCGTTTGTTCCAAGAAAGATCCTCGCGGAGGTTTCGTTCTGCTTGGATTCCGTTTGATGTTTCTTTTCTACGAAACACTGAAATAGGCAAAAAAAAAATAGCAATTTGCACTGGACCTTCAGTTAATAGGTTAGTCCCAAAAGTAATATAAAAGTGCATATTAAAGCCCATTAAACATCCAAAACATATAATATAATAGCATGGAACAATAAAAAATTATAGATACGTTGGAGACGTATCACCCCTCCCCTTTCCTTCCCCTAGGGCCGACCAGACAAGGGAAGGGGCGCACCAGCCCCTTGTGGGTTGGTCTGTCCCCCCCTTTGGCCCATAAGGCCCATACACTTGCCGGGGTGCCCAGAACCCCTTCCGGTGACCTGATGAGTACCTGCACTCCGAAACTATTCCGGTGTCCGAATACCATCGTCCTATATATATCAATATTTACCTTTCGACCGTTTCGGGACTCCTCGTCATGTCTGTCTCATCTGGGACTCCGAACAACATTCGGTCACCAAATCATATAACTCATATAACACTATATCATCAATGAACGTTAAGCGTGCGGACCCTATGGGTTCGAGGACTATGTAGACATGACCGAGACACCTCTCCGGTAAATAACCAATAGCGGAACCTGGATGCCCATATTGGTTCCTACATATTCTATGAAGATCATTATCGATCGAACCGTAATGACAACATACGTAATTCCCTTTGTCCATCGGTATGTTACTTGCCCGAGATTCGATCGTCGGTATCTCTATACCTAGTTCAATCTCGTTACTCGCAAGTCTCTTTACTCGTTCCATAATACATCATCTTGCAACTAACTCATTAGTCACTTTGCTTGCAAGGCTTCTTATGATGTGTATTACCAAGAGGGCCCAGAGATACCTCTCCGATACCCGAAGTGGACAAGTCCTAATCTCGATCTATGCCAACTCAACAAACACCTTCGGAGATACCTGTAGATCATCTTTATGATCACCCAGTTATATTATGACGTTTGATAGCACACAAGGTATTCCTCCGGTATCCGGGAGTTGCATAATCTCATAGTCGAAGGAATATGTATTTGTCATCAAGAAAGCGATAGCAATAAACTGAACGATCAATATGCTAAGCTAACAGATGGGTCTTGTCCATCACATCATTCTCCTAATGATGTGATCCCGTTATGAAATGACAACCCATGTCTATGGTTAGGAAACCTTAACCATTTTTTATCAACGAGCTAGTCTAGTTGAGGCTCACTAGGGACACGGTATTTGTTTATGTATCCACACATGTATCTAAGTTTCCGATCAATACAATTCTAGCATGAATAATAAAACTTTATCATGAATAAGAAAAAAAAATATCAACTTTATTATTGCCTCTAGGGCATATTTCCTTCAGTCTCCCACTTGCACTAGATTCAATAATCTAGTTCACATCGCCATGTGATTAACACCCATAGTTGACATTGCCATGTGATTAACACCCATAGTTCACATCGCCACGTAAATAATACCCAAAGAGTTTACTAGAGTCAATAATCTAGTTCACATCACCATGTGATTAACACTCAAAGAGTACTGAGGTGTGATCATGTTTTGCTTGTGAGAGAAGTTTAGTCAACGGGTCTGCCCCATTCAGAGCCGTATGTATTTTGCAAATTTCTATGTCTACAATGCTCTGCATGTAGCTACTCTAGCTAATTGCTCCCACGTTCAATACGTATCCAGATTGAGACTTGGAGTCATCTGGATCGGTGTCAAAGCTTGCATCGACGTAACCCTTTACGATGAACTCTTTATCACCTCCATAATCGAGAGACAATAGGGGGGAAAGTGGAGAGCTTTACCCTTTCATTAGTACTTCTTTTATATTCTATTGGTTTTCCCATCTTTCTATAGTTGGTAATATAAGCATTTTCATTGCAATTTACCATGCAAAACATATATATTTCTTTAAGAGTAGTTTCAACATGGTCGTTGAATATGAATGCTTCAAACCAACTATTTTTATGTGACAATTCTTCACACCCCAAAAATAAACAAAGTTCAAGGCTGATTAAGTTATTGCTATTTTTAGCCACGATTCGATCATGAAAAAGTGTGCATTGGAAATTAAGATGACCGAATCTATTGCAAAGTTCACAAGTAATGGGATGAAGAGAAAATATTTTTGTAGCAAATTTATCTATCACCTTAAGCCACCGATTGGTTTCATCATGTTTATGCTTCTTACAATATCTATCATCCCTATAAGGCATGTCTTCACAAACTCTATGCACTCCACAAAAATTGACATGCTTATAAGAAACTTCTTTATCATGACTTGTGCAATCATCATTATTATCGTGAATATTCATAGCAAGCACACTAACAACATTGCAATCATGTTTATCATTCAACGATTTAGAGCCAAACATTTTATTGACTTCTTCTAACACTTGAGCACAATTTTCCTTTCCATTATTTTCATGAAAGGCATTAAAAAGATGAAGCACATGAGGCAACCTCAATTCCATTTTTTGTAGCTTTTTATAGACTAAACTAGTGATAAACAAGAAACTAAAATATTCAATTGCAAGGTCTAAAGATATACCTTCAAGTACTCACCTCCCCGGCAACGGCGCCAAAAAAGAGCTTGATGTCTACTACGCAACCTTTCTTCTTGTAGACGTTGGGCCTCCAATTTCCCTCAAGTGGATGACCTAAGGTTTATCAATCCGTGGGAGGCGTAGGATGAAGATGGTCTCTCTCAAACAACCCTGCAACCAAATAACAAATAGTCTCTTGTGTCCCCAACACACCCAATACAATGGTAAATTGTATAGGCGCACTAGTTCGGCGAAGAGATAGTGATACAAGTATACTATGGATGGTAGATATAGGTTTTTGTAATCTGAAAATATAAAAACAGCAAGGTAGCAAGTAACAAAAGTAAGCAAAAACGGTATTCCAATGCTTGGAAACAAGGCCTAGGGTTCATACTTTCGCTAGTGCAAATTCTCTCAACAATGATAACATAATTAGATCATATGGTAACCCCTCAACGTGCGACAAAAGTCACTCCAAAGTTCCTATCGCGGAGAACATAAGATGAAATTGCTTTAGGGTACGAAACCACCTCAAAGTTATTCTTTCCGATCAATCCATTGAGCTATTCCTATAAGTATCACAAACAGCCCTAGAGTTCGTAGTAAAATAACACCATATCATACACATCAATCAACCCTAATGTCACCTAGATACTCCAATGTCACCACAAGTATCCGTGGGTCAATTATACGATATGCGTCAAACAACTTCAGATTCATAATATTCAATCCAACACAAAGAACCTCAAAGAGTGCCCCAAGATTCCTACCGGAGAAACAAGGACGAAAACGTGCATCAACCCCCTATGCATAGATTACCCCAATGTCACCTCGGGAATCCGCGAGTTGAGTGCCAAAACATACATCAAGTGAATCAATAGAACGCCCCATTGTCACCACGGGTATCGCACACAAGACATACATCAAGTGTTCTCAAATCCATAATAGTATACAATCCGATAATAGTGAAACCTCAAAGGTAAAACTCAATTCATCACAAGAAGATAGAGGGGGAGAAACACCATATGATCCAACTATAATAACAAAGCTCGCGGTACATCAAGATCGTGCCAAATCAATAATACAAGAGAGAGAGAGAGAGAGAGATCAAACACATAGCTACTGGTACATACCCTCAGCTCTGAGGGTGAACTGCTCCCTCCTCGTCATGGAGACCGCTGGGATGATGAAGATGGCCACCGGTGATGGATTCCCCCTCCGGCAGGGTGCCGGAACGGGGTCCTGATTGATTTTTGGTGGCTACAGGGGCTTGCGGCGGCGGAACTCCCGACCTAGGTTTATTTTTGGGGGTGTCTGTATTTATAGGAATTTTTGGCATTGGAAATAAGTCAGGGGGGTCCACGAGTCAGCGGCAAGGCAGGGGGCGCGCCCTCCACCCTTGCCGTCACCTCGGGACTCTTCTGGTCCAACTCCGATGCTCCTGGGCTTCTTCTGGTCCATCAAAAATCACCGTAAATTTTCAACTCGTTTGGACTCCGTTTGATATTCCTTTTCTGTAAAACACAAAAACAAGGAAAAAACAGAAACTGGCACTGGGCTTTAGGTTAATAGGTTAGTCCCAAAAATAATATAAAATAGCATACAAATGCATATAAAACATCCAAGATGGATAATATAATAGCATGGAACAATCAGAAATTATAGATACGTTGGAGACGTATCAGTTGGGTGTTTCTTTAAATGTGAACCACCGATGCTTGCTCTTATGATAATTATTCGCTCGTGGGCAACTTTGGTTGTGTGCGTGGATTGATGGTCCATAGTGTTTCTTTTGTTGTTTTGCCATGACATGTATAGAAATTCTTATTTATATAATTTTCTAATTTTGGGTTATTCAATTGTATTCTGCTATACTTATGTATGGTAATGATCAGCTATAGTTTCTCAAAGTAATATGTTGGAGTACTATTGTTACTGACAATATCATGTCCTAGATGTTTATCTGGACAAACCGAGATATGTGAAAAGGGAGCAAAAAAATGGAACACCTGTTCCATAAAAAACGGTGGAAGCAAATAAGATGAGACATCTGTTCCAGCAAACACACAACATGGTGGCAGCAAAATGAGATGTCGGTTCCAGCAAAATAAAGAAGGTGGTAGCAAAAATTTGGTCTGGTTCTAGCAAAATCTAAAGATGATAGTAGTAGAAAATTGGGACTGATTGCAACAAAAATACAAACTGGTTCCAACGTGTGCGCGTCACAATTGCAGCACTGTCGTCCAGTCATGGTCACCACGCCGGGTCGTGGTCACCACCGCCATGGGATGGCCCCTGTTGGTAGCAACTTCGCCATGGATGGTTGCAACTAGTCATACAGAGGTTGCAACCATCCTGTTGCACCGCTGTGGCTCGGATGCAAAACGATGCAACTCTGTGCACCACCGGATTGCAGCCCATCGCGATACACCATCGGCGCTGTCGTAGCAAAACAGTTGTCCGGCTTCAGCTTTTTGTGTTGCCGGCTATAGTCCATCGCGGTAGCATTGTCGGCGCCGTAGCAAAACGATTTGCTGGTTGCAGCTTTTTATTTTTCCGGTCCCAGCTGCTGGCGCATCCGATAGTAGCACCGGAGCTTGCCGGTTCCAGCGGAGGTGGGTGGTTGCAGCAAAGAATGTTGTCGAGGGGTGGACTGCGGCGGTGCTCCTAGTGGGCAGCGACAACATGGGCTTGCAGCGTCACTGCTGTGCCCGGCCATGCCTTACACTCATGGAAGAAAGGAGAGAGGTAGCAGAAGAAATTGGGGATGAATGGATCGACAGGAAAAAGAAAGATGTGGATGAGAGAGGATAAAGGACGTGTGGATGTGGGTCGTGTGGATAAAATGAGAAGCGGTGCATTTGGGGGTCCCACAACTACATGGGCGAGTGGCGTGTGACCGGCCGAAGCTTCGACCGGCGCACCATTTTTAAGCGTTTCCTTTTTTGCCTCAACTCCCATAAACGATGGTTAATTTAAAGATAGGAAAGCCGTTGAAGTTGCTCTTTTCCCACGTAAACCGAACTTAGGACCTCTTTGATTCGTAGGATTTTGAAAACGTAGGAATAGGAAAAGTATAGGGTTGAAGTGGCATGCCCACTTGAATCCTATATGATTAGCAATGAATGTTTGATGCCACAGGAAAAATAAAGGAATTATAAAGAATGGTTGGAGTGGATGTTAGATTTCCTATGAAATGTAGTAGAAAAGATTCCATAGGAAAAATCTATAGAATCCAATCCTATAAATCAAAGGACCAACATAGGAAAGAACCCTAAGGATTTCAATCCTCCAGAAATCCTATAAAATTCCTATGAATCAAAGGAGCCCTTATTGTGGAAGCTCATTTTTTAGAAGTACAAATGTGCTTCGCCCAAAAAAATCTCCAAAACCTAGCAAAACCCAAAATGTAAAAAAAATGAATTCAGAGAAAGTTGTCGGATCTCGGGTTCCGACAAAACCCTTAAGGTTCGAACTCTGGGGTTCGCGCGAAGATCTCCCCCTCGCAGATCACGTTCTCTCACGCTTCGCGATTTCTAGGCTAGCTCGACGAACTCGCAACACAAGGGACACAAGATTTATACTGGTTCGGGCCACCGTTGTGGTGTAATACCCTACTCCAGTGTGTGGTGGTGGATTGCCTCTTGGGCTGAGGATGAACAGTACAAGGGGAAGAGCAGCCTCCTGAGGAGAGGTGTTCTTGTGCTTGGTGAACTTGTGTGGGTGAGGATGATCTCATTCCCAGGAGTTGGAAATCAGTTGCCTCCTACGGTGGTGGCTAGTCCTATTTATAGAGGCCCCGGTCCTCTTCCCAAATATTGAGCGGGAAGGGATCCCACAACAGCCAATTTGAAAGGGGACAGCTAGTACAGCTTATCCTGACAAAAGTAGTCTTCGCCTGCCAAAGGCTCTGGTGGTGATGCCGTCTTGGGCTCCACGGTGACCTTCGTCCTGCCGTCCTGCTGGTCTTGGTCTTGTTGCACCGATAGGGAACCTTTGCTTGACGCCTCGGAACTCCTCGCCTGCGCTTGCCCCCTTAGCACCAAAGAGGAAACAAGGACACTGTACGCGTTGGCGCCCGCCTGGTCTCGATCGTCATGGCTCACGTCACGAGAACCTCGCGAGGTTTGCCCTGCCTTGATCTCTCCGCCCCTCGCGAGCCAGCCTGGTGAGGCCGCTCCTAAGGAGGTCTTGCGTCGTCTGCCTCACGAGGCTTGGCCCCTCGCGAGGGTCTTGAAAGCTTGTTGGTGAAGATGGCCCATACGGGCCCGCTCGCAGAGCCACGCCGTGAGCCGCAGGCAGGCAAGTCTGGGGACCCCCGTTCCCAGAACGCCGACAGTAGCCCCGGGCCCAAGGCACGCTCGGGCTTGGCTTCGAGGCGAAGCCAAAGGGCAAGTGCGGAGCGCCGCGGGCCCCAATAGCCTGCGGCCTTGGTCGACGTGTGGCGGTTGATTGGACGTGGGCGTCTCCGCTTCCCCACGCTGCCTCGGCAACTGCCCGACTTGACAAGTCCTTGCGACATGCACGGAAAAACCATCATTACCTGTGTTCGTGGGGGCGCTGGTTGGCCTTCTCCTGCTATAAATGGGGAGGGGGCAGAGCCCCCGTCGCACATCTGTTCCCATTCCGCTCGCTTCTCCCCCTTTGCTCCATTGCCGCCACCGATGGCGCCCATCCGAAGGTTTTCTGCGGCGGAGAAGGGGAAGACTCCCCTCGACGGGCCAGAGCCGCTCCCGCCGAAGAAGAGGCCGGACCACCACCGCGACGCGGCAGCGATGCAGGTGGTGACAAGGCCTTGGTGCGAGCGGCCTCCTCCTGGGTACCCGTTGCCCTTGTACGCCCAAGCCGAGGGCTTAGGTGGGAGAAGCGGCAAGCGGCGTCGCCCTCGCGGTGGTCGCGGCAGCCAGGCCGCGGTGATGTGCTCCGTCGCCCCAGGAGTCCATGCCGCGGACTCCTCGCGCGAACTGGTGCTATGGCGGCGATGCCTCCACGCTCCTAGATTCGCTTCCCGCGATTCTTCTCTGACGTGATGCCGCCGAGGGGACCCCTCGAGCTTTGGCTGCAGCACGCCGACTGCAACGCGCCGGCGACTGGAGCGGAGGTTGAAGCCGTCTCCTCGGGCAAGATCTTCATGACCCGAGGCTGGGGTGAGGTCGCTCGAGTGTGCCGCGCGGAGGGCGCCCTCGCGATCCACTTCGAGTATGATGGCGCCTCCACGCTGTTCTTCAAGGTTTTCGACGCAGAAGGCCGCCGCCTGGAGTCTTGCTCCGGGAGGGGTCATCAGGTTGACGCCGCAGCAGAGGCAGGGCCTGCTGTCCGCGTCACCAGCGGCTCCTCTGGAAGCCGCAGCGACGCTTGGGGCCAGCGATTCTCCCGAGCTCTACAAGACTCTGGAGACGAGCGACGACAGCTACGTGCCCCCAAGCTCTCGCCGAGCCCGGAGCACGGCTGCAGCGTCCGGCCGCCGCTGCCACTGATCTGGATCAGGTTGGCGCCGGCCTCTGGTGGCCCACTATTGATGACGGCGTCAGCTGCAGGGGCGCGTGTAGATAGGACTACTTGAGGCTTTTCCCTTTTGTTTCCTGCGAAGAGTCGAGAGGTACCCCATGGGGGCATGTAGAGGGTCTGTAATGTCTTTTGTCAATATTATCCTTATTGGGAACTTGCGCGGGCGCGAGTCCCGCTTCAGCTCTGTCTCCCCTTTCTATCCTCGCGACGACTTGGTGCTCTACGCTGACAGGTCCCGGTCCCCAGGCAGGCTGCAGCCGTCGCTGGTATGCCAGGTCGCGTGCCATGGTCAAGGCTAGGAGGTGAGCGGCCCGAGGTCCAGTAAGAGTTCCTGAGGCGCGATGCTCAGGAGGTCCCCTTTAGCGCTCAAGCAGCCGTCGGGAGGTAAGAAAGGGGTGACGTTGTCGCAACAGGGTTGCGGCTAGTGTGGTTCCTAGGCCTTAGCGATTTTCGCCAACCCGGGCGCGAGACTTATCTTGACGGTCCGGAGTCGATTCCTCGCGAGGCGCCAGGTTTGTGCGCAGGCGGTTGTAGCTTAGCCAGGTCGGGCCCGTACAAGTCTTCCTCTCCTCCACGCTCTCCTTCGTGCTCTACATCCTCAGGTCCCGGCCCTCGAGCGAGCTCAGCCGCCGCTGGTATGCCAGGTCGTGTGCCATGGTCAAGGCCATGGGGTGAGGGATGGAGAGCCAGTAAGAGCTCCTGAGTCGCGATGCTCAGGAGCCCCCGTTTTAACGCGCAAGCAGATTGCATGGGAGAAGAGGGAGCTCGCGGTGCCGCCTGCCGTCATCCTCAGGGGATTCCTGCAAGCCAGCACAAGGAGAAACACAGCTTGCCATTACGGTTGTCGGTCTGCCACCGGTTGCTCCGCGAGGAGATGAAGGCACTGAGGGCCTGGTGAGGTGACGTGCGCGGGGCATGCCGTGAGCCAGAGCTCGACCACTCAGGTTTGTTGACGTTGCCGGGAAGGACCCGAGCACAAGCGCCGTGCCAGCGTGAGCAGCTTCCGTGGTGGGTGACAATCGAGCGGGTGATAGTCACAGATAGATTAGGCATGGAAAGCAAACTAGCTCAAGTAAACGCAAGGGAAATGCATGCCACTGGGTCAGGCCCGAGCGGCTTGGGGATGATGCAACCCGTGGGGCGCCCTGATATGTCTCCGTTGTATCTACTTTTCCAAACACTTTTGCCCTTGTTTTGGACTCTAATTTGCATGATTTGAATGGAACTAACCCGGACTGACGCTGTTTTCAGCAGAATTGCCATGGTGTTATTTATGTGCAGAAACAAAAGTTCTCGGAATGACCTAAAACTCCACGGAACTTATTTTTGGAAAATATTAAAAATACTGGAAGAAGAATCCACGTCAGGGGGGCCTCCACCTGTCCACGAGGGTGGGGGCGCGCCCCCTGCCTCGTGGGCCCCTTGTTGCTCCACCGACCTCAACTCCAACTCCATATATTCGTGTTCAGGGAGAAAAAAATCAGAGAGAAGGATTCATCGCGTTTTATGATATGGAGCCACCGCCAAGCCCTAAAACCTCTCGGGAGGGCTGATCTGGAGTCCGTTCGGGGCTCCGGAGAGGGGAATCCGTCGCCGTCATCATCATCAACCATCCTCCATCACCAATTTCATGATGCTCACCGCCGTGCGTGAGTAATTCCATCATAGGCTTGCTGGACGATGATGGGTTGGATGAGATTTATCATGTAATCGAGTTAGTTTTGTTAGGGTTTGATCCCTAGTATCCACTATGTTCTGAGATTGATGTTGATATGACTTTGCTATGCTTAATGCTTGTCACTAGGGCCCGAGTGCCATGATTTCAGATCTGAACCTGTTATGTTTTCATGAATATATGTGAGTTCTTGATCCTATCTTGCAAGTCTATAGTCACCTACTATGTGTTATGATCCGGCAACCCTGAAGTGACAATAATCGGGACCACTCCCGGTGATGACCGTAGTTTGAGGAGTTCATGTATTCACTATGTGTTAATGCTTTGGTCCGGTACTCTATTAAAAGGAGGCCTTAATATCCCTTAGTTTCCATTAGGTCCCCGCTGCCACGGGAGGGTAGGACAAAAGATGTCATGAATGTTCTTTTCCATAAGCACGTATGACTATATTCGGAATACATGCCTACATTACATTGATGAATTGGAGCTAGTTCTGTGTCACCCTATGTTATGACTATTACATGATGAACCGCATCCGGCATAATTCTCCATCACCGATCCAATGCCTACGAGATTTTCACATATTGTTCTTCGCTTATTTACTTTTCCGTTGCTACGTTACAATCACTACAAAACCCAAAAATATTACTTTTGCTACTGTTACCGTTACTATCATACTACTTTGCTACTAAATACTTTGCTGCAGATATTAAGTTATCCAGGTGTGGTTGAATTGACAACTCAACTGCTAATACTTGAGAATATTCTTTGGCTCCCCTTGTGTCGAATCAATAAATTTGGGTTGAATACTCTACCCTCGAAAACTGTTGCGATCCCCTATACTTGTGGGTTATCAAGACCATTTTCTGGCGCCGTTGCCGGGGAGCATAGCTCTATTCTTTGAGTCACTTGGGATTTATATCTCCTGGTCACTATGAGGAACTTGAAAGACGAGAAAACAAAAATTTATCCCTCAACTACGAGGGGAGGTAAGGAACTGCCATCTAGCTCTGCACTTGATTCACCTTCTGTTTTGAGTAAGCTTGCGACACGTAAACCTGCTTCTGCTATTAATTCTGATATGTCGCATATTATTGATGATGCCACTTCTGGTATGCATGATACTTATGATGGAACTACTTCTATGCTTGATACTACTGTGCCACTTGGTGAATTTCTTGATGAACAACTTGTTAGGGCTAGAGAGAATGAAATTATTGAAACTGATAATATTGATGATAGTGATGATGAAGACTCTCCCCCTAATAAATATGAATTACCTGTTGTTCCTGAGGGTTATGTTATGGATGAAGAAGGTGCTAGAGCTATTTTAGCTTGCAATGATAGATATGATCTTAAGAAGTTATTAGCTAAATGGAAGCAGCAATCTCTTAATGCTAGAATGAAACCTGACCCTGCTTTTGCTACTTCACCTATCTGTGTTACTGATAAGGATTATGAATTCTCTGTTGATCCTGATATAATTACTTTGGTTGAATCTGATCCTTTTTATGGCTATGAATCTGAAACTGTTGTGGCACATCTTACTAAATTAAATGATATAGCCACCCTGTTCACTAATGATGAGAAATCTCGCTACCTTTATATCCTCAAAATATTTTCGTTCTCATTAAAGGGTGATGCTAAGATATGGTTTAATTCTCTTGATCCTGGTTGTGTGCGTAGTCCCCAGGATATGATTTATTACTTCTCTGCTAAATATTTCCCTGCTCATAAGAAACAAGCTGCTTTAAGGGATATATATAATTTTGTGCAAATTGAAAAGAGAGTCTCCCACAAGCTTGGGGGAGGCTTCTCCAATTACTTAATGCTTTGCCTGATCATCCTCTTAAGAAAAATGAAATACTTGATATCTTTTATAATGGACTAATCGATGCTTCCAGAGATTACCTGGATAGTTGTGCTGGTTCTGTTTTCAGGGAAAGAACACCGGATGAAGCTGAAATTCTATTGAATAATATGTTGACCAATGAAAATAATTGGACACTTCCTAAGCCAACTCCTGAGCCTATTCCTAAACAAACTCCGAAGAAGAGGGGTGTTCTATTTCTCAGTCCTGAAGATATGCATGAGGCAAAGAAATCTATGAAAGAAAAAGGTATTAAAGCTGAAGATGTTAAGAATTTACCTCGTATTGAAGAAATACATGGTCTTAATTTACCGCCTGTTGAAGAAACATATGATCTTAATCCATCACCTATTGAAGAAACTCATGGTCTTGATAACCCGACACAGGTAGTAAAGGTAAATTCTCTCTATAGATATGATAAAGCTGAAATCCCTCCTATTAAGTTTGCTAGCCAATGTTTGGATGAATTTGATAACTTTATGGTTAAGCAAGAATATTTTAATGCTTATTTTGGTAGACAATTAAAACAAAATGCTTATATGATTGAACACTTGGGTGATTATATGTCTAGAGTTAAAGGTGAACTTAAACTCATTAGTAAACATGCTTCTATGGTTACCACCCAAGTAGAACAAGTACTTAAAGCTCAAAATGATTTTCTCAATGAATTGAATAGTAAGAATAATGACTATGCTGTTAGAGTGGCTACTAGAACAGGTAAAATGACTCAGGAACCTTTGTATCCTAAAGGCCAACCTAAGAGAATCGAGCAGGATTCTCAGAGAAATAATATAGATACACCTAGTTCTTCTAAAAAGAAGAAAAAGAAAAATGATAGGACTTTGCATGCTTCTAGTGAACCTATTGCTGAACCACCTGAGAATCCAAATGATATTTCTATTTCTGATGCTGAAACACAATCTGGTAATGAACATGAACCTAGTGATAATATTAATGATGATGTTCATGTTGATGCTCAACCAAGCAATGATAATGATGTGGAAATTGAACCAGCTGTTGATCTTGATAACCCACAATCAAAGAATCAACGTTATGATAAAAGAGACTTTGTTGCTAGGAAAACGGTAAAGAAAGAGAACCATGGGTTTAGAAACCCATGCCTTTTCCTCCCAAACCATCCAAGAAAAAGGATGATGAGGATTTTGAGCGCTTTGCTGAAATGATTAGACCTATCTTTTTGCATATGCGATTAACTGATAAGTTCAAAATGAATCCTTATGCTAAGTATATGAAAGAAATTGTCACTAATAAAAGAAAGATACCGGAAGCTGAAATTTCCACCATGCTTGCTAATTACACTTTCAAGGGTGGAATACCTAAGAAACTAGGAGATCCACAACTATACCATGCTCCATTAAAAGAAGCTATGTTAAAACTGCTTTGTGTGATCTTGGAGCCGGTGTTAGTGTTATGTCCCTCTCTTTATATCATAGACTTGATTTGAATAAGTTGACACCTACTGAAATATCTTTGCAAATGGCTGATAAATCAACTGCTATACCTGTCGGTATTTGTGAGGATGTGCCTGTTGTAGTTGCAAAGGTTACTATTTTAACGGACTTTGTTATTCTTGATATTCCCGAGGACGATAGTATGTCTATTATTCTTGGAAGACCCTTTTTGAATACTACAGGGGCTATTATTGATTGCAACAAAGGCAATGTCACTTTTCATGTTAATGGTAATGAGCATACGGTACACTTTCCGAGGAAACAACCTCAGGTCCACAGTGTCAATTCTATTGGAAAAATTCCATCGATTATTTTTGGAGGTTTTGAATTTCCTCTTCCTAGTGTTAAGAAGAAATATGATATTCTTATTATTGGGGATGTGCATATCCCCGTTGAGGTAACATAGTGTTATTCGAAATTTCTCCGGTTCCATGTTAGTCGGAATGAGTTTGTTAACAAGACCTGATCAACCTTGTTGGTGGATTCCTTTTGATGAGCATGAGATGGATGAAAATAGAAAGCACAACCTTCTGTACCCTCCTTTTACTTTCTATTATTTAGTTGAAATAAAGTAAAATTAGTATTTTCTGTCTGTTTTCTGAATTATCCGTGCAATATAAAAATACCCCAAAAATAAAAGTTCTCCAAATGCCCTGCCAATTTAATATGATTTTTTCTGGAATATTTGAGAATATCTGGCACTGAGAACACAGCAGGAGGAGCAAGCACCTGGCCACGAGGGTCCAGGGCGCGCCCCCTGCCTCGTGGGCCCACGGTGGCTCCCCTCCACTTATTCCTGCACCCACACACTTCTTCTTCCTCCCAAAAAAATCACCATTCAGCTCAAGCACGAGTTCTAGCTCATTTTGCTGCGATTTTCGATCTCCTTGCTCAAAGCACCTCTCACAAAACTGCTTTGGGGAATTGTTCCTTGGTATGTGACTCCTCCATTGGTCCAATTAGTTTTTGTTCTAGTGCTTTATTCATTGCAAATTTGTGCTGCCTAGGTGACCATGTTCTTGAGCTTGCATGTCAAATTTATATGGTTCCAAGTAGTTCTAATGCATGATATAGTCTCTAGGCACTTGAAGGAGTAGTTGCTATCAATTTTGTTGAGCTTGGTTCACTTTTGTTTGAAGTTACTAAAAAATTCAGAATTTTTCAGAAAGTAATGAAGAGATTTTTGAGGGGCTCATCGAGCCGAAGCTCGAAGGAAGCAAAGTGAAGAAGCAGAGAGGCCCAAATATAATATGCCTCGCACCGCGGACGTTCGGCCGTGTGAATGGCCTTCCGATGATTTCTTGAGAGCAGCCGGGATTTATGATGATTTTTATGAATTGGCTGAGAATGCAGGCCTCACCGACTTCCTCCACGACCAACGCGAACAGTATATCTTACTCACCAATACTTTTGTGCAAAACTTCTACTATTATCCTAAGGAATCACCTCCTTCAGTAGAGTTTCATTTATATGATGTGGTTAAGAAGATGTCACTATATGAATTTTGCAGGGTTTGCAAAATACCTTTCGAGGGTAGTTTAGAGGAACCACATCGTAAAGATGTGGACGGGTTTATTGATACTATTACTGTAGGGGAAACTAGGAAGGTTTCCGATGCAAGAATCACTAGCATACATTTTCCTGTTTTACGCTACTTTGCAAAATTTGCTAGTCGTTGCTTAATTGGTCACGGAAACTGTGGAAACCTTAGTGTTCCTGATATTATTATTTCGTTCCATGGTTTATTCTGTGATAATACTGTTAGTATGGGCGGTATTATTGCCAAACGGTTAAGTCTGAACCGTACAAAGGGCCCCATCTTTGGAGGTGTCTATGCTTCACGCCTCGCTGCATATTATAACATACCTATTAGGCACTATGAGAAAGAAGAAAAATTGCTGCCCACTGTTTATTTAGATTATAAGAGTATGGTAGCACATGACTTTATTGTCAAGAATAGGGAAGGGGCGCTTAAATACAAATTGTTCTTTGATAAACATCACCCTGAGACTATTACCTTGCCTGCTCCTTCCTTGTTTGATTTATCTGCAGGTCCGTATCTCGTTCCACTGGCGGCCATTCACGCCTACCGGAACCCTACATCAGCCACAGAGCCGGAGCCGGAACCACAATTTGAACCTCCACGACAGTCTAATTACCAGTGGGACCCGGAGGCAATTGCCAACCAGTGGCAATTCGAGGCTTCTTCTCAGTACGACCTCGGCTATAACTATGGATATCCGCCAGGCCATCCGTGGCAATAAACCAACTTAGGCCAAAAGCCTAAGCTTGGGGGAGTACGTATCTCTCACCGACATTACATTTATGTTCACACACTCATTGCTAGATGTCGGTGCTCATACTCTTTCATTGTACTATCCATGCTAGTTTATTTTCTTTTTCTTGCTTTCTTCTTGTGTGTTTGAAAAACCTTAAGAAAAACAAAAAAGTTAGTAATAGCTTTTAGCTAGTTTACTTTCTTGCTGTAGTAATAATAATTAAAAAGAAAACCCAAAAATATTTCTTGTTCTTCTTTTGCTTGTTGGGAGCTTTCCCGTGTAAATAGTTTTATTCTTTTCTTTTCTTTGGGGGTCGATAGGAGAAGACCAAGATGAAATTGTTGAAGTGGCTCTTATATGCATTATTGTTGATTTAACCAAGAGCCCATATTGCCTTGTCTTCTCCTGTTTATTGAATGCTTGCATATTCTAGCTTAGTCCAATGCACATGCACTCTTATTATTTTCACATCGTTCGGTCGTGCAAGTGAAAGGTAATTATGATGATATATGATGGACTGATTGAGATGGGAGAAGCTGGTATGAACTCGACCTCTCTTGTTTTTGCAAATATGATTAGTTCATCGTTCCTGATTCACCCTATTATGAATAAACATGTTTGCAATGACAATTAGAGATCATAGTTGCTCGTGCCATGCTTGATTAGCTATGAGTTATAATGGTTTACCTTGCGTGCCAACATGCTATTAAAATGGTTATGATGTGGTATAGTGGGGTGGTATCCTCCTTTGAATGATTTAAGTGACTCGACTTGGCACATGTTCACACATGTAGTTGAAACAAATCAACATAGTCTTCACGATATTTATGTTCATGGTGGATTATATCCTACTCATGCTTGCACTCAATGTTTATTAATTTTAATGCATGTCCATGACTGTTGTCGCTCTCTAGTTGGTCGCTTCCCAGTCTTTTGCTAGCCTTCACTTGTACTAAGCGGGAATACTGCTTGTGCATCCAATCCCTTAAACCCCAAAGTTATTCCATATGAGTCCACTATACCTTCCTATATGTGGTATCGACCTGCCGTTCCAAGTAAATTTGTATGTGCCAAACTCTAAACCTTCAAATGAAATTCTGTTTTGTATGCTTGAATAGCTCATGTATCAACTAGGGTTGTCCTTATCTTCCATGTTAGGCGGATTATTCTCAAGAGGAATGGACTCCGCTCCTCACTCACGAGAAAATGGCTAGTCACCGGGATGCCCAGTCCCATGCTTTATGCAAACTAAATCGAAATAATTGCAAACAAAACTCCCCCTGGGACTGTTGTTAGTTGGAGGCACTTGTTGTTTCGAGCAAGCCATGGATTGATGCTTGTTGGTGGAGGGGGGGTATAAACTTTACCATTCTGTTTGGGAACCGCCTATAATGTGTATAGCATGGAAGATATCGCCATCTCTTGGTTGTTATGTTGACAATGAAAGTATGCCGCTCAAAATATTATTTATCTCTGCTTTAAAATCGAGCTCTGGACCTCTACAAATCCCTGCTTCCCTCTGCGAAGGGCCTATCTATTTACTTTCATGTTGAGTCATCACCCTCTTATTAAAAAGCACTAGCTGGAGAGCGCTGCTGTCATTTGCATCCATTACTATTAATTTATATTGGGTATGACTATGACTGGATCTCTTTTACCATGAATTACAATGTCTAGTCAGTCCTTGATCTTTAAAGGTGCTCAGCATTTATGTTTTGCGGTCTCAGAAAGGGCTAGCGAGATACCATCTTGTTATATCATATCATGATTGTTTTGAGAAAGTGTTGTCATCCGAGATTTATTATTATTGCTCGCTAGTTGATTATGCCATTGACATGAGTAAACATGAGACCTAAATGTTATTGTGAATATGGTTAGTTATAATCTTTGCTGAAAACTTGAATGCTGGCTTTACATATTTACAACAACAAGAGCAAACAGAGTTTGTAAAAGTTTTTCTTAATCACTTTCAGTTTATCAACTGAATTGCTTGAGGACAAGCAAAGGTTTAAGCTTGGGGGAGTTGATACGTCTCCAACGTATCTACTTTTCCAAACACTTTTGCCCTTGTTTTGGACTCTAACTTGCATAATTTGAATGGAACTAACCCGGACTGACGCTGTTTTCAGCAGAATTGCCATGGTGTTATTTATGTGCAGAAACAAAAGTTCTCGGAATGACCTGAAACTCCACGGAACTTATTTTTGGAAAATATTAAAAATACTGGAAGAAGAATCCACGTCAGGGGGGCCTCCACCTGTCCACGAGGATGGGGGCGCGCCTGCCCCCCCCCCCCCCGGGGGCACCCCCTGCCTCGTGGGCCCCCTGTTGCTCCACCGACCTCAACTCCAACTCCATATATTCATGTTCAGGGAGAAAAAAAATCAGAGAGAAGGATTCATCGCGTTTTACGACACGGAGCCGCCGCCAAGCCCTAAAACCTCTCGGGAGGGCTGATCTGGAGTCCGTTCGGGGCTCCGGAGAGGGGAATCCGTCGCCGTCGTCATCATCAACCATCCTCCATCACCAATTTGATGATGCTCACCGTCGTGCGTGAGTAATTCCATCGTAGGCTTGCTGGACGGTGATGGGTTGGATGAGATTTATTATGTAATCGAGTTAGTTTTGTTAGGGTTTGATCCCTAGTATCCACTATGTTCTGAGATTGATGTTGCTATGACTTTGCTATTCTTAATGCTTGTCACTAGGGCCCGAGTGCCATGATTTCAGATCTGAACCTATTATGTTTTCATGAATATATGTGAGTTCTTGATCCTATCTTGCAAGTCTATAGTCACCTACTATGTGTTATGATCCGGCAACCCTGAAGTGACAATAATCGGGACCACTCCCGGTGATGACCGTAGTTTGAGGAGTTCATGTATTCACTATGTGTTAATGCTTTGGTCCGGTACTCTATTAAAAGGAGGCCTACATTACATTGATGAATTGGAGCTAGTTCTGTGTCACCCTATGTTATGACTGTTACATGATGAACCGCATCCGGCATAATTCTCCATCACCAATCCAATGCCTACGAGCTTTTCACATATTGTTCTTTGCTTATTTACTTTTCCGTTGCTACTGTTACAATCACTACAAAACCCAAAAATATTACTTTTGCTACCGTTATCGTTACTATCATACTACTTTGCTACTAAATACTTTGCTGCAGATATTAAGTTATCCAGGTGTGGTTGAATTGACAACTCAACTGCTAATACTTGAGAATATTCTTTGGCTCCCCTTGTGTCGAATCAATAAATTTGGGTTGAATACTCTACCCTCAAAAACTGTTGTGATCCCCTATACTTGTGGGTTATCATGCCCCCAACAAGGTAAGCTAAAGACATAGGAAAGGGATACATGCCGCAGGGACGGACCCACGCGGCCTGGGAATGATGCGGCCCTGAGGGCGCTCCCAGCTAAATAAACTTGGAAAATGTCACCTGGTTCTGTTGATGAAGGGATGTTGGGGCAGCTAAAGGTACACGGCGAAGGGGTTGCTCCTCACGAGCCACCGGGGCCCTGAGACTCGGGAGGCTCTGGGGGTCCAGGCGGTTCCTCGAGGACTGTCTCCATCTCCGTCAGGACGGCGTGGTGCCTGGCCTCCTAAGACGCCAGGACACGCCGCAGGTTGCGCTAATAGGCAAATGCCATGCTCGGCAGGCCAAAATGCATGTGAACGTAGCTGTGCGGTGGGCCCTCACAGCGTCCCGCGCGCGAATTCGCCAGAAGAGCTCCTGAGACGCGGCCTGATTGAGCCCTGGTACGTCGACACAGACGCGCAACCCGACATCCTCGCCCGGATGGGGAGCTGCGCCCAGTGAGCGGCGGTCGCCGCGCATGGCTCTCGCGTCCTACAGTTCCTGAGTGATCTTGCGATGAACTCCTGAGCGTTGGGCGCCCCTCGCCCTATGTCCTCCTGAGGGAGACGTGCCGCGAAGCACGCCTCCAAGTGGTTCCCGAGCGCCTCCCTCGTGACGTTGGCAAGGTCTGAGGCCCTCCAGAAGAGAGCCCCCGAGCCCTGCCCAAGGAGGGCCCCGGGCGCGCCTTCCTATGCGAGGGAGGGAGGCGCCCCAGGTGCGGGCGCTGATCCTGACGAGGTACCTTTCGCGACGCTACCCTCCTGAGGTCCTGCACGTAGTAGCTGCTTCTTCTTCTTGGGGACAACCTCAGGAGGGTATCGAGCTGCACTGTTGTCGGGGTCTTCGATTGACGCTGCTTGGAAGGCGCGCTCGAGGGAGCGCACCGCATCTCTTTCTTCGCAGGGGACTGTGATGATCCCGCCGCTCCCTGACATCTTGAGGACGTTGTAGCCCTGGTGCGTCACCGCCATGAACTTGGCCAGGGCTGGATACCCGAGGATGGCATTGTACAGCAGACGGATGTGTGCGACGTCGAAGTTGATGAGCTCGGTGCGGTAGTTGTTGCACCCTCCGAAGGTGACAGGGAGGCGGACCTGCCCTATCGGTGTGGTGGAACCGTCGGTCACTCCTGAGAAAGGCTTGGTAGGCTGAAGCTGGTCGTAGGGCACTTGAAGGTTGTCGAACGTGTCGACGGACAAGACGTTGAGTCCTGCGCCGCCGTCAATGAGGGTCTTGGTGACTTGTACGTTGCTGATAACGGGCGAACAAAGCATCGGGAGAACGCCAGCAGTGGCCGCAGACTTAAGCTGATCTGCCGAACTGAAAGTGATGGCGCACTTGGACCACCTGAGCGGGTGTGTGGCCTCGAGCTTGGGGAGGACTGCGTTCACCTCGCGGGCAAACTGCTTGAAGATTCGCTGTGAGGCTGGGGCTTGAGCCCCGCCCAAGATGCAGGCGATAGCACGCGGCTCCTGGAAGCCCCCAGCCCCCTTGTCTTGATGGTGGTCGTTGTTCCTTCTTGGTGGTGGCGGCAGCGGAGGAAGCCCAGCATTGCCCTGAGGACGGTCCTCGTGAGGCTGATCCCTCCAGGCGCCCTCACGAGGCTGATCCTGCCAGCGGTCCTCACGTGGCCGGTCGCGCCACTCCTGGCGTGGGCCACGGTCATCCCAGCGTCCTCCGCCACGTCCTCCTCCTCAGCCGTAGCCCCGGTCGTTGCGCTCGGGGCGTCGAGCGAAGCATCCATCGCGAATGGCCCTGAGCTCCTGACAATCGTTGGTGTTGTAGCTGTGCACATTGTGGAAGGCGCAGAACGGCCGGCTGCTCTTGGATGACTCGGGCTGGTCCCTACCGCGCTTTGTGTCCGGCTCTGCCGCGAGTACGGCTGCTCCCTTGCGCTTCACGTCCTTAACCTTGGCTTTCTTGTCCTCCGGGTCGGCAGCTGGGAGCTCGAGAAGGGAAAGGCGCCCTTCCTCAGCCCTTGCGCACTTGGCCGCCAAGTTGAACAGCTCCAGGGATGTGCACAGCTCCTCGTGGATGGCGAGCTCCTCCTTCATCTTGACGTCGCGGACGCCATCGGAGAACGCCGAGATGATGGCTCGTCCGTCACCTTGGGGATCTTGAGACGAACGTTGTTGAAGCGCTGGATGTACTTCTGGAGGGTCTCTCCTGGTTGTTGCTTGACGCGGTGCAGATCACCCGCGGCCGGGGGGCGGTCGCGAGTGCCCTGGAAGTTGGCGACGAAGCGGTCGCGCATCTCGCCCCAGGAGGAGATCGAGCAGGTTCAGGAGCCACGAACGAGCGCCGTCTTTGAGCGCCATGGGGAACCAGTTCGCCATGACTTTCTCGTCGCCGTTGGCCGCCTCGATGCTCAGCTCATAGAGCTGCATGAACTCCGCGGGGGCGGGGGTGCCGTCTAGCGAGGAGGCAGATCTGGCTTAAACTTGCCCGGCCAGGCGACGCTACGCAACTCGGGGGTGAAGGCGCGGCAACCGGTCGTGGTCACCAGGGCCCGTCTTGGGGGTGGAGCTTGGTCTTGGCGCCCGCGCGCCGCCACGACAAGCGGCGTAGGGCCCTGCCGCAGCAAGCGATTCTGACGTGGCTGCGCGGGGAGCGGTGGAGCGTTCTCTTGCGGGCGAGGGACTTCTTGGCAGCTTTCTTCTTCACGCACGGGCGCCGGACGCGGTGGGTCGCGCCGCGGAGCCGCGCGCCTTGGCGCCAGTGCGCCGTCTTGGTGCAGAGGTGGTGGAGGTGCTCCGTGAGCTACGTCGCCCGTAGCTGGCGGTGGACGAGGCAGCGAGAGCGACGGTGCGGGAGAGCCCCATGCGGCGCTGACAAGCTCGGCGATGCGGTCCAGCCAGTCCTCGTAGAGGTCGTCGATTGGGCGGTAGCGCAGGAGTTCGCGCGCCATGCACAGCGCGGCCTGCGCGTCCGTGGGAGCGTGACGGGCGTGAGACGACGAGCCGGCCGGGGTCAGCGATGGAGTGGCGGTGCGGCCGTCCCGCCGCACCGAGGGGTGCAGCGAGGAGGCTTGCTGCTCGTTCCCTGCCGGGCCGGTGGCGGCGTTGGCGGCAGGCGACGGAGAATGACGAGGTGGCCCGCCGACAGGAGCCGTCTGGGCGACGCGGGTGGCAAGGGCAGCCCTGCGCTCAGCGCGGGCTCGGCGGGCGTCCGCCATCGATGCGACGAAGCGATGGGACACGGATCGACGGAAGGAAAACTACGGCGCACCCCTAGCTAGCGCGCCAAATGTCGAATCTTGGGTTCCGGCAAAACCCTTAAGGTTCGAACTCTGGGGTGCGCGTGAAGATCTCCCCCTCGCAGATCACGTTCTCTCACGCTTCGCGATTTCTAGGCTAGCTCGACGAACTCGCAACACAAGGGACACAAGATTTATACTGGTTCGGGCCACCGTTGTGGTGTAATATCCTACTTCAGTGTGTGGTGGTGGATTGCCTTTTGGGCTGAGGATGAATAGTACAAGGGGAAGAACAGCTTCCTGAGTAGAGGTGTTCTTGTGCTTGGTGAACTTGTGTGGGTGAGGATGATCTCGTTCCTAGGAGTTGGAAATCAGTTGCCTCCTACGGTGGTGTTTAGTCCTATTTATAGAGGCCCCGGTCCTCTTCTCAAATATTGAGCGGGAAGGGATCCCACAACGGCCAATTTGAAAGGGGACAACTAGCACAGCTTATCCTGACAGAAGTAGTCTTCGCCTGCCAAAGGCTCTGGCAGTGACGCCGTCTTGGGCTCCACGGTGACCTCCGTCCTGCCGTCCTGCTGGTCTTGGTCTTGTTGCACCGATAGGGAAACCTTTGCTTGACGTCTCGGAACTCCTCGCCCGCGCTTGCCCCCTTAACACCAAAGAGGAAACAAGGACACTGTAGCGCTGGCGCCCGCCTGGCGCCCACCTGGTCTCGATCGTCATGGCTCACGTCACGAGAACCTTGCAAGGTTTGCCCTGCCTTGATCTCTCCGCCCCTCGCGAGCCAGCCTAGTGAGGCCGCTCTCGAGAAGGTCTTGCGTCGTCCGCCTCGCGAGGCTTGGCCCCTCGCGAGGGTCTTGAAAGCTTGTTGGTGAAGATGGGCCGTACGGGCCCGCTCGCAGAGCCACGCCGTGAGCCGCGGGCAGGCAAGCCTGAGACCCCCGTTCCCAGAACGCCGACAAAAGCAGCCATCATACAGCACAAGGAGAGGCCGGATGCACCACTTGACACGCTCCTAGATCACCAAAATGAGCGTCGAGGTACCAGAATGGGTAACTGACTCTCGGCGACGATGATATATTTGTAAAAAAATCCACTCTGTATTCATGGGCCTCAAATTCTGCCCTTTTCTTCCGGTCAGCCTTAGCCATCGGTCCAACCACATACGGGAGAGATCAACCACTCAAAAAAAAAACCCGGAGAGATCAACAGACGGCCGGCCGGAACATGCCCGCTCGTCGGGACTCGGGAGTACCGACCAATGCTCGCCGCCTGCCGATCAGAAGTCGCGACGAGCTCACCTAATATTCCACCTCTCCCTGACCGCCACCCAACAACCTAACCACATGGCCGTATAATACTCCACTGCAGAAGCGAGGTGCTCGTGAAGTCGGCGTGATATCCGGAGTAGCCAGCAAGCCCAGCCCAGTGGCCGATCCGTGATCCGTGTTGGAGAGAGCGAGGGAGAGAAGATGCGGCCGCGGCTGGTGCTCTTCGGCGACTCAATCACCGAGCAGTCCTTTGCCCCCGGCGGCTGGGGCGCCGCCCTCGCGGAGCACTTCGCGAGGCAGGTACGTCCGCAGCACCTCCCCCCACCCTCGCCGGTTGCGCCGCCGCCGCTGCGCGTGACATCGGATTTCTGCTGATTAGGCGGATGTGGTGCTGCGCGGGCTCAGCGGGTACAACACGCGCTGGGCGCTGAAGGTGCTGGATAGAGCCATGGAGGGGGCGGCCGACGGCGGCGCGGACCCGGCGGCAGTGACGGTGTTCTTCGGCGCCAACGACGCCACCCTGCCCGACGAGATGCAGGCGCACCAGCACGTGCCGCTCGGGGAGTACAAGGACAACCTGCGCGCGATCTGTGCCTACTTCAAGGTTGCGGCCATACTACAGTCCTGGAACACGAATGCTGCTTTTTTTCCCGGCAAAGCAGGGATGCTGATTGCTTCTTCAATTACTCATCTAATGGTTTCGTTTTGCAGAATAAGTGGCCCTCCGCTGCCATCATACTCATCACCCCTCCACCGATCCACGAGCCGGCGAGGATTCGGTAACCAATAGCCCCCTCACCTTGTAGTATCATACTTCACTGCTTTATATATGGGTATCAGTGAGTTGTCAGGTCAACCAGGATCCACTAGATATCCTTATGGAGTAGTTATGTTGATTCACTTATGGGTTTACTTTTGCTATATTCCCTACGGGTTTCCTTTTGCTATATTCCATTGTTGTTGCCTGCGTTTTACAGTGATTTTTGTCAACCGAAACTGTTTATCTCAACCACAATGTTAAGAAATTGGGCTGAACTTACTAAGTGTGTCGAGTGCGTGTTTAGTATTTGACCTATGTGCATCTATGCAACGAGTTCATTAGGTACAGTTCCTTGTATGTTTCCTGTATTTTCAATTGAAATTATGACAATTTCAACAGTCTGCAGTGTACTATTGGGCTTTCTGTATATCCAGTTATCCACTTGCTACTTGTTGGCCTGTGATCTGGCCTGAAGATTTCTTCCAAGCAAATATTATTAATTGCACCTTTTGGCAAAGCAGATTCGTATGCAAACCACACTTATTCCATATCTTTCCATGCAGAGACATATATGGAGATAATGACCCTTCAAGACAGCCTGAAAGAACAAATGAAGCTGCTGGCACTTATGCACAAGCATGCATAACTGTTGCTAAAGAATTGGGTCATCCAGTTATAGACATCTGGACACAGATGCAGCAATGTCCTGATTGGCAAACATCTGCATTAAGGTACAAATCTCTTTCCATATTGTCGGCAAAGGTTGATTATGTAGATTTGTTTGAAGAACTCTTATGCCTAATGTTGACACTGCAAAGGCTGAATAATTGTGAGATCATTCACACTGCAAAGGTTGAATGTAAAAAAAAACTAGGTGCAAGTCCTTGGGCAGACTATTACTCAGAATTTGCCTAGCATTTTCTATCAAAAAACAATGCAATTAAGTGAGGAACTTGTTTATCATGTGCAGTGCACCCGAGAGCAGAATTCAACATTTTGGCTCTTGGCTATAATTTTAGCCCACACCCAAAAAAACAGTTTGTTATTCTTGGCATTCTAGGAAAATCAAGAATCACAATTATGTGAATCCGGTAGAGCACCTATAGTGCTATTGAACTCTGCTATGTCGTGTTCTTGGTCATGCTTGGCATTCTTTTGTGGGCTTTCTGGGCAACGTCACAAGACTGAAGAAAACAAGCTCAGAAATACTGTAGTTGATAATCTGCATCCTATGATCTCACTGTAAAAATAATTATTGTAGCGACACATAAATTTTAACTTAATATTCTACACCATGACTAGTTTTCTAACTTGTGTAGTGTAAAACAAAAAACTGTAAATAGAGCAAACTATATGCTATTGCTTTTGTTTCTCTAATGGAAGTTATTGAAGACTTTCTTCTTCTTTTAGCACACAATTTTTTAACTCCCCCCCAAAAAGAATATTTTGTAGTACATGTACATTTGCTAATAGTTATTAGTCTATGTGCTTGGACTGGCTTGAAACATCAGAAAAACTAATCTACACCTTTTCCAAGTCGTGTTATTCATCCAGGAATATAATAATTGGTTATCGATTGGCCAGTACGTTAGTAGAACATTTTATTCATCTCTGCTCTTAATGCCCTGGTGTTCGGTATATAGTGATTTTGGTTATATAGTATTTTGCTGAAGCACATTCTGAACACATGTGTACAATGTAACTTCCTGACCGAAAGCAGCAGATAACTTTGTTACATCATGCAGTGACGGGCTACATTTCACCCCGTCCGGGAACAAAATTTTGTTCGACGAGGTGCTGAAGACACTGGAAAGTGTTGGTTTCAGCCAGCACAGTCTCCGGTCCGATCTCCCTCTCTTCCATGAAATTGACCCCAAGGACCCACTGAAAGCCTTTGAGATTTGAAGAAGGTATCTGCCGCATGGTTGGATTCCCAGAAGGAAGGCACTATGACTCAGCTTTATGTTCTGAAAACAAACTATGTTGGTTTGGTGACTGATGTGTTCTGTAACATGGATATATTGTGCCTATGTTCTATGTCAGCAATGCTCGTGACTTATTTTGAAGATGTTGCATGTATTTAAGGACTTTTTTTGGAGCTTCTAGAAGGTTTTGGTCTGGCATATTTTACGTTTTTCTTTCCTTTTCCCGTTGTTTTAACCAGTTTTACCATTGTTTCGGGGATTATATTTTGTTTTACTTTTTATATCAAAAAATGTTTGCAAAATTTCAAAAACGTTCAGTCTTTAAAACAATGTTCCAAATTTTACAAAAAATGGATTAAAAAATGTCCTTAAAAACTAGAAATTCTTCTCAAATTTTAGAAAATTCACAAAAAATTCAAGAAACATAAGTGTTGTCAAGCAAAATTGCGTTCCTTACAAAATGTTTCCATTTTAGAAATATGTTCAAAATTTGCAAAATATGTTCCAAAATTTAAAAATGCTTTTAATTTTTCTAAAAATATTCACTTTTTAAGGTCGGGCCTCCCCGAGCAAGTACTCTGTGCGCGATGTTGGCATTTTGACGCAATGTGGATCATATAGGAACTCTGCCTAATTGGCGCTTAAGGCGCCAAAAAGGGGGGAACTTCACCCGCAAAAAAAGGGGCACTCCTATGTCTCGCCTTCGGACTTGCTGCAGGTGCAACTGAGATGGACCAGCCCACACCCGCGGCAGGCTACAAGCTCTTTTTCCTGTTTTTCTGTTTCCTGTGTTTACTTTTTTTGTACTTGTTTATACTTTTAAATATTATATATATATCCCTAATAATAAAGCACGGATTCATTCCGTGGGTTCACCGTCGTGGTGTTTTTGCGGAAAAACCCTTGAGTTTTATGGAAACAAACCCGAAGTGCAAAGAAAAAATAATTCGATCGTTTTTCACCGCTGGACCTTCGCAAGCGCTATGCGCTCCTGCCTGGAGCTTCGTTCTTCCGTTCGCTTGCTATCTCATCGCACGTTTCAATTAATAGTCCCACCCTGCTTGTTTACATCAAAGCCTACCAACTTATATTCGTTCACAAGTTACAAAATCAACAAGCCAACAAAAAGAGGATAAGATATGGTTCATGTCTAGACATAGACAGAGACATGAAGAAAGGTGACCATTTGAGCCGATCTGAAGGAGAGAGCTGATATCTACAAAGAGGGGCGACCAGAGGTGTGAAGTGGAGGGCGTCCCTGGAGAAGGTGCGCTGGGGCGAGGCAGCTCCGAACGACGGAGCCGTGCTTGGCCGGCGACAATGGTGCGGCGGTTGAGCAGCAGGGCGGTCGGAGGGGTCGCCGGCACGGGTGCGAGTCAAGGAAATATGCCCTAGAGGCAATAATAAAGTTATTATTTATTTTCTTATTTCATGATAAATGTTTATTATTCATGCTAGAATTGTATTAACCGAAAACTTAGTACATGTGTGAATACATAGACAAAACAAAGTGTCCCTAGTATGCCTCTACTTGACTAGCTCGTTTATCAAAGATGGTTATGTTTCCTAACCATAGACATGTGTTGTCATTTGATGAACGGGATCACATCATTAGGAGAATGATGTGATGGACAAGACCCATTCGTTAGCTTAGCATTATGATCATTACAGTTTCATTGCTACTGCTTTCTTCATGTCTTATACATGTTCCTCAGACTATGAGATTATGCAACTCCCGAATACCGAAGGAACACCTTGTGTGCTATCAAACGTCACAACGTAACTGGGTGATTATGAAGATGCTCTACAGGTGTCTCCGATGGTGTTTGTTGAGTTGGCATAGATCGAGATTAGGATTTGTCACTCCGTGTATCGGAGAGGTATCTCTGGGCCCTCTCGGTAATGCACATCACTATAAGCCTTGCAAGCATTGTGACTAATGAGTTAGTTGCGGGATGATGCATTACGAAACGAGTAAAGAGACTTGCCGGTAACGAGATTGAACTAGGTATGAGGATACCGACGATCGAATCTCGGGCAAGTAACATACCGATGACAAAGGGAACAACGTATGTTGTTATGCGGTTTGACCGATAAAGATCTTCGTAGAATATGTGAGAGCCAATATGAGCATCCAGGTTCCGCTATTGGTTATTGACCAGAGACATGTCTCGGTCATGTCTACATAGTTCTCGAACCCGTAGGGTCCGCACGCTTAACGTTCTGTGACGATCGGTATTATGAGTTTATGTGTTTTGATGTACCGAAGGTTGTTCGGAGTCCCGGATGTGATCACAGACATGACGAGGAGTCTTGAAATGGTCGAGACATAAAGATCGATATATTGGATGGCTATGTTTGGACATCGGAATGGTTCCGGGTGAGTTCGGGCATTTACCGGAGTACCGGGAGGTTACCGGAACCCCCCGAGGAGTATATGGGCCTTAGTGGAATAGAGGAGAGGAAGGAAAAGGTGGAGGGCGCACCCCTAGCCCAATCCGAATTGGGTGGGGGGCCGGCCCCCCTTCCTTCCCTCTCTCCTCCCCTTCCTTCTCTCCTACTACTACTACTTGGAAGGGGGGAATCCTACTCCCGGTGGGAGTAGGACTCCCCAGGGCGTGCCATAGTAGAGGGCCGGCCCTCCCCCTCCTCCACTCCTTTATATACGGGGGAGGGGGACACCCCATGGACACACAAGTTGATCATTGATCTTTTAGCCGTGTGCGGTGCCCCCCTCCACCATAATTCACCTCGGTCATATCGTTGCAGTGCTTAGGCGAAGCCCTGCGCCGATAGCTTCATCATCACCGTCATCACGCCGCCATGCTGACGAACCTCTCCCTCGACACTCTGCTGGATCCTGAGTTCGTGGGACGTCACCGAGCCGAACGTGTGCAGATCGCGGAAGTGTCGTACTTTTGGTACTAGGATCGGTCGATCGTGAAGACGTACGACTACATCAACCGCGTTGTCATAACGCTTCCGCTTACGGTCTACGAGGGTACGTGGACAACACTCTCCCCTCTCGTTGCTATGCATCACCATGATCTTGCGTGTGCGTAGGATTTTTTTTAAATTACTACGTTCCCCAACAGTGGCATCCGAGCCAGGTCTATGCGTAGATGTTATATGCACGAGTAGAACACAAATGAGTTGTGGGCGATAATAGTCATACTGCTTACCGGCATGTCATACTTTGATTCGGCGGTATTGTTGGATGAAGCATCCCGAACCGACATTATGCGTACGCTTACGCAAGACTGGTTCTACCGACGTGCTTTGCACACAGGTGGCTGGCGGGTGTCGGTTTCTCCAACTTTAGTTGAATCGAGTGTGGCTACGCTCGGTCCTTGTTGAAGGTTAAAACAACACACTTGACGAAAAATCGTTGTGGTTTTGATGCGTAGGTAAGAACGGTTCTTGCCCAGCCCGTAGTAGCCACATAAAACTTGCAACAACAAAGTAGAGGACGTCAAACTTGTTTTTGCAGGGCATGTTGTGATGTGATATGGTCAAGACGTGATGAGATATAAATTGTTGTATAAGTTGATCATTTTTTTGTTAAAGTTATCGGCAACTGGCAGGAGCCTTATGGTTGTCTCTTTATTGCATAAGATGCAAGTGCCATGTATTTTCTTTACTTTATCGCTATGCGATAGCAATAGTTGCAAAAGCAATAGCTGGTGAGACGACCATGTGATGACACGTTGATAAATGATCAAGATGATGGAGATCATGGTGTCATGCCGGTAACAATGGAGATCATGACAGTACTTTGGAGATGGAGATCAAAAGCACAAGATGATGATGGCCATATCATGTCACATATTTTGATTGCATGTGATGTTTATCTTTTATACATCTTATTTTGCTTAGTTCGGCGGTAGCTTTATAAGATGATCCCTTACTAAAATTTCAATGTATAAATGTTCTACCTGAGTATGCACCGTTGCGACAGTTCTTCATGCCGAGACACCACGTGATGATCAGGTGTGATAAGCTCTACGTTCATATACAGCGGGTGCAAGCCAGTTTTGCACACGCAGAATACTCGGGTTAAACTTGACGAGCCTAGCATATGCTGATATGGCCTCGGAACACTGAGACCGAAAGGTCGAGCGTGAATCATATAGTAGATATGATCAACATAGTGATGTTACCATTGAAAACTACTCCATCTCATGTGATGATCGGACATGGTTTAGTTGATATGGATCACGTGATCATTTAGATGACTAGAGGGATGTCTATCTAAGTGGGAGTTCTTAAGTAATATGATTAATTGAAATTTAATTTATCATGAACTTAGTCCTGATAGTATTTGCATAACTATGTTGTAGATCAATAGCTCGCGATGTAGCTCCCCGTTTATTTTTTATATGTTCCTAGAGAAAAATAAGTTGAAAGATGATAATAGCAATGATGCGAACTTGGTCCGTGATCTGAGGATTATCCTCATTGCTGCACAGAAGAATTATGTCCTTCATGCACCGCTAGGTGACAAACCTATTGCAGGAGCAGATGCAGACGTTATGAACGTTTGACAAAGCTCGGTATGATGACTACTTGATAGTTTAAGTGCACCATGCTTTACGGCTCAGAACCAGGACTTAAAAAAATGTTTTGCATGCCACGGAGCATATAAGATGTTCCAAGAGTTGAAATTGGTATTTCATACTCATGCCCGTGTCGAGAGGTATGAGACCTCTGACAGTACTTTGCCTGCAAGATGGAGGAGAATAGCTCAACCAGTGAGCATGTGCTCAGATTGTCTGGGTACTACAATTGATTGAATCAAGTGGGAGTTAATCTTCAAATAAGATAGTAATTGACAAAGTTCTCTAGTCACTATCACCAAGTTACTAGAACTTCGTGATGAACTATAATATGCCAGGGATGACGAAAGTAATTCCCGAGTTCTTGGCAATGTTGAAATTGGCGAAGGTAGAAATCAACAAAGAGCATCAAGTCTTGATGGTTTACAAGACCACTAGTTTCAAGAAAAAGGGCAAAATAATAGAAAGGGAACTTCAAGAAGAATGACAAACAAGTTGTCACTCCCGTGAAGAAACCCAAAGCTAGACTCAAGCTTGAAACTGAGTGCTTCTACTGCAAAGGAAATGGTCACTGGAAGTGGAACTGCCCCTAGATACTTGGCGGATAAGAAGGATGGCAAAATGAACAAAGGTATATTTGATATACATGTTATTGATGTGTACTTTACTAGTGTTTATTGTTGGGAATCGTAGCATAATTTAAAAATTTTCCTACGCTCACCAAGATGCATCTATGGAGTCTACTAGCAACGAGGGGAAAGGAGTGCATCTACATACCCTTGTAGATCGCGAGCGGAAGCGTTCCAATGAACGTGGATGACGGAGTCGTACTCGTCGTGATGCAAATCACCGATGACCGAGTGCCGAACGGACGGCACCTCCGCGTTCAACACACGTACGGTGCAGTGACGTCTCCTCCTTCTTGATCCAGCAAGGGGGAAGGAGAGGTTGATGGAGATCCAACAGCACGACGGCGTGGTGGTGGATGTAGCGGCTCTCCGGCAGGGCTTCGCCGAGCTTCTGCGAGAGAGAGAGAGGTGTTGCAGGGGAGGAGGGAGGCGCCAAAGGCTGTAGTGTGCTGCCCTCCCTCCCCCCTTTATATAGGCCCCCTGGGGGGGCGCCAGCCCTGGGGATCAGATCCAAAGGGGGGGCGGCGGCCAAGTGGGGGGGAAGGGGTGCCTTGCCCCCCAAGGCAAGGGGGAACTCCCCCCCTAGGGTTCCCAACCCTAGGCGCAAGGGGGGAGGCCCAAGGGGGCGCCCCAGCCCACTAGGGGCTGGTTCCCCTCCACTTTCAGCCCACGGGGCCCTCCGGAACAGGTGGCCTCACCCGGTGGACCCCCGGGACCCTTCCGGTGGTCCCGGTACAATACCGATAACCCCCGAAACTTTCCCGGTGGCCGAAACTGGACTTCCTATATATAATTCTTCACCTCCGGACCATTTCGGAACCTCTCGTGACGTCCGGGATCTCATCCGGGACTCCGAACAACTTTCGGGTTTCCGCATACATATATCTCTACAACCCTAGCGTCACCGAACCTTAAGTGTGTAGACCCTACGGGTTTGGGAGACATGCAGACATGACCGAGACGCCTCTCCGGTCAATAACCAACAGCGGGATCTGGATACCCATGTTGGCTCCCACATGTTCCACGATGATCTCATCGGATGAACCACGGTGTCGAGGATTCAATCAATCCCGTATACAATTCCCTTTGTCAATCGGTATGTTACTTGCCCGAGATTCGATCGTCGGTATCCCAATACCTTGTTCAATCTCGTTACCGGCAAGTCTCTTTACTCGTACCGCAATGCATGATCCCGTGACTAACGCCTTAGTCACATTGAGCTCATTATGATGATGCATTACCGAGTGGGCCCAGAGACACCTCTCCGTCACACGGAGTGACAAATCCCAGTCTCGATCCGTGCCAACCCAACAGACACTTTCGGAGATACCCGTAGTGCACCTTTATAGTCACCCAGTTACGTTGTGACGTTTAGCACACCCAAAGCACTCCTACGGTATCCGGGAGTTGCACGATCTCATGGTCTAAGGAAAAGATACTTGACATTGGAAAAGCTCTAGCAAACGAAACTACACGATCTTTTATGCTATGCTTAAGTTGGGTCTTGTCCATCACATCATTCTCCTAATGATGTGATCCCGTTATCAATGACATTCAATGTCCATAGTCAGGAAACCATGACTATCTGTTGATCAACGAGCTAGTCAACTAGAGGCTTACTAGGGACACGTTGTGGTCTATGTATTCACACATGTATTACGATTTCCGGACAATACAATTATAGCATGAATAATAGACAATTATCATGAACAGAGAAATATAATAATAACCATTTATTATTGCCTCTAGGGCATATTTCCAACATTTATAGCAACCCCTCGGTATTTGATACTAGTTCAGTTGCTAAGAGTAGTAACTCAAAACGGGAGTTGCAAAATAAACAGAGACTAGTTAAGGGCGAGGTGACGATGTGTGTTGGTAATGATTCCAAGGTTGATAAGATCACCATTGCACACTCCTTTTACCTTCGGGATTAGTGTTGAACCTAAAATAAATGTTATTTGGTGTTTGCGTTAAGCATGAATATGATTTGATCATGTTTATTACAATACGGTTATTCATTTAAGTCAAAGAATAATTATTGTTCTATTTACATGAATAAAAACCTTTTATGGTCATACACTCAATGTAAATGGTTTATTAAATCTCGATCGTAGTGATACACATATTCATAAATATTGAAGCCAAAAAATGCAAAGTTAATAATGATAGTGCAACTTATTTGTGGAACTGTCGTTTGGGTCATATTGGTGTAAAGCGCATGAAGAAACTACATTCTGATGGACTTTTGGAATCACTTGATTATGAATCACTTGGTACTTGCGAACCATGCCTCATGGGCAAGATGACTAAAACTCCGCTCTCCGGAACAATGGAGCGAGTCACTGACTTGTTGGAAATAATACATACCGATGTATGCGGTCCGATGAATGTTGAGGCTCGCGGCGGGTATCATTATTTTCTCACCTTCACAGATGATTTGAGCAGATATGTCTATATCTACTTGATGAAACACAAGTCTGAAACACTTGAAAAGTTCAAAGATTTTCAGAGTGAAGGAGAGAATCATCGTAACAAGAAAATAAAGTTTCTACGATCTGATCATAGAGGCAAATATTTGAGTTACGAGTTCGGCCTTCAATTAAAACAATGTGGAATAGTTTCACAAACTCATGCCACCTGGAACACCACAGCATAATGGTGTGTCCGAACGTCGTAACCGTACTTTATTGGATATAGTGCAATCTATGATGTCTCTTACCGATTTACCACTATCGTTTTGGGGTTATGCATTACATACAGCTGCATTCACGTTAAATAGGGCACCATCTAAATCCATTGAGACGACACCGTATGAACTGTGGTTTAGCAAGAGACCCAAATTGTCGTTTCTTAAAGTTTGGGGTTGCGATGCTTATGTGAAAAAGTTTCAGCCTGATAAGCTCAAACCCAAATCGGAAAAATGCGTCTTCATAAGGATACCCAAAAGAAACAGTTGGGTACACCTTCTATCACAGATCCGAAGGCAAGATCTTTGTTGCTAAGAGTGGATCCTTTCTAGAGAAGGAGTTTCTCTCGAAAGAAGTGAGTGGGAGGAAGGTAGAACTTGATGAGGTAATTGTACCTTCTCCCGAATTGGAAAGTATTTCTTCACTGAAATCGGTTCAAGTGATGCTTACACCAATTAGTGAGGAAGTTAATGATGATGATCATGAAGCTTCGGATCAAGTTACTACCGAACCTCGTAGGTCAACCAGAGTACGTTCCGCACCAGAGTGGTATGGTAATCCTATTCTGGAGTTCATGTTACTTGACCATGACGAACCTACGAACTATGAGGAAGCGATGATGAGCCCAGATTCCGCGAAATGGCTTGAGGCCATGAAATCTGAGATGGGATCCATGTATGAGAACAAAGTGTGGACTTTGGTTGACTTGCCCGATGATCGGCAAGCCATAGAAAATAAATGGATCTTCAAGAGGAAGACGGATGCTGATAGTAGTGTTACTATCTACAAAGCTAGACTTGTCGATTTTTTTTTGACAAAGTTCAAGGTGTTGACTATGATGAGATTTTCTCACTCGTAGTGATGCTTAAGTCTGTCCGAATCATGTTAGCAAATTGCCACATTTTATAAAATCTGGCAAATGGATGTCAAAACTACATTCCTTAATGGATTTCTTAAAGAAGAGTTGTATATGATGCAACCAGAAGGTTTTGTCGATCCTAAAGGTGCTAACAAAATGTGCAAGCTCCAGCGATCCATCCATGGACTGGTGCAAAGCATCTCAGAGTTGGAATATACGCTTTGATGAGTTGATCAAAGCATATAGTTTTATACAGATTTGCGATGAAGCCTGTATTTACAAGAAAGTGAGTGGGAGCACTACACCCTTTCTGATAAGTATATGTGAATGACATATTGTTGATCAGAAATGATGTAGAATTTTCTGGAAAGCATAAAAGGAGTGTTTGAAAGGAGTTTTTCAAAGAAAGACCTCGATGAAGCTGCTTACATATTGAGCATCAAGATCTATAGAGATAGATCAAGACGCTTGATAAGTTTTTTCAATGAGTACATACCTTGAATTTTTTTTGAAGTAGTTCAAAATGGAACAGTCAAAGAAGGAGTTCTTGCCTGTATTGCAAGGTGTGAAATTGAGTATGACTCAAAGCCCGACCACGGCAGAAGATAGAAAGAGAATGAAAGTCATTCCCTATGCCTCAGCCATAGGTTCTATAAAGTATGCCATGATGTGTACCAGATCTATTGTATACCCTACACTGAGTTTGGCAAGGGAGTACAATAGTGATCTAGGAGTAGATCGCCGGACATCGGTCAAAATTATCCTTAGTGGAATAAGGATATGTTTCTCGATTATGGAGGTGATAAAAGGTTCGTCGTAAAGGGTTACGTCGATGCAAGTTTTGACACTGATCTAGATGACTCTAAGTCTCAATCTGGATACATATTGAAAGTGGGAGCAATTAGCTAGAGTAGCTCCATGCAGAGCATTGTTGACATAGAAATTTGCAAAATACATACGGATCTGAATATGGCAGACCCGTTGACTAAACTTCTCCCACAAGAAAAACATGATCACTCCTTAGTACTCTTTGGGTGTTAATCACATGGCGATGTGAACTAAGATTACTGACTCTAGTAAACCCTTTGAGTGTTGGTCACATGGCGATGTGAAACTATGGGTGTTAATCACATGGTGATATGAACTATTAGTGTTAAATCACATGGCGATGTGAACTAGATTATTGACTCTAGTGCAAGTGGGAGACTGAAGGAAATATGCCCTAGAGGCAATAATAAATTTATTATTTATTTCCTTATTTCATGATAAATGTTTATTATTCATGCTAGAATTGTATTAACCGGAAACTTAGTACATATGTGAATACATAGACAAAACAAAGTGTCCCTAGTATGCCTCTACTTGACTAGATCGTTTATCAAAGATGGTTATGTTTTCTAACCATAGACATGTGTTGTCATTTGATGAACGGGATCACATCATTAGGAGAATGATGTGATGGACAAGACCCATTCGTTAGCTTAGCATTATGATCGTTACAGTTTCATTGCTACTGCTTTCTTCATGACTTATACATGTTCCTCGGACTATGAGATTATGCAACTCCCGAATACCGGAGGAACACCTTGTGTGGTATCAAACGTCACAACGTAAGTGGGTGATTATAAAGATGCTCTACAGGTGTCTCTGATGGTGTTTGTTGAGTTGGCATAGATCGAGATTAGGATTTGTCACTCCGTGTATCGGAGAGGTATCTCTGGGCCCTCTCGGTAATGCACATCACTATAAGCCTTGCAAGCATTGTGACTAATGAGTTAGTTACGGGATGATGCATTACGGAACGAGTAAATAGACTTGCCGGTAACAAGATTGAACTAGGTATGAGGATACCGACGATCGAATCTCGGGCAAGTAACATACCGATGACAAAGGGAACAACGTATGTTGTTATGCGGTTTGACCGATAAAGATCTTCGTAGAATATGTGGGAGCCAATATGAGCATCCAGGTTCCGCTATTGGTTATTGACCGGAGACGTGTCTCGGTCATGTCTACATAGTTCTCGAACCCGTAGAGTCCGCACGCTTAACGTTCGGTGATGATCAGTATTATGAGTTTATGTGTTTTGTTGTACCGAAGGTTGTTCCGAGTCCCGGATGTGATCACGGACATGACGAGGAGTCTCGAAATGGTCGAGACATCAAGATCGATATATTGGATGGCTATGTTTGGACATCAGAATGGTTCCGGGTGAGTTCGGGCATTTACCGGAGTACCGGGAGGTTAGCGGAACCCCCCGGGGAGTATATGGGCCTTATTGGGCCTTAGTGGAATAGAGGAGAGGAAGGGAAAAGGTGGAGGGCGCCCCCCTAGCCCAATCCGAATTGGGTGGGGGGCCGGCCCCCTTCCTTCCCTCTCTCCTCGTCTTCCTTCTCTCCTACTCCTACTACTTGGAAGGGGGGAATCCTACTCCCGATGGGAGTAGGACTCCCCAGGGCGCGCCATAGTAGAGGGCCGGCCCTCCCCTCCTCCACTCCTTTATATACAGGGGAGGGGGGCACCCCATGGACACACAAGTTGATCATTGATCTTTTAGTCATGTGCAGTGCCCCCACTCCACCATAATCCACCTCGGTCATATCGTTGCAGTGCTTAGGCGAAGCCCTGCGCCGATAGCTTCATCATCACCGTCATCACGCCATTGTGCTGATGAAGCTCTCCCTCGGCACTCTGCTGGATCGTGAGTTCATGGGACGTCACCGAGCCGAACGTGTGCATATCGCGGAGGTGCCGTACTTTTGGTACTAGGATCGGTCGATCGTGAAGACGTACGACTACATCAACCGCGTTGTCATAACGCTTCCGCTTACGGTCTACGAGGGTACGTGGAGAACACTCTCCCCTCTCGTTGCTATGCTTCACCATGATCTTGCGTGTGCGTAGGAATTTTTTTGAAATTACTACGTTCCCCAACAGCGAGGGCCTCCTCCGCTGGTGGCGCGCCAGCAGAAGGAGATCGAGAGGCCAGTGGCGAGGCAGAGCTGGGCCGGCTGCAGGAGATCGGATGAGGCGCGACTGCGCGTGTGTATGGGTGTGTGGCGGCGCCTGTGGGGGATCAGGCTAGGGTTCGCTGGAGGGTGGGGGTTAAGAGGAGGCGCCCAACTCTGGGCTTAGGTAGGCTGACGGCCTTGTAGGCTGGGCTGGCTGCGGTTGGCCTGCTGGCCTCTCTCCTTCTCGTGTTGGATGTGGTTTTTCCTCTATACCATTTACAGAAAAGAAATAGTTTGGAAAATGTAGAGCCCGATATTTATACTTAGCCCAACAAAAGGAGTTCCACCCAAATTATAATTTAAATTCATTTGAATTTAATTAAAACGGATTTGAACGAGAGGTATGAGTTAGAAGTGCCCAAAAATCACAAAATGATGAAATAATTTGTGGCAAACTTTGGAGGCCAAGATTGAAATAGAAAAGGCATGGGATTTTGGGGAAGGTTGGAATGGAACTGTGAAAAACAATAAAAATAAAATAGGAGGCCTCAAATAAATTTCTGAAGATGTTCATAGTTTTTAGGATGGTCTGAATTATAAAATAACATGATCGCATGATGGGATGATGCAATGAAAAAATAACATAGAAAAACAATATTATAACAAAAATTGAAATAATCGGAGCAGTGTTGGGTGGGGTTGAGGTAGGAGGAAGAGGAAGATGGAGAGATGTGTTTCACGTCCACCCTTATAATTTTTGATTAAACTTTTTCTGGTATATAAATTATTGCAGCGTCACTGATTTAATTTATTGGTTAGAATGGGTGGTATTTTTTCTCTCCCATTGCAACGCACGAGCTCTTTTGCTAGTATATTATATAACAAGAAACATCACTACAATAAAATTTAAAAATGTTGAAAAAGTTTAAAAAATGTTGGACAAGTATTTGAATATGTTGAATAAGTATTAAAAAATGTTGAACAAGCGTTCGGATAATGTCTAACGTGCATACAAAACATGTTGATCACTTATAAAAAAATGATGAGTTTTTTTCATCATGTATATAAAATGTTTATCCAACATTTGAAGAAAATATTGAACAAGCATTTGAAAAATGTTAATCAAGCAGTTGGGAAATGTTAAATGTGTATAGACAAATGTTGACCATGTATTAAATAAATGATGGAAATTTTGATCATGTACATAAAAATGTTGAAAGAGTATTTGAAAAATGTTGAACAAGTGTTTGAAAAGTGTTAATCAATCGTTTCGAAAATGTTAAATGTGTATAGAAAAAATGTTGACCATGTATTAAATAAATGTTAATCTTTTATTTAAATACTATTAATCAAGTATTTAAAAAAGGTTAAAATTGTGTAGAGAAAATGTTGACCATGTTTAAAAAAATGTTACAAATGTGTTGGAAAAATGTTAATCTTGTATTTGAAAAATGTTAAACTGTCAATAGAAAAAATGTTGATCATGTATTACGAAAATGCATAATTTGTATTGGAAAAATGTTAGACGTGTATTAGAAAAATATTTTTGACATATAAAAAATATAAAATAATGACCAAAAGAAGAAGGAAAACCAAAAGTAGAACAAAATAAAAAATAAAATAAAAAACGAAGAACAAAATTCAGAAAAGAATAAAAAAACAAAAAAAAAGAAAAAACAATAAAACTGAGAAAGAAACATAGAAAAACAAAGAAAAGAAAAAACTAATAAAAAGAGAGAAAGAAGCGAAGAAAACTAGTAGCAAAAAATAACAAAAAAACAAAGGTAAAACCAATATAAACCGCTTTGTTGTTCTTGTTTGCACACTTGTTTCTTTTGGGCTTTTTGTTGTTCTTGTTTGCGCTCTCATAAAAAGAAACATGAATCGAGTTTTGTTCTTTTTATTTTAAAACATTGGTACATCTAAAAATGTTCATGGATTTAAAAAAAATGAAAATGTTTTAATTTTGTGAATTCGAATAATGTTTACAAATTTTAAAAAATCAGAAATTGTATCAAATTAGAAATTTAATAATTTTCCATGTTTTAGAAAAGATTAAAAATAAAAATTATTTACTCATTTGATTCAAATCAATTTTATTTCTACTAATTTGGCTGGAAAATTAGTCACATTGCGACTTGCATTGACAAGAATAACTAATAATTAGTTAAATTTTGTAGTAAGTAGCTAACTAGTTGCGTCCAAGTCTCGTGACAGCGGATATTTTTTTTGACGGGGCCGGGGTCGGGGTCGGCATAAAATGCGGATACGCGGGCCCTGACATCATGGAAATGCGCCTTGGCGGTCTTGTCCTAGGCCGGCCATGTGTCGACAGTGGCGGGGGTAGGCGCGGGTGCGCGGTCTCAAATCTGCCGCACCCTTTCCCACGTTCTGCTTCCGAGCCTCATCCATGGCCACATTTTACATCTCCCAAAAGGGGCCATGGAGACCTAGCTTCTTCTCCTCCTCCTCATCCCCAAAGCTGAAGACGAGGGGGGTTCCTTCTGCTACGCCATTGATGAGGAAGTGGGAGGGACTTGATAGACGGGCGAAAGGGGATCGAAAAACGTTGAAGAATGAAAAATAAGGGATAAATGGACGGGTGCAGTTCTTTTTGTAGACAGGTGTAGGTGCCATTAAGAGGGATGTTGGGGTGAGGGAGGTGGCAGGCGGCCACGAAGGAGCGCGCTCACATGCCTCCTCCCTGCCTTCTCACGCACAAGCCAGGAGACGATGTCGTGTGGCGGTCATTCAACGGGGCACCATGGCAATCCAGAGGAGTACCCGTGGCATTGATGCTCGGGTAGTTGACAGTCCTATCTCCATGTTGCCGATGCTGCGTAGGAGGACGTGAGGTTCAAATCCCGCCTGTGACGTGAGGCGGAATAAGTTGAAACTTTCCTCCCACCTGGGCAGTTGAGAAGCGAGCTCGGGCATAAAACAAGGCCTTCACGCACACAAATATGGCTCCTCTTTGATTCACATGATTATAAAAATGCGGGAATAGAAAAAACATACAGTTGAAATGTTATGTTCATCTCAAATCCTAGAGGATTTCGGGGTGTTTAATTGAATCAAAGGAAAACAAAATATTCTTCAAAGAGGCTTGACTGGATGATAGAAATCCTATGAGACACAGTACAAAGAAGTCCTTAGAAAAAAATTCTATAGTCTTTAGTCTTGTGAAAGAAACAACCAACATAGAAAAAACTCCTAAGAATTATAATCCTTCGATATTTCTATGAAATTCTTTAAATCAAAGGAGCACAAGAGGGTGAGAGACCATACATGAAGGGAGTTCAAAAAAATACGAGGAATACGGGGGCAGCTCTATCAGAGCCGTTTCGGTTAGAGTTGCTCATGGGTGTATGTATGGGCGCTTGCGTCTGCACTGTATTTTTTTAAAAATTGCTCTTAAACAAGTTATTTCCATCAAGTCACAATCAGCATGTTTAGGCGGCTCTGTGTGACAGTGCCTTCTCCCCGTAGCTTCACCGGGAAACTGAGCGGACCCCAACAAGGGAGGATCTAAGCTAGCCGGTGGCGCACAGACGGCGACGAGACGCAGATCGCTGGTGGTACGCAGCAACTGTCAGCCGCCTCGCTGGCCGCACCGCGCGCAAAGCCAGGCAGACACGCACACACACCCAAAGGCGGATGGATCCATGCGCAGGCCTGCCCGTGCCTAGGGACCGGGACCCCTACCCGTATGGGCTACTGATCCCTACGCCCTAGGTTCACTAGATTAACCCAACCCAGATGGTAATCAACCACTCAACCAGGTACTGTACCACGGATTATCTCAGCATAAATAAAATGAACAGGCAGGGGATCAGTCTAGACGCAGCAAATAAACCAAACGGCTTACCTGTACGGCAAAGATCTCACATCATCACATCGTATTTGATGGGACGGATGAAGTTCCGCTGGGATTGGATCACGCCAGATCTCGTCGTGTTTATTTTACGGTTACAGTAATACTGCTACTACCTTGTTTAATCTGTGGCCGCGCATGCAGTATTGGGTTGCAGTCGCAGGCACATGCGGCGTCGTTAACGTTGCCGATCTGCTTCCTTGTTAGTAGTATAATAATCCTGCTCGTAGCACTGCCGATTGACTGTGCTGTGCCGTGCGTGTCGTGTGAGGAGGGGACTTAACTTATCCCCAGCGTCTGATTTGCTGCGCGTATGGGGAGAAGCAAAGCAGGCGTGCCGCTGCTGCTGCATGCACGGCTACGTGCGTGCGTAGTACATTTGTTTACTCGCCTTCACGCGCTCTTCGCTAAATTTGCTTGCTTTGCCACTAGTGATCGAAACAGACGAATTGTCATTATACTGATACAGTATTTCTTTGTGGGATTCTGGAGCAGCTGCATGTCATGTACCGCGCAAGAGCACAAATGCACCAGCCCTTTTGCGCTGCAGATCAGCAGCAGTCCTGATGCTTTATAGGCCAGATGGGCTACATTACTAGCCTGAACTAAGATAAGATAGGGCAGGGCAGTTTGTCAGTCTCAATACTCATTTACCGGTAGGAACGTATCCAAATGCTAGCACATGTGCCCGTGCATTGCAACGTAAAGAATTAATGTTTTATGCAATCATAATATCCCACAACATCAGATTCAGTATGAAGAACATGCTGCAACGCAACATCCTTCTGCAAAATGAACATAAAAATATATATTTCTGTCGGGCATAATCTCCCACCGATTGCATTTAAGTATAATCTCATTTAATGGCATTTAAGTATAGTCCTTTCATTAATTACCATGACGTCCTCACCCGTTTTAGTCGGAAATCAAATACTTCCTTTTCTAGTTTAGTAGCCCTAACACATTGAAGCCTACAGATCCTTCCTTTTAATTATCCTACATTTTTACCTCAAATCCTTCATATAGAATTTATTAAGATCATAATCTTTCTTTTAGTTATTCTATCAGTTTACCCATAATCCTTTCTTTAATTAGCCACATCCGTTTAAATATTCTATTTAAGCTCACAATCCTTTCTTTATTAGCTCGCCCTAAACATGACGACTACCACTCGTATATTTAGAGCGAGTTGGGATTAGTAAATGTGAAAGGCGCATAGGTCGTTGGTTGTTACATCGAAGAGCTAGACAGGAGGTCATGTATTTAATTCTCACAATGTTGATTTATTTTGACCCAATTATTTTCCGCGTTCTCTATGAAAGACCATAAAAGGCCCATCAACATACAAGTACCTGGCGGCCCATCAACATATAAGTACATGGCCCAGATCGCTTAGCGTGTGTAAACCAAACGAAAAGGACTAAACCAAACCAAGAATACCTATTCCCTTTAATAGTAGGTATAGATATAGATATAGACTTGTCCGAAAACGGTTTTGATGTTTCCAAATCGATCAATAATAGTACCAAATGGCACAATCTAAAATTTAGAACTGCACACACGCACACACAAAAATCGTGTGCAAGCATACCCTGTTCAAATCAAACTTTTCTTTGATGAAGTGACGTTACTACACCAGACATTCCCCAAGCAGATTGTTGTAGATATCATCATCGTGGATTGGAATATTTGGAACAATAGAATTGGAAGATTTATAAAAATGAAGTGCCAGGAATTCTGCCTTGGTAGGATAGACTCAAACAGGGTCATCTTTTGGTCAAGCGCGGGACAAAGGCACAGAATGTAGATTGTCTCAGTCGGTGGATTGCGTCCCTGAATTGATTAGCCTTATCTATTTTTGACTCATGTTAGAGAAAGCTGGAGTTGGATAGCTGCAGATTAATTTATGCATGTATACTTGTACAGAATTTTGTTTTAATGAAAATATACCATAGAACTATTGTTCTACGGTTTTGGGGAAAAAAGGCAATTATGTGCAAGTCCACCAGAGGTAAAATTGCCGGATGTGCATTCTACACTTAAAAGTGCATGTGGCGAACTGAGCGTATTTTCGCAAAAAAAAAACTAAGCGTAGCTCAGATGCTTAGATTCCTTTATGGTGGAACCAACCCAATAGGGTTTAAGTCCTAGACTTGGCACTGGGGTCATATTTTGCTGGATTTATTTCAAGTCTTTCGGCGATGTGTGTTCAGCGAGGAGACGTTCCCGTCGAGTACGAAGGTGTATGAGGCGACTTCGTCAATCTCAAGATGATGTGTCGACTCAGTCTCTAAGAGGTGCTCATAGGGGTAAGATGTGCGTGCGCCTATCCATAGGAGTGAGTGTATTAGTGTTTGTGTCTGCACCACGTTAAAAGTGCATGTAGCTTTAGAGATCACATCAATAAAGAATCAGAAGTGCTGTACACACGATTTGCTGATGGACGATTTGTGCACGACATGATTAGAAGCCACACATATCACATAAATGAGGCAATTCAATGGTATAGATGCCTTGTCGTGACTGAATCGTGCACGAATCAGTCGTGTGCATAGCACTACTCATAAAGAATCAATGGTCTAGATCATCGATTAAGAAGAAAAACATGACTACTAAATTGTAGATATACATTCCTATTCAAGAAATATTGGACGTTTAATATATATTTCAGTACACAAAATAATATAGGTTCTAGTATTTGAACCGTTTAGATCAAACGAATGACAAGGACAGCCAAAAGTTTCAATAGATTGATTTCATACGCTTGATTACTTATGGCATGCATAAAGGCATTATATGAAACCATGCGTTTTTATTTTGTATAATGCAAGAAAGCAATTCCTAATACTTTTCTTGATAAAGGGAACTTTATTGAGAATTTTGTCACATCCAAGAAATACAAATGCACAAGAATCCTAATAGTTTTTTCATCGTGGCAAACAACACTTAAAATTTCTATGCCAATCTGGTTAAAGAAGGTTGTCTTTGGTCAAGGCTACTCTGTACGGAAATAACATTGTCACTTTTGTAAAGACTTTAAACATTCCAAAGTTGCATGTTCATGACTGGGATCAGTATGCACAAGAGTAGTGTACACCATTTTTTTTTGTGAAATGATCCTAATTTGTTGCAAAAGTTCACCAGAAGTATAAAGCATCCCCGACTAAATAAAAATTACACTGAGGTTTATTTCACGATGTCCTTATCGACGTATATTCCGTCTAACTCACCCCGCTCTTAATATATACATTATTGTTAATGAGACCTGGAATCAACTTGTTCCACTCGACTACCTTTACCCAACAAGTTCAACTCGTCTAAACAAAAACAATTGGCGGAAAAGAATGCATACCTCTAATATGGTGTCACATTTATTAAGGACAACATAGAAGAGGTTTGCATATGAGCTCCAAGCGAAGCGGTTCCATATGCTTGTCTTACCAAAACTTTAGTTGGGTGGCATCTTCGGGGGCAGATCTAGTTGGCGTGGCATGGGTGTCATGGCACCCCTTCGAAAATTGCAAGAAAAAAATACTATGCACCTAAAACCAAATACCTAACAAATTAATGCAATTTTAAGACTATTTGTCGATATTATGACGATGTTTATACCAAATCATACTATCTACAGTGTGTAGTTTCACATTTTTTTTGAATTGTGGAATTCCCAAGTCTGCGGTTGTAGGTCCGCCACCGAGCATCTTTGATGTTAAATGTACCGAAGAAACACCCCTTTATACCTTCACAAGACCTTCCAAAATTGGGAGTCAGGTAGTTCCCATTCAACCGAAGAAGGGGATATGTTCCCCTATAATAGTTTCACCACAACTCTTGGCATATCCTTAAACAACTACCGGACAATTCCTTATACTTGGGGCTTATTCAACTGAACTGAAAAAGATTTCATAGAATTTTTAGAGTATCCCTTTTCCCCTGCGTATTCACCTGATAGGAATCCTTAGGGTTTGTTCATATAGATTCCTTTGTACTCACATTTGTAGGAACATTGGTACATTTTGCTACAGTCCTTTGTTTCCCCTGTGTATCAAAAACCCGGTTGTCTTAATTATGTACTCCATAATTAAGACATATATAATCAACAGGACAAGATAATACAATTGGTATTTTTCGTTCTATTGTTTCGTTGCAAAATCCGGCTGATTGAAGAAACTCTAGTTACTCTGGTTACCACTGCTGCAAATCCAATATGAGGAGACCTCAAATGGTTGCGTTTTCCCCCCTCTCCTTTCGCGAGTCTAGGTTACTTATAGACAACAATTTGCTCGAAGTAGTCGGCGGATCAAAGAAACCCTTGTTGCCCTCATTACCACTGGTAAAATCCAAAATGAAGTAACCT
>NC_057802.1:111019213-111022815 GCF_018294505.1 Triticum aestivum
GTAAATGGACCACAATTTGCTCCGAGGACTACCCCAAGTACTTTGCATATGCATAAAATAACAGGACCCAAAGTTTCACATTTGTCAATAAATAATACTCATGCGGTACAGCACTATACACTATTCAAATAAACACTTGCATGAGGAAAACTGGTTGCATGCGGTACAGTGTGCGTTAAGCCACCAGTGCGAGCTACTGTTCTCCGTGGCAGACGGTACGGCGCCACACTATTCGAATCAATGATCTTGTTCACAAATCATTGGCCGGCAGAGATGCCACCTCAAGCGAATCTCGACCGAACTTTTTATTCCTCGACGTTCACACCGGCCGGCCGCCATGTAAAGCGGCGTGTCGGTCGTAGAGGTTTCAGGCCGTTGAGACAGTCGCGCTGAGACTGTGCCCATCTGTTAGTTGATCCAGCTAACTTTCCAGACGTTTCCGTCGCCACCACACGCGGCCGATCACCCGATCGGATATCTATTGTCGCACTAATATTGTTGCCAGATTCACTGTCTTTGTTGTGCCTGCGCCTAGCGGAAATCGACCAATTAAAGAATCAAAGACTACAGTTGTTGTCAGGGACCGTTGGGCCTGTCATCGGCATGCATAAGTACATACATAGAGGCGCGATTGCGCTTCACTGCCCAGGCTCGGAGCCGGAGCCCATCCGCACATGCTCTAGCTGAGCAGCCACGCAAACAAATTGTGATGGCTTTTTTTTTTAAAAAAAGGACTCCCCGGCCTCTGCATCAAAACGATGCATACGGCCACATTTATAGATAAAAGAGGTTCAACAAGGTCTTAATGTCTTGAAACAAATAAAAAACGGCAGGCTCACACAGAGCCACAACGCCAAGAACAAAAGGCCCAAAAAGGCACAACCGGCTGGCAAAACAAAAGATAGATAAACTAATCGCCTATCCTATTACATGACCGCCATCCAAACCGGTTGAAGATATCCCGCGCTACCATCTCCCACCGGACCGATCCAGTAACCAAACGCTCCCTGGCCTCCGTCGGAGTGAGTAAGGACCACATACGGATCAGCGCGGTAGCCCGGAATAAAACCTGTAAAAAATGAATAGTTGTTGTTCTGTTAAAAGCCAAATCATTTATGTAGTTCCAAATTGCCCATAACAACGCGCATACTCCTACACGAATGTGTCTAGCTGTTTCGGACTCTATCCCAACAAGCCACGTTCCAAATAACGCACTGACCGAATTCGGAGGAGTAATGTTAAAGGCAATTTGCACAGTGCGCCACAAAACTCCCGCCAAGGGGCAATAAAAAAAGAGGTGCTCGATAGTCTCGTCCCGATCACAAAAACTACACCTAGTAGATCATGTTCAGTTGCGCTTAACCAAATTATCCTTTGTTAAAATTACTTGTTTATGCATAAACTACATAAACACTTTAATCTTCAAAGGAGCTTTGACTTTCCAAACATGTTTGGAACTAGGAATAATACTAGAGTTAATGACATCGATATACATGACTTGACTGTGAACTCTCCAGACCTAGTAAGCTTCCAACACAACTGATCGGGCTGATGAGCTAGCTGAACCTCCATCAGTCTACTCACCAAATGAAGCCATGCTTCCCATCGTTCGCCCACAAGCACCCTCCGAAACTGAATATTAAGGGGAATGAACTGCATAATCGTTGCAACAAGAGAATCACGGTGCTGAACAATACGATACAGGGACGGATACTGGAACGCCAACGGCGTTTCACCAAGCCACGTATCCTCCCAGAAGCGAGTGGTGTTGCCATTACCGACAATAAATTGTGATGGCACTTATACTCACAAAAATAATAATTCTGATGGCAATGTATTTTGTGCAGCCACGGTGGATCCATCCACCGCCGCGCATGCAACAAAGCAAATGGAGTCGAGAGGCAATCGCCGTGGTGCGTGACAAGCAGGTGATGCTTGAATTGTGTTGAAATATATTGTTCGCCTCTCATTATGGACTTGAACTTTTGAATGAAGCACGAATTCAATAGAACGCATAAAAAGATGGCGTGCAGCGTGCACAAGGGAAGGAAAAGGGAACTATTTGTGCGCCGCATGTGTAGATCGAAGACCTACCTATGGCTAGATAGTTAAGAGTGGCTAGCGGCTAGCGGCTGGGAAGAGATGGACGCACAGATCGGGGATCGTTCGTCATCGATCCCGGCCGGGCAGAGCGCCTGACAACCGATGATCACTGCGCACTCTAGGAAGCTAGCTGGGTGGCTACCTCCTCGTGTTACAGCGCAGTGGCAGTGCTAGCTGCGGCATGCAGGAAAGGCATTCTCAGCATGCTTGCAGAGCTATGCTGCGCCTGCCTGGCCGGTTGAGGTGCATGCATGCGAGCCTAGCTTCTCTGATGCCTCTGCTTGTCATCATTCCCAGGCTACACATATAGCTGCGCCTAGGACGTAAGAGCACGACCCAAAGTGTAAGCGGCACCTGTCCGCTTGGATTGAAACAGACCAAGACACCGATCCAACGCGTGGATCCAAACCCAGAACGCGATTCGCTCGGTGTTCGTTTGAACGCCTTTCAGGCCCGAATTTAAGTTCAATTTGTGTTCACACTGACATGAAACGGACGCGTCATACGTCTGCTCGGTGTGTGCCGCGGCCTCACCTGTCGGCTACCCAACCACCGACCGCGGTCGTATTAAACGCGGCCACCTACCTCGGGCCCACCTGGCAGTGGGTGAAAGCTGCGGGTCGCCGTCCTTTTTAATGCAAGCATGCGGGGGCTCATCCACTTCCCTCCCCCCTTCCACATATAGGCAAGCTTGCCCCCTCGCTGGCGACAAACAAACCCTAGCTCGCCATGGGTTTTTCAAGCAAGGTCAAGGGAAAAGCTCACCCCCGGCACCAGCTCGTCCTGCGCGCCACCGCCGCCACCTTCTCGACCCGGCAGGTCGTCACGGGAAAGGGAGCGACTGTACATCCTAGTGCATCAGGCGCGGTGGCACTGGCAGTACCGGCAGCCGCTGCCCTATCCAGATGTCAACCTGACCCATGGTTGGCACTTGCACCCGCACCGCACCCCTGTGTCGGCGGTGCCCTGGTCGGCGCGGGCGCCCGCCGAGGAGGTGAGCAGGTGTAACACCCTGAGAATCATGCTACAGTAACCCCCTGTGATTAAGCTAATCATGTTGCTAAACAGGGCTTGATCACATTTGAATCACCTTCCTTTCAAACTCCTAGTTCAAACTTCAAATATAATTAAAGTGAAAAATAAAAGTTTTCAAAAACTCAAACAAAAATGTTCAGTGGGTGCCAAATATTACACTGGTAATTATGGTGGAGAAAACTCCTTTTTATAAAATGCCTAAATACTTTAAGTGAAATAAAACAGAAAAGGAAAAAAGCAAATAAAGAGAAAACAGAAAACAGAACCCAGGCAGAGAAAAAAGAGAAAAAAGGGAAAAAGGCCCGCTTCCCCCCCACTGCCCCCCCGGCCCAAACTGGGCCGCAGCCGCGCCCCCGGCCCAGCCCACCTCCTCCCTCGCCCCTTCCCTGTTCCCCCGACCGGGTCGGAACAGGGGCGCGCTGCCGCCCGACCCCCTCGCCGGCACCGACGCCGGAGGGGATAAG
>NC_057802.1:111023402-111032695 GCF_018294505.1 Triticum aestivum
TCCGCCTCTCCGTCGAAGCTCGGAGCCACCGCAACGGCCTCCCCGAGCTCGCCTTCAACCTCGGACGCCGGCGACCCCCTTCTTCCCCGGCGCCGACCTGCTGCTCCTAAGCACCCACGGGCCTTTCTTGCGCCACGCGGTGAGCTCCTCTACCTCCTCCCCCACTCCGCTAGCTCGCCCACGCTCCCTAGCTTTTCCCCCACGCGCGCCCGAACGCCGCGCCGCGGAGCTCGCCGCCGGCTGGTCTCCGGTGACCAAATGGTCACGGGCTCAAGCCCGTTGCACTCCCCGCCGTTTGTAGATGCCCCCCAGCCCCTCCGCTTTCTTGTTAGCTCGCCGTAGATATGTTTCCGTCGGGCACCCGTAGCTCCTCGCCGCCGGCGAGTTCGTAGCGCTCGTCTCCGGCCGTTCCAGCCCCTCCGACCACCGCCGTTGGACGCGCGACGTCGAGCCGCGTCGAACGCGCCCAGCCACGCCCCCGGAGACCCCCTGTACGTGAAACCCGTACCCCTCCCGAGCCGCGCCGCCGTGCGTCTGGTCGCCGGCGTTGCTCCGGCGCCGGCCGCCGACGTGGCACACCTGGGGCCACCCCCTGGGTCACTGCCAGTGGCCCCCACGGGCCCCAGTTGACTGGGTTGACCCAGTCAACTGCTGACTGGGCAGGCCCAGTAACTGACATGCGGGCCCCGCCGCAAAAATTAAAAAAGAAAATGTTTTATAAATAAAAATAATTAGTTTAATTAATCTCTCACTGACAGGTGGGCCCAGTAGTTAATTAACTAAAAACTAATTAGTTTAATCCTCTGTTAACCCACTGTCTATGACAGGTGGGTCCCCCTTGTCAGTTTGACCAGTCAACCCGGACTGTTGACCGCTGACGTCACTCATACGTCATGCTGACGTCATATCCCTTTTTCTGTTAATTAAATAATTCCAGAAATTCAAATAAACTTTGAAAATTCATATCTTTTAAACCGTAACTCGGATGAAAATGTTTTCTATATGAAAGTTGCTCAGCACGACGAGACGAATCCGAATACGCAGTCCGTTCGTCCACCACACCTCCCTAACCTATCGAACTAGCAACTTTCCCCCTCCGGTCCGTCTGTCCGAAAACGTGAAACATCGGGAATACCTCCCGGATGTTCCCCCCTTCACCGGTACCACCTACTGTCGCGTTAGGACACCCCTAGCACCGCTCACTGTCATGTCACGCATCGTCATGCTTATGTTTGCATTGTATTTACTGTTTCTTCCCCCTCTTCTCTCCGGTAGACTACGAGACCGACACTGCTGCTGCCCAGTTCGACTACGGAGTCGACGACCCCTCCTACTTGCCAGAGCAACCAGGCAAGCCCCCCCCTTGATCACCAGATATCGCCTACTCTTCTCTATACTGCTTGCATTAGAGTAGTGTAGCATGTTACTGCTTTTCGATATCCTATTCTGATGCATAGCCTATCCTTGCTACTACTGTTGATACCTTTACTTGCAATCCTACATTCTTAGTATAGGATGCTAGATTTCCATCAGTGGCCCTACATTCTTGTCCGTCTGCTGTGCTACACTATCGGGCCGTGATCACCTGGGCGGTGATCGCGGGTATATACTTATATACTATATACATGACACCTGAGATGACTAAAGTCGGGTCGGCTCGTAGGAGTACCCGCAAGTGGATCTTTGTGGCGGAGCGACAGGGCAGGTTGAGACCGCCTAGGTGAGAGGTGGGCCTGGCCCTGGTCGGCGTTCGCGAATACTTAACACGCTTAACGAGATCTTGGTATTTGATCTGAGTCTGGCCATTTGGTCTATACGCACTAGCCATCTACGCGGGAGTAGTTATGGGTATCCCGACGTCGTGGTATCAGCCGAAGCTCTTTTGACGTCAGCGACTGAGTGGCGCGCGCCGTGTTGGACCGCTTTGACGTAACCGCCGTGATCGTGTGGGTTGCTAGGTCTGCTCGCGGCCGCGTTCGCAACGTGCAGGTGTGCTTAGGGCGATGGGCCCAGACCCCTGCGCGCATAGGTTTAGACCGGCGTGCTGACCTCTCTGTTGAGCCTAGGTGGGGCTGCGACGTGTTGATCTTACGAGGCCGGGCATGACCCAGGAAAGTGTGTCCGGCCAAATGGGATCGAGCGTGTTGGGTTATGTGGTGCACCCCTGCAGGGAAGTTTATCTATTCGAATAGCCGTGTCCCTCGGTAAAAGGACGACCCGGAGTTGTACCTTGAGCTTATGACAACTAGAACTGGATACTGAATAAAATACACCCTTCCAAGTGCCAGATACAACCCGGTGATCGCTCTCTAACAGGGCGACGAGGAGGGGATCGCCGGGTAGGATTATGCTATGCGATGCTACTTGGAGGACTTCAATCTACTCTCTTCTACATGCTGCAAGATGGAGATGGCCAGAAGCGTAGTCTTCGACAGGACTAGCTATCCCCCTTTTATTCTGGCATTCTGCAGTTCAGTCCACTGATATGCCCCTTTACACATATACCCATGCATATGTAGTATAGCTCCTTGCTTGCGAGTACTTTGGATGAGTACTCACGTTTGCTTCTCTCCCTCTTTTCCCCCTTTCCTTTCTATCTGGTTGTCGCAACCAGATGCTGGAGTCCAGGAGCCAGACGCCACCGTCGACGACGACACCTACGACACTTGAGGTGCCTACTACTACGTGCAGGCCGCTGACGACGACCAGGAGTAGTTAGGAGGATCCCAGGCAGGAGGCCTGCGCCTCGTTCGATCTGTATCCCAGTTTGTGCTAGCCTTCTTAAGGCAAACTTGTTTAACTTATGTCTGTACTCAGATATTGTTGCTTCCGCTGACTCGTCTGTGATCGAGCACTTGTATTCGAGCCCTCGAGGCCCCTGGCTTGTATTATAATGCTTGTATGACTTATTTATGTTGTAGAGTTGTGTTGTGATATCTTCCCGTGAGTCCCTGATCGTGATCGTACATATTTGCGTGCGTGATTAGTGTACGGTCAAATCGGGGGCGTCACAAGTTGGTATCAGAGCCGACTGCCTGTAGGAAACCCCCCTTCCACACTCCTTGGCCGAAGTCGAGTCTAGACATTGCAAACTTTTACTAACATGGCTGTGCGGCTTACGGGCCCACGTCGCCATTGGGTGGTACTAGGATCTTTTACTCCTCGACCTTTACTCTGGGACTCTGAACTCTCTTCTACTCGGGTTAAACGAATTTACTAACTCTAACACTAGGATCCCGTGACCACATTCACCCCAAAGTTGGATAAGCCATAGTTGTTTCTTAGAGTAGTATTTTGAACAATTCACACACTGTCATTTGACTCCTTTGAAACGTCTTTGCTTTCAGATGGAACCCACGAGGCAGGTTGTTCGCCACACGATGGCCATTGGTGCCTCGGGATCACCTGCGGTGCTAGCTGAGATGATGACCTATCTGGGTTATCGCTGGCACCCTGAGTACACCGTCTACGAGGAGTACCAGGACTTTAACCAGGAGCAGTACCGTGCCATCGTCCACCTCTACTCTCGGGAGTACGACTCCACTACTGTGCTGCACACCGCACATGGTGTTGGTGTGACCATCGATATGGCTGTCCACGATGCAGCCTATGCTGCTCTGACACATCTTCGTGGAGAGTATCGGGAGTTGGACACCTCCCCTTTCAGGCACATTGCTATCGCCTCTGATGTTGGTGCGGAGGGATACTATACTGCTGCCTACTCCACTGTCACCCGGGAGCCCTTCTACCATCAGCACCTGGTTCTGCATGCTGATGGGCTGGATCGAGCTAACCGGGCTCTTCGCCACGATATGTACACCACCCGTCAGCACCTTTACCGTGCTCTGACGCTACTGCACCCCTTTGTCCGGTCTGGACAGGTACCGCGTACTGCGATCTACCCAGCCAGGACCGTGATGCCCCACGGTGTTGGTTGGCCAGAGGTGGGAGGCTACTCTCCCGCACTTGGTCCTCTTCTGCCACCTGAGCGTCGGGCTCTACACTTGAGTATCCGCGGCCCCCAGTCTGCTGACGTCGAGGGCTATCCGTTGCCTCACTACCAGCTGTCGGGCTACGACTACCTCCACAGTACCTCTTGGGACTGATGTAGGCTTGATGGTAGTATTAGTTTCAGTCGTCGCGAGCCTGTGTGCCGCCTATGATGTTTTAGTCCATGTACTGAACTCTATGTACTGAACTCTATGCATGAACCCTTTTGTAAGTTATGCCGACTACTATGCAGTAGCTATCGTGCTCCTTTCATTATGCATGTTTCATCATGAACGATTCTTGTCTTTGCAATTATTTCTCAATGCTGAACCACCCCTGTTATATATTAGCAGGATGGTTAGACCAGGTGGTCGTGGAAGTGGTGGCAATGCCCCACCACCACCTGAGTACATGGCGGGTATGATCCAACAGTTTGAACTGAACCGCCAATTCATGGAAACTATGATGGCTCAGTTTCCTCGCCCCAATATGAACCAGCAGCCAGCCCAAGTGACTCTTCAAGATTTCATACGCCTCAACCCAACCATCTACCGCAGCTCAACTCAGCCTCTGGATGCTGATGACTGGCTCCGCGACATCACCTATGAGATGGAGTCTGCTGATGTAGCCCCTGCCAGCTATGTCAACTTTGCTTCCTTCTTCTTGAAGGGACCCGCAGCTCAATGGTGGGACAGCCACAGGCGTACTCTGCCAGCTGGAACAATCATCACATGGCCAGACTTCCAAGAAGCTTTCCGTGCCCGCTTCATTCCTCAGGGAGTCATGGACCGGAAGAAGCGTGAGTTCCGCAACCTCACCCAAGGCAACAAAACTGTCGAAGCTTATCAGCGGGAGTTTCTGGACTTGTCCCGCTATGCTGAAGAAGACATTGCAACTGATGCACGCAGACAGGAGAAGTTCCGTGATGGCCTTCAAGCTGACATCAAGCTCGCACTTCTAGTGCATGACTTCGCCGATTTCGCCACCTTGGTGAATAAGGCCATCAATGTCGAGACTGGTCTGCAGGAATACCAGAGCTCTTAGAGGCGCAACCGTGTCACGGGCTCATCTTCGGGCTCGCCCTCACAGAAGCGTAAGATATGGATCCCAAACAGCATGTATCGTCCAAATGCACCTGCTCCCAGGAAATCTTATGCTGCACCGCGTCTGCCTCCTCCACCATCTAGGCAGTCAAAGCTACCAGCTCCCCCACCTGGGGCTCCTGTTCCCACTCCCGATAATGGTCTGTGCTTCAAGTGTGGTCAACCGGGTCACTTTGCCAGGAACTGCTATCAGAACCAGAATCAACTGGCCCTTCCAGCAGCTGGCCGTGGTAACAACCAGCCCCGCAACAACAATGCCAAGTCTTATGGTCGTGCTCATGCCAACCACGTTGATCTCAGCGAAGCTCAAGACCAGCCTGCTACTGTGATGGGTACACTCCTCGTAAATTTCAGTACCGGCATCCGTTTTATTTGATACAGGAGCATCCCATTCATTCATATCTGCAGAATTTGCATTCCTGCATGGCATTAATTACGAAGAGATAAACACTCCGCTAGTGGTACACACCCCTGCGGGCCAATGTCAAACCACTATGGTTAGTCACGATGTTACTGTTGAAATTGAAGGACTGGAATTTCTTGTCTCTCCCATCGTACTGAAGTCCTGTAGCATTGATCTCATTCTGGGAATGAATTGGTTAAAAGCGCATACTGCTTCAATCGTTTGCACCACTAAGACCGTCCATCTGCTACACCCTTCAGATGAGATAGTTACTTACCAAGCCCATCTGGTGCAAAATGCCGAGGCAAGGCTCTATGCATTGAATGCATTGAACGCTGCACCACTCGAGGGCATTGAAAACATTCCCGTCGTGCGTGAATTCCTCGACGTCTTCCCTGAAGAACTTCCGGGGATTCCCCCTGCTAGAGCTGTCGAATTCATCATCGACTTGAAACTAGGCACCACTCCTATAGCCAAGCGACCCTACAAAATGCCGCCGCATGAACTCCTTGAGCTTAAGGAGGAAATCGACAAGTCTCTTCGCAAAGGATTCATTCGCCCAAGTTGCTCTCCTTGGGGAGCACCTTCTCTCTTTGTCAAGAAGAAGGATGGGACAAACCGGTTAGTTCAAGACTACCGTCCTATAAACCAAGCTACCATTCAGAATAAATACCCTCTTCCTCGGATCAATGATCTGTATGATCAACTGGCGGGTTCGTCAGTGTTCTCTAAGCTCGACTTGAGGTTGGGCTACCACCAGATCCGTGTTCGCGAAGAGGATATCCCAAAGACCGCCTTCGTGACTCGCTATGGTTCATACGAGTACACCGTCATGTCTTTCGGTTTAACCAATGCTCCAGCCACCTTCTCTCGTCTGATGAACTACATATTCATGGATTACCTCGACAAGTTCGTCGTGGTTTATTTGGATGATATCCTGGTATTCTCCAAGAACGAAGAAGAACATGCTGAACATCTTCGTCTTGTGCTGGAAAAACTACGAGAACATCAACTATATGCCAAGTTCTCTAAATGTGAATTCTGGCTACCGGAAGTAACCTATCTGGGGCATGTCATCTCTAAGGATGGTATTGCCGTCAACCCCGAGCGAGTTCAGGCTATTCTTGATTGGACTCCTCCCAAGAACGTTAAGCAAGTCAGAAGTTTTCTCGGTCTCGCCAGCTATTGCCGTCGATTCGTCGAGAACTTCTCTAAGATCGCCAGGCCTCTGACTAACCTGTTGCATAAGGGCGTCAAGTTCCAATGGACAGACAAATGTCAGGAAAGTTTCCAGGCACTCAAAGACAAGTTGACTTCTGCTCCAGTTCTAGCTCCACCTGATACTAAGAAGGACTTCGTCATTTACTGCGACGCTTCCCGTCAAGGGTTAGGTTGTGTCCTAATGCAAGACCGCAAAGTGATTGCTTATGCCTCTCGACAATTGCGCCCTCACGAAGAGAACTACCCAGTTCACGACCTCGAACTTGCTGCAGTCATTCATGCGCTGAAGCAGTGGCGACATTACCTTCTCGGTAATCGTTGCGAGATCTTCACTGACCACCAAAGTCTGAAGTATCTGTTTACTCAGCCAGATCTGAACCTCCGCCAGCAGAGATGGGTGGAGCTTGTTGCAGACTTTGACTTGGGTATTTCCTATACGCCAGGCAAGACTAATGTAATGGCTGATGCCTTGAGCCGCAAGTCTTACTGCAACCACCTCCAGGTTCACAAAGTTCAGCCCTCGCTTGTTGAAGAATTTAGGAAGCTGAACCTCCATATTGTTCCTCCGGGTGCACTCGCTCCCCCTCCTAAGGAGTTTCGCAAGATGAACCTCCACGTTGTTGCCCAGGGTTCCCTCAATACCCTAGTTGCTAAACCAGATCTTGAGGACAGCATCAAAAGGCTACAGAAGTATGACTCTGAAGCCTACAAGATTAAGCGCTACCTCGCAGAAGGAAAGCCCTCATTCTTCACCATTTCTGAAGATGGCACCCTATACTTCAAGGGCCGCCTAGTGGTGCCATGTGCAGAGAAAAACCTGGATATGACACAGGAAGTTATGAAAGAAGCTCATGATACGCCTCTATGTATCCATCCTGGTAGTACAAAGATGTACCAAGACATCCGTCAGAGATTCTGGTGGACTAATATGAAGCAAGACATTGCTCGTTATGTTGCTGAGTGTGACGTTTGCCGTCGAATCAAAGCAGAACATCAAAGGCCTGCTGGAACTCTGCAACCTATCTCTATTCCTGAATGGAAATGGGACCATGTTGAAATGGACTTCGTCACTGGATTTCCCAAATCACAGAAAGGTAATGATGCTATTCTTGTCGTCATTGACCGACTTTCCAAAGTTGCACATTTTCTGGCAGTCAAAGAAACGATCACTGCTAGCCAGTTGGCAACGCTCTATATGTCCAGGATTGTTTCACTCCACGGTATTCCATTGGTTATCAGTTCAGACCGTGGTAGCTTATTCACTTCAAGATTCTGGGCAAGTTTCCAAGAAGCAATGGGAACTCATCTGTCATTCAGTACTGCGTTTCATCCTCAATCGCAAGGACAAGTTGAACGCGTCAATCAAGTTCTCGAAGACATGCTTCGAGCTTGCGTTATTTCCTTCGGCAAGAAATGGGAGGAATCTCTCCCGTATGCTGAGTTCTCTTATAATAATAGCTATCAAGCTAGTCTGAAGATGGCCCCCTTCGAAGTGTTATATGGACGAAAGTGCCGAACCCCCCTGAACTGGTCAGAAACTGGGGAACGTCCACTCTTCGGTCCGGATCTTATCCAGGAGGCCGAAGAACAAGTCCACATTATTCGCGAGAATCTCAAGACTGCTCAGTCACGTCAGAAGAGTCAGTATGACCGTCATCATAAAGACATGGTCTAGCAACCTGGCGAAAAGGCTTATCTTCGAGTCACACCTATGAAGGGTGCTCACCGCTTCGGGATCAAGGGCAAACTAGCTCCTCGCTATATTGGCCCATTCACTATCCTCGAAAGGCGTGGAAAAGTGGCATACCAACTGGAACTACCGCCGAACCTTTCTCAGGTTCACGATGTGTTCCATGTGTCACAGCTCCGCTGATGCTTCAAGGATCCAATCCGAGCTGTGGATCATGAAGTGCTCGAATTGCAGCAAGACCTCTCCTATAAGGAGCATCCGGCCCGCATTCTCGACCAAGCTGAACGCCGCACACGTCAGAAGGCGATCAAGTTTCTCAAAGTCCAGTGGTCGCACCATTCTGAAGATGAGGCCACTTGGGAACGAGAGGATCGTCTGCGCGAAGAATACCCCGCACTGTTTCCTTCTACCTCCTAAATCTCGGGACGAGATTTCTTGTAGTGGAGGAGATTTGTAACACCCTGAGAATCATGCTACAGTAACCCCCTGTGATTAAGCTAATCATGTTGCTAAACAGGGCTTGATCACATTTGAATCACCTTCCTTTCAAACTCCTAGTTCAAACTTCAAATATAATTAAAGTGAAAAATAAAAGTTTTCAAAAACTCAAACAAAAATGTTCAGTGGGTGCCAAATATTACACTGGTAATTATGGTGGAGAAAACTCCTTTTTATAAAATGCCTAAATATTTTAAGTGAAATAAAACAGAAAAGGAAATAAGCAAATAAAGAGAAAACAGAAAACAGAACCCAGGCAGAGAAAAAAGAGAAAAAAGGGAAAAAGGCCCGCTTCCCCCCCCCACTGCCCCCCCGGCCCAAACTGGGCCGCAGCCGCGTCCCCGGCCCAGCCCACCTCCTCCCTCGCCCCTTCCCTGTTCCCCCGACC